>NC_053155.1:266602023-266922023 GCF_016835505.1 Polypterus senegalus
ATAGATAGATAGATCATTTCAGAACTGTGAATGTAACATTTCCATCCCACAATATTGTTTGTGGCACAAATGCAGCTGCCCTCATCAGAAACAGACCACGGACACTAATTACATTTCTTCCAAGATTTGAAGGAAATACAAAGATCTCTCAGAGAAAAGAAAAAAAGCAACACTGATAACAGACGCAAACAGGAGGTGAAAAGACTAGAAATGTCTATACACTGCGGATATTTAAAGTTGTTTATTATAATTCTAACTGAGGTAGGTTAAACGGACATGCATATAGCCGAACGATAATCAAATCTATCGAATCTCCCAAAATAAAAACGAGAATAGCGCGCACAATAGCATCCATCCGTCCATCCATTATCCAACCCGCTATATCCTAACTACATGGTCACGCGGGTCTCCTGGAGCCAATCCCAGCCAACACAGGGCGTAAGGCAGCAAACAAACCCCGGGAAGGGCGCCAGCCCATCGCAGGAATAATAAAATGCCCTGCGTATTTCTAAAGTACGAAACCTTAAAGATGTTTGGAACACGCCAGTTATTTAATTATACAGAAATGATCCAGCTTTAAAAGATTGCTTTCGATATCTAGTGGCACTGTACCGAAGACCTTGACCTCCGTGCCCTCGGACCCGGGTTCCGGTCGCAGCCAGAGGTGAAGCTTCGTTGGCCTTTTCGCACTCTTAAAAATACTCGCTCTAAAATGGCACCTACTTGTGTGATTCCTTACGGAGCAATTTCGTTCTGGGAAGGACTCTTTGCATATGAAATTGGTTCTTTGTGCTTTAAAAAGGTTCCTAATGTGCGGACAAAAGTGAATTTTTAATATATAGCAGGCTACAGATACTAACAGATCAAGAACAACCTGCATTTAGTTTATAGTGTATGCAGCAAAAGTCCTTTTAAAATCCCAAGCCTACAGCATTTCGGAAATCTGTCGTTATTCGGGGCTACTGGGAAACTATTGCGGATCTAAATTAACAATTGTACCTCCTGGAACCCTCACATGGATGGTTCTTTTGGGAACCGAAAATGTCCCCTTATTTCATCGCTCTGAAGAACCGCTATTGACACCCACGAGTGTGCATGAGGCGTGTGCTGCCTGGCAGACTTTTGTTTCCCTTACGCAGACAATGTGTTGGTGTATTTAAACTGCTTCGGTGAGTTATTTAACTCTGTTAACAAACGCCTTTCATTTGCACACAGGTTCCTGCAAGATAAGCAGGTATGATGTTCCTATACCAGTAGTTTATGATTATTACATGAGGGGTTTACGCTTTCATTTTTACAGGTGGCGCAGCGTTTGTTGCAGCGACGTTCCTCGATCAATGAATGCGCAAAGTTCGCAGGTCACTCGTACACAAACCCATCAAAAACCACAAGAGTTACGATTATTGGCTAATCTTAATTGGTTCCCCGTTCTATGTTATTTTTTGTTCGTATACATTTTTCGCAGGTTTTTCAATTGTAGGTATGAATACCTTTTAAGACCTGACCTGAAGGTGTTTAATGAATGCAACAGGTAATATTAGCTTTTAATTACGCTGCGTTAAATACGTAAATCAATCCATTTATGTAATCAACGGAACAAGAGTCTATTCCAACAGCATACGTTATAAAGCAAGAACCTTCCCTGTGTGAAAGATCAGCCCATGTCGTCTTGGTACTGCCGAGTTACCTGACGCCTTTATCCAAAGTGTCGTATAACTGAGACAAGGACAGTTGTTCTGTGACTTTTAAGATCTGACGACAGGCAGGTAAGGTGAATTGCTCAGGATCACATGCTGAGCCAGATTTGAATTGAACGGAAACTATGTATCAGATTAAATGAGGCAAATTGTCATTATGATCCAGTCCTCCATAATCATCGAGGTCCATTGTTCCGGGTAAAGATCAAATTTATTAAGGAGCCGTGCTCTGTATTGTATTCGTTAAGATCCAAGTGCGGCTCAAACTTGCCAACGTCCAACGCTTCGTATGAATCGACAACGCAACTCAAAGGTTCCCGTTCCGTGCTACATGTTAAACTCCATGTGAGTCTCGCATGCATCAATACCCAGGGCTGCAGATGAGTCCGAATACTCCATGAGATTAGATTTACAAAGATCTAGTGTACTGTAAGATGGTCAAACCTTATAAAAGCCCAGTGGTCAAAGTGAGGGTCAGTAGCATAACAGCGGAATTACAAAAAAGACAGTGGTAAATGGTGCGCACCTAGGGGTGCTCTTAAATTAAAGAAACGCTTCCAACTGTGTCATTGTTGTTAATTAAATATTCAGTTACAGACATCTCCCCGGAGTTCCATTATCACAGAAAACAACGGTAAAATTGATGGCAAAGTTTAATTAGATGAATATTTTGCAGCTAATCGTTTATATAAATGTATATTTCTATCCCATTTCTAATGGAAGTTAAGAAAGTGCTAATGCTATAGTATAAAAATAGAGCAAGAACAAATCATTTAATGAATAAATGGGTAACAAACATCACATGCATGTTGACACTAAAATGACTAGCACAAACTGCTCAGTTGACCCTAAATTGTGGGCATGCGCGTCCATATGGTCTGCAATGGGCTGCCAAACTCCCCCAAGGCTGAGCGGGACCGTTACAGTGACATATAGAAAATGGATGGATGTGGGATACTATAGTAGACCAGGATACTGTATATAATGGGCCCTTAACACTTATTCTCTTTACACTGGACGAGGAAGGTTTCACTAATCAAATCTTTCAAAGACATAAATTATGATTATTTTATTAAGCTGATGCAAACATTAACTGAAACTCCTTTTCAAATGCCATAATAAAATTAGGAATTACGTAGAGTTGTTTAATTGCGTATTAAATTACACTACACAGTTAAACACAATGTGATCTATAATTTGTAGTCAGTAATAACACAATAACCTTATTAATCCTTCATTAACGACAACGTCTCCAGTTTTTCAATGAAGCGTCCTCGAGAATACTGGAGTAACTACTGTATATAGGCACTGGCCTGAGATGTGACTGCACCCTAGTGGTGGATCTGGGAAGGCACGGCGTTCAAAATAAATTCATGGAGTTTGTGCTGTCAATGAACACTGGATAGTAATATTTAAAAAAAACGTATAAAATAATACAGACAATGATTTTAACATCCTGTCACGTGATCATTGTGTAAAGAGCGCGTTTTAAGTCAGTTTTGTTGCATGATTTGATGGTAGGTATTTTACAGTGAGATGCCTGTTTACTGCGTTTTTAATACGTGGATTGTAATATTTAGAAATATTTTAAACGACAAAAAATATTTTTGTTATTAAGGTATAAACTTACGGACGTTTTTGCACGTATAGTTATAAAATCATCATTAAACAGCATTGTTGTCCTCTTAGGTCGTAGCACTATATGTAGTACTTGTTTAAAGACTGTTTCAAATGTAAGGCTTTAAAAGTCAGCAAGTACACTTCAGATGTGTTTTTCTGGCGATGTGCTGCATTTCACAAATGTTTTGTTTGAGAGTATAGACCTGAATTTTAATATCTATTTTATTATTAGTATTACTCGTAAACTTGCAAATCAAAGGCCATCACAGTCCAGTTTGTCTAGGATTGCAAGTGTGGAAACGCGATCTTCTCATTTTGAAAGGCTTTCTCCTTTCTAGCTTTTCCACACTTCTTAGTATGTCGCCCTCTTGTGGTTTCCTAGCGTAAGTACCCATAGTTCAGGACCTGAAAATAGCGTTATTAGTCTTGCTCAAAAGAGAAGCCTGTCCGGAGACCATACAATATTTTTGGTTTTTATCTCCCTTTGAATTCGTTTGAAATGGGAAGTTTTTTTCCCGTTTGACCTTGTAAGGTACACAAGATGCAAAAAATTAACTTTTCCACCTTTCCATTGCCTGCCTTTATAATGCCTGGGTTCTCTGCCAACTTACTGGGCACATCCACAAATGAATGAATGAAGAAAACAACCATTGAACATATATATATTTAATTACAAAATTCCCATTCATAAACCTTTGAATATATAATAATAATTAGTTAATGCACTTACATGTTATGTAGTGTATAGGTGCTTAACAACGTAAAATGATATTTGAGAAATACATGGTCTATTGAACATGATGCAAAAGGGTGGTAAATCATACAATAAGTATAACATTATACTGCTTTATCCCTTAACAGTGAAATATTTAAAACCATGGATCTGAAACATGTCAAATGAAATTCATGTCATTTTGTAACCCACTTAATCCAGACCAGGGTTGCAGGAGTCTATCCCAGCTAGCATAGGGCACAAGGCATGAACAAACCCTGGGCAGGGCACCAGTACATTGCAGGGCAACCACACACAACAAGCACATTTAGCATTGCCAAATCACCTAACCTGCAGGTCTCCAGACAGTGGGAGAAAACCAGAGCACCCAGGGGGCACCAATGAAGTCAAAGGAGGAATGTGTAGCCTTCAGGCATGGAGGATCCAGGATGTGAACACTGGTCTCCTTACTGCAAAGCAGCAGCACTAACATTGTGCCACCTGCGTATGTCAAGTGAAAGCCTTAAATAAAATAAACCACATTGTTACTTTATATTACATCACTCATTAATTCATATTTTTAACTGATGTTTAACATTAGATGGTATTTGTAAGTCAGAACTTAACCCTTACAGCACTGGCCCTGGTTGAAGACAACTCTGGACTTGTTGGGTGTCAACTTCAAAGGTACAGTTACTCGCAGACATACATATATATTTACTTGGTTTTGACAAGACAATAAATCCATATTCAATATCAGAGGCCAGCATGACCTATTAAATATGGTGTGAATAAATGCATACCATTAAAAAGATAAAAATAAAAAGGAAAAACAATAAAAACCAGGAAATTAATAAAATTTGAGGGGCAGGGTGCATGCAAATCTTCATTTTAATTAAGAAAGCAAGCAGAGGTCAGACACCCGAAAGTTAAAGCAATCATTCTAAACTGACAAAAATAATTATTTAAAAAAGAGAGATGCAAGGGTCAATACCAAACTAGACATAAAAAGTCACAAGAGGTCTTCAGAAATGTGCTGTCTTTTTGAGACTGTCCAAATGCTTGGAGGCAGGCCATATATCACATAGTGGTGGCATGAAGACATCATGGTTCACAGTTTTAGCAGTAACAAATTAAACTGTGAATGTGGCAGCCATAAACAACATGGTAATCTCTATGACAAACCACCACAAAATGGTGAGGATCATGTTGTAAATAGTGCAAATTCACACTGTGATGGTGTCCATCCATTTACCAACCCACTGAATCCAAACACAGGGTCACAGGGGCCTGCTGGAGCCAATCCTAGCTAACACAGGGCACGAACCAATCCCAGGCAGGGTGCCAACCCACCGCAAGACACACACAAACACACCTACCCACTAGGGCCAATTTAGAATCGCCAATCCACCTAACCTGCATGTCTTTCGACTGTGGGAGGAAACTGGAGTACCCGGAGGAAACCCACGCAGACACGGGGAGAACATGCAAACTCCACGCAGGGAGAACACGGGAAGCAAACCCGGGTATCCTAACTGCGAGGCAGCAGCGCTACCACTGTGCCGCCTGTGATGGTGTCACTGCCATAATAATAAAAATCAACAATGCCTACAAAAATGAAATGAGCTGACACAAAAAAATTCACAAATTAATCCTGAAATGGCAAAACGAGGTTTAATGATAGACACAGGGAAGAAACTACTCTGGATAAGACCCTCACTAAAGGCTTATTTGGAATCACCAGATAACGCAATGCATTTGTGCTGTAAGAGGAAACTCACATTTTCAAGAAAAACTCCCACAGTGAGACCAAAAAAAAAACATCTTAGTGGAGCGTTAGGGCAAACATTGTCATATAGGTAATGTAAGAGAAAACAGATCAGACTGTCAAAATACAGGCAAAAGATAAAACTTCTAAAACAAAATCTAAAAGCGGAAACAAATCCTTCTTCCTTAAGAAATAATTTTAAGTGTAACAGGGTTATTATTTTTATTATTTAGCAGCTTATCTCCTCTCCCATGTTCTGGTAACTAAAGAAGTCTTCTCTGTTATGGTTCTGGCTCAGTTCCCACATAGACTTTTTCTTTTGAAGTAAAGAAATTGCATATTTTTTCAGTGCACCATATTTACAGATGTTTACTCTTCTAGGTAAAATATTTTTTTCCTTTTTACTCTTTACTGTTTTTCTCTGTTCTTTATACTGTATGTAGGCCTTGTTTTCATCCTGGCCTACAACTTTATTATGTATTGTAATAAGAAATACTCAATTACCACTTCTTCTTCTTTTAAATTTTAAGGCAAGGCTATGTAATTTGTGGCCCAGGGTTTTATCAGTTCCCTTTCTTCTTCTTCTTTTTCTTCTTCTTCTTCTTCTTCTTCTTCTTCTTCTTCTTCTTCTTCTTCTTCTTCTATGTGGGCCAATGTGTCTGATCAACCGTCTCCATATAGCTTGATCTTTCACCTCCCCAGTCAGATCTTTTTAATAAGATCTTCATTTACTGTACTTTATCCATCCACCTCCACTTTGGCCTTCACTTTGTCTTCCCATGCATGTACTTTTTCCATCACACTTTTGCCCAAATATTCATTGTCCATCCTCATCAAATATCTATACCACTTCATCTTACTGCCCTGTACTTCCATAGATATTCTCCCACTTTTGTTGTACCTCTGCTTGTCTCATTTTGTATTCTGTCCTTCTTTGTATCTCCACACATCCATCTCAACATTCTCATTTCTGCCACAACCAACTTCTTCTCCCGCACTAACTTTACTGCCCATGTCTCAGTTCCATACATCATTGCTTTATTCTTGTAATCTTTTCATTCATTCTTTAACTACACAATACTCCTAAAAAGTTTTTCCAATTGTTCCATCCACACTGCACTCCGTGAGGTATCTCTGTTTCTAATTCTCTAATCTGGGCTGCTAGTGATCCTAGATATTTAAGCTTATCCACTCTTTTTAATAGCTCTCTCTGCAGGCTAACTTCTCAATCCAGATCATCATTAAACCTCATATATTCCGTCTTTATTCACTTTATCTTCAGTCTCCTATCATCTAAAGCTTTTCTCTGTTTTTCCAATTTCCTCACAGCTTCCTCTTTTCTGGTACTACACAACACAATGGTATCAGCAAAAAGCACACAGCAGTGGGATTGGTCTTTTATCCCATGAGTCAACACATCTGTAACCAGATCAAAGAGGTAAGGACTTAAAGAAGGTCCCTGGTGCAGACCGACTCTAACTGGGATCTTGTCTATTACCACAACACTGCTTTTAACATGAGTCCTCATTCCTTCATACATGTCCTGGACAATCCTTACATACACCCCTGGTACTCCTTTCTCTCTTATGCACCTCCAGACTTCATGACAGGATACTCTATCATAAGCCTTCTCCAAATCAATAAACACCACATGCAAACCTTTCTGTTTTTCTTGATGCTTCTTTATGAGCTGTCTCAATACAAAGACTTTATTGGTTGTTCCTCTCCCTGCCATAAAACCAAACTAGTTTCCCCTATTGTGGTCTTTTCAATAAGCCTTCTCTCTATAAACCTTTCCCAAATTTACATTGTGTGATATCAGCTTTATCCCACTGTAGTTGCAACAATCCTGAATATTACCCTTCTCCTTATATGTGGACACAACCACACTGTTTCCGCCACTTCTTGGTGCAACTATTTTTGAACATCACAATTCATTCATAAGCACTCCATCATGATAAAGATATTACCCCTACCCAGAAAAAGAAGATTTGAAGTGACTTCTTCACTTCTCCTGTTCATGGACCTGCTGTACTGGTAAGATTTAGAAATTAAGTACTAAAGACTTAAGAAAACACATTCACTTTCTCTTCTTTCAGGAATCGCTTGACGTTTCCTTCAGAATTTAAGGAAAACTTTGGTTGTGATGGAAAACAATACCAGAAATTGAAAGAAATTGTAAAAAAGAAAATAAAATTGAAAAGTATATTTGTGGAAACCAGTTGATCACATTTTTCCAATTATTTTTGTACCTTCTGCCATTTATTTTATTTTTCATTTTTGTATTACATTGCAAGTAATCTTACTTTATTCAAAGAGTCCAAGACAATACTGAGGCGTCACATTGAGTATAGTTGTCTGTTGTAGCAGAAGAGGTTCTGATCCACCTCTTGAACCCTCAGGTACCACTCTGAACACCAGGTAAAAGTCCCAAACTCTTTTATTTTCTTATAACACAGTGCACCAAGCACCTTCCACTCTGCACTATTCATAACAACAACAACATTTATTTATATAGCACATTTTCATACAAACAGTAGCTCAAAGTGCTTTACATAATAAAGAATAGAAAGATAAAAGACACAATAAGAAAACAAAATAAGTCAACATTAATTAACATAGAATAAGAGTAAGGTCCAATGGCCAGGGTGGACAGAAAAAAAAAAACTCCAGACGGCTGGAGAAAAAAAAAAAAATCTGTAGGGATTCCAGACCATGAGACTGCCCAGTTACCTCTGGGCATTCTACCTAACATAAATGAAACAGTCCTCTTTGGATTTAGGGTTCTCATGGAAGGGCTTGATGATGATGATGGTCACGTAGACTTCTGCCTTTTAATCCATCCATCATTGTTGGAGCATCATAAAGCTTTGAGTAGGTGTTGGTGGCGCAGGCCACCACCACAAAGAAACCGGAAAAAAGAAACAGAAGAGAGAGTAGGGGTCAGTACGGATTTTAGAGCCACCATGAATAGTTATTATGAAGAATTGAACATGCAGAGTATCAGGATTAAGTTAAATTAAGTTAAATTGAAGTTATGAAAAGGCCTTTATGTTAAAGTAATGTGTTTTCAGCAGTATTTTAAACTGCTCTACTGTATTAGCCTGGCGAATTCCTATTGGCAGGCTATTCCAGATTTTAGGTGCATAGCAGCAGAAGGCCGCCTCACCACTTCTTTTAAGCTTTGTTCTTGGAATTCTAAGGAGACACTCATTTGAGGAGCTGAGGTTACGATTTGGAATATAAGGTGTCGGACATTCCGATATATAAGATGGGGCGAGATTATTTAAGGCTTTATAACTTAAGGCCTTTTTATAACTTCACTAACTTAATACTGATACTCTGTATGTTCAATTCTTCATAATAACTATTCACAGTGGCTCCAAAATCCATACTGACCCCAACTTTCTCTTCTGTTTCTTTTTCCGGTTTCTTTGTGGTGGCGGCCTGTGCCACCAGCACCTACTCAAAGCATCATGATGCACCAACATTGATGGACTGAAAGCCAGAAGTCTACGTGACCATCATCATCAGGTCCTTCCTTGAAAACCCTAAATACAAAGAGGACTGTTTGACTTATGTTAGGTAGATTGCCCAGAGGGGACTGGGCGGTCTTGTGGTCTGGAACCCCTACAGATTTTATTTTTTTTCTCCAGCCTTTGGAGTTTTTTGTTTTTCTGTCCACCCTGGCCATCGGACCTTACTTATTCTATGTTAATTAATGTTGACTTATGTTTATTTTTTATTGTGTCTTCTATTTCTCTATTCATTTTGTAAAGCACTTTGAGCTACATTTTTTTGTATGAATATGTGCTATATAAATAAATGTTGATTGATTGATTGATTGATTGATATTAAAACTGGAGAAATGTGTTTGGATTTTCTTTTCCTAGTTAGGATTCTAGCAGCTGCATTCTGCACTAGTTGCAAACGATTTATAAACACTATAATCACACAATCCTCCTCTCCCGGACACTTAGCTACCCTTCCTCCCAGCTCAGCTCAGTGTCTGGGTTTTCCCAGCGTCCTTTTATACCCCCTGACCCGGAGGTGGTCCTGCCCCACAGTCCACAAGTCCTTATCACTTCCGGGTCATGGTAAAAGTCACTCTCTTCAACCTGGCAGTACATCATCTCCTGTTCACGTGACCAGGTTATAGGGCACATAAGATTTCACGAGCCCCCCTACAGCGACTCCCTGTGGTTCCCAAGGTATCCAGCAGGGCTGTGTATAAAACCTACAAAGTCCATGAGGCTCTGCTGGAACTTGGGGCACGTCCATGCTGACGGGAGAGTTCCTCCTGGCGGCCAGGGGACGAGGGCCGGAAAGTCTTGCCGGACATTCATCATACTGTTCACAGTGGAATTTTACTCCCTCTTTGTAAAGAAAGGATTGGATTATAAGGTCTTACGATCGTTTAAAAAAAAGTAAACTTTTTATTTTTCTAAATGGATTTTTAGAAATTTTTAAGAATCTTTTCCATTTGTGCTTTTGCATTCTGCATATTATCTTCCTGACATATGTCAAATGTGTTTTCTTCTTTTTGCTCCTTTCTTTTGTTAGTTTATTTTGCATCTTTTGAAGCACTACTTCCATAATAGTTTAAATAGACAGGTACCCACAATGACTGTGCAGTCATGGGATGGACCAAGCTCTTGCATGGTATATATGAGGGTATGTCAATAATTATCTGCACTTTTGTGATAATTTTGTTTGGGATTGCTGTATAGTTTTTCCAGCACACATGAAGAAACATGGCGTGTCTGTGGTCACAGGGGTAAACTTTCAACTTTGATTAGTCAAAATACTTTTCCAGGAGTAAACTTGGCCACTACACTTTCCATTTGCACAAAACAACAGCAGTGAACAGTAATCTTCTTTTTCTGGGTAGGGGTAATATCTTTATCATGATGGAGTGCTTATGAATGAATTGAGATGTTCAAAAATAGTTGCATGAAGAAGGACAGGGATGTCTGTCCATGTCTACTACCGATGAGAATTTTAAGTAAGTCCATACCGTGATTCTGAGAAACTGATAAGAATTTATCCCCTGGTACACCTTAGGCCCATTAAAAACACATCAGTGCTTGCTGTTTTTCTTTGGTGCAAATGGAGAGTGGAGAGGCAGCGTTTACTCCTAGAAAACAACAAAAGAAACTGACTGTTCAAGGTTGAAACTTGACCACAGACACATCATGTTTCCACATGTGTGCGGGAAAAGCTGTACAGCCAACCCAAACAAAATTAACACAAAAGTCTGGATTATTATTGACTTATCCGCATATAAAGCAGAGATTTTCACTTCCAGTATTTTCCAAGGCTTCACACAGTATATAACAGAATATATATATTAGCGTTTTGCTACTAAAACATGACCACAAACAAATGTAAATGTATATGATACAAAGTTATATATGTTTTTTGTATGCTCACATGTCTCCACTGACTCATTTTAGCTCAAGAATTTAATCTCCAGAACTGGGGGTTTATAGCTTTATGATAAATGGATAAATGTAAGGTAAGAGAATTTAACCCATGAGAATGCTAAAAAAATATCAGTGGGCAAAAGTGTGCCATGCAGCAGAGGGGAAATAAACGTCATGGAGTTGAGGTAACCAAAAGGATTGGGCTTAGATGTGGCCAGAGACAGGCCATTAGTCAAAAATACCACCGAGAAGACCAACACACCAGTTGCCAAAGTCCATGTGACTGGTTATAAGCATTACCATAGACAAGATGAGTTTTCACCACAAAATAGCAGGATTCTGATGTCACCATATTAGGAAGAAAAATAGTAAAAATGGCATCTACACATCAGGATACTTTGAATTATGACAGATTAACACATACACTAATGCAAGATTACTTCTCATATGGTCATCATGAGAAGATAGAAACAAAATAAAGCAATAATTATATCTAAACTATAAAAAGATAAACATGAAGGACTGAAAGAATAATAGTTTAGATATTGTTCCCTGCCTCTTAGATATACCACCATAGCATGATGCTGTCATCACCATACTGTAGGGATGATATTAGGCAGATGATGAGTAGAGCCTGGTCTTTATTAGATATAGTGCTTGGAGTTATGCCAAAAAATTACATTTTTGCTTTATTGGACTAGAGAATCTTTTTCCTCATGCTGTCAAGAGTCCTTTCAACTCTCATATGCCATTTACTCGAGTAAAGTCTGTTTAGCCACTCTACCATAAATCCTTGATTGAATGATTGGTATTCAGATGGTTGTCACATTTCAGCAGAGTACTTCTGAAGCTCTGTTAGAGTAATCATTGAGTTCTTTGTCATCTCCCCGACCAAGGCCCTTCTTGCCTGGTCAGATGGCCAACTCTAGGAAGAGTCCTGATGGTTCCAAACTTCTTCCATTTCACATTTATTAAGGCCACTATGTTCCATGAAACACACAAAGCTTTAGAAATGGTTTTATACTCTTCCCTGATGTATACCTCTCCTCACTTTGACTACGGAAGTGTATGGAGCATTCCTTGGATTGGTTCATGGATTGTTTTTTACCCTGCCATACAATTTGAATTTCTTGACCTTATATACAGAGGTGTGTGACTTTCAAGACTATGTCCAAGTGACTCAGTTTATGACAAGAGAACTCCAATCAAAGTCTAGACTCATCTCAAGCATAATTAAAGCAAGCAGGACATACTTGACCATAATTTGGTGTATCAGAGCAAATGATCTAAATATTTATAACTGAGGGATTTCAGGTTTTGAATCTGAATACATTTTCATATCTTTCTGAAAACATGTTTTCACTTTGTCATTATAAGTTATTGAGTGTAGACTGAGGAGCAAAAAATATAAATGTATCCATTTAAAATTAAATCTACAACAAAATAAAGTGTACAGAATGTGAAGGTATCTGAATACTTTCTGAATCCACTGTGAAGCACATTATCACAGGTAAAAGCAGCCAAATCTCTAAATAAAAACTACAAACAACAAAAAAGCCCAGAAACTGATAATCACAGAACTCACAACATTAGAATATAAAATATTACTGGAGCTCAAGAATGAAGTCTTTTGCAGTGACACAAAAGTACACAGTAGTAGGAACACTTCCATCCAAATGTGCCTTTTTAAACTTTTGTTACACTCCCATCATGGGACAGTTAAATATTAAGTATTGCATAACAACAGACAGATATGCCAGGGCCAATAAGTAAATAATAAGCAAAAGAAAAGATATGAGTAGAGTCCTAGCCACCTCCTGACGATAACAGTTAGGGCCTCAGTTTATATTCAATGTTTTACTAAAAATAAAAAACCTGTTAATACTAGACCTTGTCTGAAATTGTATTACATAGTTTTTTATTAGGCATTCAGTATCATGCCTAACAATTCTTAATAATAATAATAATAATAATTCTTAATTCTTAATCATACCTAATAATTCTTAGCATTACTCAGTCAATTTTACTGCCACTGCTGACTGATTAGAAATAGGAATTCTCCATAATAGAATCTACTGCTGACTTAGTTACTTATTTTATAACCTTTCGTCTAGGCGATATCGTTTCAGCTGTCATGCATCACATTTCATACCCAGTAGTCTTTTTGTTAAATTTTAATTTTCATTTTTCCCATTTGGCTAAATGCTATGTACTGTACATCACTCTCCCATGTTTGCAGAAAAATGATGTCTCTACATTGTTATGACAAAACCAAAAAAAAATAATAATTAGATAGATAGATAGATAGATAGATAGATAGATAGATAGATAGATAGATAGATATAGGGCGGCATGGTGGCGTAGTGGTAGTGCTGCTTCCTCACAGTTAGGAGACCCAGGTTCACTTCCTGGGTCCTCCCTGCGTGGAGTTTGCATGTTCTCCCCGTGTCTGTGTGGGTTTCCTCCAACAGTCCAAAGACATGCAGGTTAGGTGGATTGACGATTCCAAATTGGCCCGTTTGTGTGTGTCCTGCCCTGGATTGGTTCCTGCCTTGTGCCCTGTGTTGGCTGGGATTGGCTCCAGCAGACCCCTGTGACCCTGTGTTCAGGTTCAGCGGGTTGGAAAATGGATGGACAGATAGATTAAAACACTAATGAACTTTCACACTGCACTATTTAACCTGTCCTAACTAAATGTATCAAGATATTTTAAAGAGATGTTGAACAACAAATAAATAAATACACAAATAGATAAATATAAAGGTTAACTTTGCATTTTTAACCACAAGAACCTACAGAAAGTGCTATTCCGTTATATGTGCATGGGTACCTACCTACTTGTGATAAAATGAGCAGATGAAAAGAAGACAACATCACCTGTTAGCTTTCCAGTGTAATGACAATAATTGCAATTATTTATTCAACATGGTCAAAATAACTGACACGTGTGCAATTAAAAACATTAAATTAGACAGAGTTCTGCTTCATGTAAAACAGATTTTCCTCAGAAATTCCATAAAGCTCCCATTTGCATAAAATATCTGTTTTTCTCCCTAATTTTCTCCACTGGTCCAAAAAGGAATCAAATGTTTTGTGGTACATAGAAATGTATGTTGTGTTAGCCTAATTTTAATGAGATATTGACATAATGCAAAAATATTTGTTAATTGTATTCATTATCTGAAGTACAGCAAATGATACATTTTTTGTGCTTCTCATACAACCATATTTTAATTTTAAAAAGAAATAACTATTTTAAGTGAAAGTTGTTGAATTTTCATATAACAGTGAGATTTTACAGGTTCACAAATTGTTGGAGGCATTTCAAATAATTCTGAACAATTGCTTCATTAAAACCCAGATAAAAAATTTCCAGGAGCTACACATTGACATTCTCTTCACAATGACAATTTCACTTGTTCCCAGGGGGAAATGTGCAATTATTAAGACAAAACCGATCATAAAAAAGAGAAGAGGAAACAGTTATTTTCAGGAAATTTTGAGTGAATGAAAAAAAAAAAACACCAAAATGTTATGCTAGTCTATTAGAAGTGCAAATATGCAACTCTTCCAATAATTTGTATCTATGATGTTTGCTAACTGAGAAACTTTCATGGGCTTTTTGGAACTTGTAGAACTTAGTTTCATTTTCATGTATTACTGTTGTTTCAATTCATGATTTCATATTTTACCTTCATATTTTAGATTTACTATATGACATCATCTTGTTTTTTATGGGGGCCACAATTTTGTGTGGTTTATTTTAATAAACTTACAGATTTGTACATTTAGAAAGTGATAGCTGTTTTCATTTCAAAATCAATTATCAGTTAGAACAATCAAGCAACTGCGGTTGGTATTGCGGATAGTGCTCTACTTGTCTAGCATGTGATAGGTTTAACAATTCTTTATAGAACAAGCTTACTTAAGAGCCTTATACTTTCCCAGGAAAATACGGAATTCATATTTTTAGGAATTGTTTTTGAATAAGAGATTTTTTTCCAGAAAAAAAGACATTAATCTACATTCATTGTAAACCAAACTTGGCCTTCTTAGTGCCTTCGAGGTTTGATGATCGTTAGAATTGGGAGGTGGGGGTTTACATCCTTGGTGATTCACAGAAGGTCGTCACAGCAGTTCCCAAGGAATTGGGTGGATTGGGAAAGATTGCCACAGCAATGTTGATTGCTTAATCAAACCATGGACACCCACCACAACCCACCTTGCAAACCAAATGCAACACATTCATATTAAATTCAAAAGTAACTCACAACCCACCGGTGCCAACCCTGACTCAAAATGTGCCTACATAATAACTTTAAATCTCTGATCTAGATTATTACCACTTTCCATTTTAATATTTTGAAGGTATTCTAACCATCCATGAATCAAACTTGTTGAACACATGATCATGTTTGACAAAAATAATACCTGTAGTTCTGTTGGAGATTTATTTAATGTTAGAGTGTGGTTCATATTGTCAATTCATATTGACAGTCAAAGACAAAAAGTTCATAAAATGTATTTCTTTTATAGCATAATGATTTAGTTAGTTAGTTTGGATGCTGTTTAAAATCAGTCATTTTATATTACATGGTCAACATGATGGCATGGGTCACATTGAATACCTAGAAATCAAACAGAATTAAAGTGACAGACATCCAAAATGGTGGCACCCATGAAAATAAATACAAAAAATAGAAGTGTTCATAAGTACAAGCACATACAAAAAAAAGTATTAAAATGATGTTGCCAAATATTAAAATTCGTAAAATAAAAATGAAAATTAACATTCAGAAATGAAAAAAAAAACTATATTCAAATGTCAAATTATGCCCTCACAGAACAAACACATAGATTTTTTTTTTGTTTACTCTCCATTCAATATATCCCATATATTTTTATTGGCTTTCCCAGTGCACTCCAGTTTCATCCCACATCCCAACCACATAGATAATTAGTGTGAGCTATTAATCAAAATAGATATTTCAAGGCTCATTTTTCATTTCCACTGTTCCATCACAACACAATCTATAAGACCCAATAACTATTAAAGGGAAGGATCAGGGAAAAGGGAGGGGGAAAAGGAAATGGGGTGCATCCCACAAACTATTATGACCAAATATAGAAATCTGTGAAAGAAACAATAAACTTGTCTAGCCAATCATTATATTTTTGAGGTCAGTTCATCAAAATAGGATCACAGAACTACGTGATTGATTGTTATTATTTACATTTAATTCTGTAAACTGAAAGCCAAAAGAGACATGAAATGATTGGTGTCCCAACAGATAATTGCCTTATTCAAAAGGGTAGACATATATTTAGTCCATTAGCAGTGATTGAAAATAATGACAGAAGGTCTGCGTTTGAATATAATACAGTTGTAATGTCAAATTTTCTCAGGCAGGTCTTTCTCCACTCTGGGAACAAAAGTGGAAAGCGTGCTAGAGACTGTAATACTCCCCATCTTCCCCCTATGCCCTACCGAATCAATCCTCATAAGATGCTTACTTGACCCACATGTTTGACAACAGTCTTAGTGCATACATCTTGTATACATGTGTACCTACTTTTCATTTGAGCGTACATGCTAGATATAAAACTTAAAAATTCAACTCATTTGCCAAGAGTATGATGGAAGAATTAAAAATTATGAAGATAATAACTGCTATAAATAATAAGAATATAACTAAAAACATTTTACTTCAACCTTTTATGGCTTGTAAGTCTTTAAGTCAATACACAATGCTTAACAGATTTGTAGTTCATCCATCCATCCATTTTCTAACCCGCTGAATCCGAATACAGGGTCATGGGGGTCTGCTGGAGCCAATCCCAGCCAACACAGGGCACAAGGCAGGAACCAATCCTGGGCAGGGTGCCAACCCACCACAGGACACACACAAACACACCCAGCACACACTAGGGCCGATCTAGAATCGCCAATCCACCTAACCTGCATGTCTTTGGATTGTGGGAGGAAACCGGAGCGCCCGGAGGAAACCCACGCAGACACGGGAGAACATGCAAACTCCACACAGGGAGGACCTGGGAAGCGAACCCGGGTCTCCTAACTGCGAGGCAGCAGCGCTACCACTGCGCCACCATGCCGCCCCGATTTGTAGTTCAATTAAATTCAATTAATTACAGTGTTAATGTCATAAAGTAACGATTCAATAATTTTTATTCATCAATATAAAGAAAATTGAAACATCTTCTATCTGTCTTTTGAGATTTTCAGCTTTGTTTGATGTTATTTATCCATTTTGCACACTTAGGACCTTACTTCAACCCTCAGATTGCATCTTGTCTGCTTGTTGCCCATCACACACAAATGGCTCAAACAAGTTTTATAAAATTCTGCATGTAGGTTAGTCCAACTTAACATACAGTCTGTTATGTGTTTCAAACATTTCACTGGGGAGAGAGATTGTAATGGGGGACAATCCAAAAAATATGCATTGTTCCAAAATGGCTAAGTCAATCATCTTGAAATTGTGCATGTATTATAAAACTAAACCAACCTAAAATCCAAGCTACATGATATTTCAAAAATGTAAACAGGAAAATTGGTGTGTGTGGTGCATTACTCTAAAATATGAGTGACGTTTAAAACGTTTCCGCACTTTTTTTTTTTAACTCTATTTATTTAGAATTTCAAAAACAAATTACATCACATTTCTACATATTCGCCCTCGTTTGCAATGCATTTTTCCCAACGTCGTACCAGCTTTTTAACGCCTAATTACTACTCCTTCAGAATTCACCATTTCCAATGAAATATATAAGTGCAGAAAGTTTCTGAACGTCCCTCATAGCTCAGTCAAGGTTTGTGAAAATTTGAATGCATATTACTGTTAATACAACCTAAAATCTAGACTGTAATGCTTTTCAAAAGTTCCATCGAGAAATGTTATAATCAGAGGGGTGCAAAACCAAAACTGCATTATCACACTAAAAAAGTTAATCTGATGGTAATTAATGTTGCATATTTTGTTGGGTTAGTCCTACTTACAGAGAAGGCTACATTCCCTGCAGTGATTTAATGAAAACGGTACAGTGGGTGTGACGGGAGACCAACACAAACATTGAGCATCACTCAAAAATGGTTATATTGAGTTTCACAAAATGTACATGATTGTTCATGTAATTTAATATACAGTATACTGTAGGCTTCAAAAGGTTTTGGGAATTTTATTGCAGAGTTGTAACAGGAGGGTCAAACCCACAAAAAATATGCATTAATGCAAGCAAAACAGTTGACTGGGTATCTAAAGAAAATTTCTATGTATATGTCAGTTAACCATCTTAATATACACAATTTATGGAGTTTCAAACATTTCATCAGGACTATTGGTTCAATAGACAGAAACACACAAATACCAGAAGTTTTGTCCAGCTTACATACAAAGATTAAATTATTTAGCAAACCATCTAGTTTATCAATGTGGCTTTAAACAACTATTAATGTAAACCAGAAAATAAAAGAAGTACCATTCATGCTCCCAACCCAGCAAGGAATTTCCACAATTAGGGACTCCAAGTATGCACAAAAAGAATACATTCTCAACTCATGAGCAGAGGGCCTAAGCTGTACTTGCATTTCAGCCAGCATGGACAAAAGGGTTAGCATTTGAAAAACACATAAATATTTGCTTTCTCCCCTTAACCCATTTTACAAATATACCCAGACAATGCCATGTACTTCATTTAGTTAGTTATAACTACTTTTTACACCATCTATTGTAAAGTTAAAACTGTTCATGCATTGTAAAAACATTTGTAGATGTTTACTAATGAAAGTAATAGCTTTATGTCATAAAGGGGTATGGAAAAGAAATTGAAAATTGCTCACCAAGAAACAAGTAGCCAACATAAAGCATCTTCTAAAATAGAAAACCGCAAGAAACTCTAAGAAAATGTCAACTTACATAAGTAAACATTAGCAACTCCTCTTGGCAGCCACTTTGCTGTTCATTCATAAGAAATGCCTGCAAATAAATTCATACATCAGCTGGATACAATGGAAATGAGTTAAAAGATAAATGAATGCAAAATGATAGACATAAGAAGTAAGCATATTTACCATAATGACTCAGTGGGAAGTCTGTTGCTCAAGTACAACTTTTGAGGAGGAGTTGGAAGTCTTGGTGGATTTAATATGGTCACCAGCTGGGCAGTGTATGGAACTGATTAAAAAGGCTAACACAGTGGTTCTCAACTTGTGGGGCGGGCTCCTCTAGGGGGGCACGAAGTAACAAAAAGGGGGGGCGCGAAGATGTGAAAAAAAGAAAACAAGAATCAAAAATATGAAAAAAAACATCTGTTGAAACCAAAACAAATGAACTTCAACTACATTCTGATAATAGAACAATAAATATAGAGTTAGATAAATGTCGATAAAAGTTAAGTAGGTATAATAAAATATGCATCTACATTTCAAAAAAATGTTAGGGGGGGCTGTTATGAAAACTCGGGTCGCAAATACTTAAAGGTTGAGAAACGCTGGGCTAACAGAATTATTGTTATACAGCTGTGTTAATCTCGAATTCAAGTTAAGAGAAATTATGCCTAAACTATATAATGCACCTGTGAGACCTCATCTGGAAAATTGTGGACAGTTTTGGTTTTCATGCTACAAGGTTGGACAGTCTAGAGATGAGAGGCAAGAGTAATTATATCGAGACTGTGGGCATATGAAGTATGAGGAAAAGTTGAAGGAGCAGAAGCAAAAAAAGCTTGAGAGGAAACACGAACACAACAGGGCACTTCATTAATTTTAACTAAACTTGTAGAATGTCTTGTAGATACCATAGGTTAATGATTATGTTTGTGGTTTATATGAAAGATCAAACGGTTAAGCATTGCTTAAAAATAAATATATAAGGGACACCAGTCTTCCTGTGCAGTTTGAAGAAATCAGTTCACTTATTTTTAACTGACAGAAATTAATGCTGCCTTGAAAAAACTTGAAGATCCCATCAATAACATACCATGAAAGTATTTTTTAAGATTAGGTATGGCTGATGGCAGTTCTGAAATATGAATATAAAGGTATGTTAATGAAATTATAAAAAATGTCCCATTACATAAGAGACGAGAGGCATGCAGGTGCAGTTTTACATAGCATCGATACAAATGACCACCTCTACTTTCTTCAAAAATTTCCAAAGGAATGTTTCAGAGCTGGTAGATTTGTATCAGTTAAGGTATGAATGAATCAAATGAAACATTATAATGTATGTATGATTTTTTGTTCTTTTTGAATTGCTCATATCTGCAATTCTTCACTCAAAATCTTTTTTCCTTATAAGCCAACACCCAACCTTTCAGTCTTTTCAAAGTTCTTTTGTGAAGAGACGTGTGTTTGAAACAAACATTAGATGTATTTCTAGGCATTTGACACCATGGCAACTATAACTGTTTACTTCTGTTTGAATTCCTCATTGCACGTGAGATGGAGCTTGGCTATGATATAATGAAGAACCAGCCATTTAACACACTAGGCGTTATCCGTTTTTCTCTTTGGTCATTCTTGCATACTGTAGTATTTTACACATTTTATGCTTTATTCATATAATGTTTATTTTGTTTTTAAAGTTCAGTGGGGCATGTAGTGAATCATCTAATGTTATTTTTAAAGAAAATGTTTTTAGTACGTTTTCAATTTAGCTTTCACATGCAGGCTGAGTTTGCTGTACTCATTTAAAAATATAATATAATTAAATAAAACACAAAATAACATTTAAAAAAATTCCAAAATATTCTTATGTGCACATTAACACTTATAGAATATTGAATATTTAAATATAAATAAATGTTAACAAATAAATGAATATTTCATTTTTTTAATAAATATTGTGACACACTTATTAGTGCTGCTGACTCACAGATCCAGCATCCTGGTTTTAAATCCTACAACTGGTCATTTTGCATGTGGAATTTGCAAATTCCCTCTCTAACTATCTGTTTTTTCCTCCAGGTACTTCATACATCTCCAAAGATATTCAAAATAAATTAATAACTGATAATTCCAAATTGGCCCCTGTGTGAATGTAAGTGTCACTTTAGTTGTGTGTGTGTGTGCAGAACCCTGCAATGGACTGTCACCTGGACAGGCCTCTTTCTTGCTTTGTGCCCCCTGCTGCAGGGATAGGATCTGGCCTTTGGTGCTCTTTCTTGAACTAAGTTGGTTTGAGAATATTATGTTTTGTGACTGCAGCAAAGCCTGTAACTCAAGTCTTGAAAAAAGACCTACATTGAGCAGGTTGTATTGCTTTAGCCAAAGAAAGTACAGCTGCCCAAAGGTTACCTGCTATAATGTCTAAAATTACCCTAGCTGTCCTAAAATTGGCATTTTGATTGCTTGTAAAATATTATGTAGTATCAGAAGATACAGGATCCTAGGAAAGATAAAAGGCTGTTGCAGGTAACCAGGTTAATGACTGGGAACTTTGGAAGTATGCATCCAGTTAGGGATGTGTGAGCTCAGGCAGGGTCTAATAAAGGCATAAGAAAAGATACATTAATAATTCCTATGGCAGAACTGCCACTATATATATACCCAGGAGGACTGGAGGAGGGCTTGCTTGGTGGCTTTCGGGGGGGTACCCCAATGCCTATGGAGCCCTGGACCTCAGCACTTCAGCCACCCCTGGAAATGCTGGGGGCAAGAGGAGCAGGGACACCCGGAGTGCTTCCGCATGCAGAGCCGGTACTTTCGTCACACTGGGGAGTACCAGTGGAAGATTGCCGGGAGGCACCAGCAGCACATCCGGGTGTGTATAAATTCGACGGTTGGAGTTGGGTGGAAGAGGACAGAGCTCAGAGGAGAGGAGTGGAGGCAGACCAGAAGAGAGAAGAGGCATTGTGTAAGGGCCTGGACTTTGGGATGATTGGTGCTGCACCCCTGCGTTGTGTGTGTCACTGTTGTAAATATTAGTGTAAATAAATGTGTGTGGTGCTTTAAGACCAATGTCTAATTGTCTGTGTCCGGGTTGTTCCTCACAATACATATATACTGTATATATATATATATATATATATATACACAGTGGGTACGGAAAGTATTCAGACCCCCTTCAATTTTTCACTCTTTGTTACATTGCAGCCATTTGCTAAAATCATTTAAATTATTTTTTTTCCTCATTAATGTAATATATATTGTCAGACATGTGTGATTAGGAAACAGTTTATGGGCTCAAATAAGTGTGATTATCTGCCAGACCAAGGGCTAACACTGTCAGGAAAAATTTTCTCTCTCAACCCTTTATAAATAGCATTTTGTCTGATATTACTTAGTTCTCCATTAAGGTCAGTCTAAAAAGACAATAATTACTTCAAATTCTTCACATACGGTATCTTCTAGTGTATATGGTAGTTATCCTAAACCTTTTCTGTTGTTCTTTTGGTTTCTTCACAATATATATAGCAAAATAAGCACAAACAAGCACATAAAGTGTTGGGGATTCCACCCGTATACTTGCCAATAAAGAAAATAAAGAAAATGTCTTTACAGTTACAATTTCAAAATGGTATTGGATAACTAAAAAAATGGCAGTTATATATTCTGGAGACAGGTGCAAGGGGTCTTGAACCACAAGTGTCATGGAAGATGAGTTCTTCTGATGGTTTGCAGAGGGAGAAAAGGAGAAAGTTCTCAGACTACAATGCCAACCTCTGGCCCAGCTGAGAAACACGTTTATTTAAACCCATAAACTGTCTCCCATGTGCATGTGCATATAAATATATATATATATTGTCACACACGTGCGCATGGGAGGCAGCTAAAGGGCTTGAGTGAAGGCAGTTCGGAGGCATGCCAGGTGTGGCAGAGTGCACTGACTCTTTTTCTCCCTTGCCTGTAGACCATCCCCGGGGGATTTCACCTGGATCACCTGACATCACTTCCGGGACTGAGCCAATGGAAGTCGGCCACACCAGCTCCAGTCCCTCTGATGTCACCTCCGGCTACGAGCCAATGGTGGAAGACCACGTGCCGGATCCATACGACCTCACTTCCTGTCTCCCCCTTTAAAACCTGCCCCTTTTCCTTTGTTTCTTTAGTCTTGTTTTGGACTCGGTTGTGTGCACTTCAGTGCTCTGTATTTTGTTAAAGAAAACGACTTTTGCAGCCAGGATACCACAATATACGGGTGGCTGCCCCAACTCTTTATCTGTCAATGTCTCGTTCTTGTGACAGTGGCGTAGTCGGCAGGATGGAGAAGTCCCGGAGGAGAAGGGGACAGGACCTGCAATATACCCAGGTGGGAGCGTACCGGGGCCGAGTATTCAGGCGGGGAGGGTGCCCCGTGGTTCGGCGTGACCCGGTGCGGGCTCCGCTCCCGGCACTCATAACTAGCCCATCTGGAGTGGCCAGGGAGTGTGCGGGTGGGGCTCACAGAATTGGGCTGCCCTGGAGGGGGGAGGCAAAAGGGACTCAGTATGCTCTCTTGGGGGAGAGTGCCTGCCTCCCTGCGAAACCAAAGCCCCATTTACCACCTAGGGGTGCCCCAGACTGGCAGGTGAATAAAATAAAAATGGAGGTTGGACCCTGACGGCCAACCAACAAACAAGCCTGGTCCTTATGGGCAATGGTAGGGCATTGGCTACGGCCATTTGAAAACACGCCCTACCAAATAATAGAGCAGGTAGCTTGCTATCTGCTCCTGGAAGCGCTTCCCCGTGGCTTCACCCAGCCGGTTTGGGGCGGCGGTTCAAGAACATGGCTGAGCTCATAGAGCTTATGGAGACGCAGAGGGCGGCCTCACACTCTGGGGAGCAGAACCGTCCTCATGTCAAACTCAGCCGGGTGCGTTCCAAGACCTAGCCCCACCCTGTACAATCCGGAGCCCGATATGGCGTCCGCGGGCAGGGCGCAAAACCGCTTGGAGGCAAGGAGGAATGCAGGTGGAGGGTGAGGAGGGTTGGTGTGCTCTGGCTAATCCGTTGGCGGTCCCACATACTGGCGTGGTGATCGTCCACGGACACAAGACCACAGGTTTGTTCGACTCCGGCAGCAACATTTCAATTGTTGCCCGCCGCTTTGTGCAACCGCA
Source organism: Polypterus senegalus (assembly GCF_016835505.1). Classification (NCBI taxonomy): domain Eukaryota; kingdom Metazoa; phylum Chordata; class Cladistia; order Polypteriformes; family Polypteridae; genus Polypterus; species Polypterus senegalus. Next base: position 266,626,308 of record NC_053155.1, read on the forward strand.
ACAGTGGCTAAATTTAAGACCGGTATAACCTGTGTCCACGGAGACATCCGCTGGTACAGGTCCGCCGCTGTGTCATCAGTTACGGAGGGTCAGTTCGTAAGCTCACCGTAGCGTCCTACCTGATCCTCCACACCCGGTGATACTAGGGCGGGACTGGTCTAAAATCAAAAGCGGTGAGACACATACCACCCCCGGGGTTAATTTGGGCCTCGTTAGGGACGGAGATAACCCGTCTCAAGCTGCCTCCACGCCATGTAACCAGCCGGCAGAGAGAGCGAAGCAGTCGCCCTGACTGGCGTGGCAACTCCGGGCGTCGCGGGCTAACACGTCATCCACCAACGCCGCGGCGGAGCGGAGGAAACCACGCCCATTGAGGTCGACGCTGACCCTCTCTCCGTGTTGCGGTTCCAATTTAAAAACGCCGGCTTCTTTTAGAAGGGAGCAATGGAATGATGACTCCCTGAAGTTTGTAAAAATGCAGTGGTCCTTGTCAATGGCCAGCGCACTAATCAGTCGATGCCACAGGGCCCCTACTTTGTGCTAGATAATGACCTCCTTTACCGTGTAGCAATGCATGACGGGCAGGAGACGAGGCTGCTGCTAGTGCCGCGTACCTTCCGGCGGCAGGTCTGTGAGCTAGCACACGCCCACCTCCTAGGTGGCCACCTGGGCACCGAAAAAACTCTGGAGCGGATCAAGCTCCGTTTCTACTGGCCAGGAATTAATGAGGAGGTTCGCCGCTTTGGCGCTTCCTGCCGGAGTGTCAACTGCGACAAATTCCTAGGAGGGACCGTGCTCCTCTCATTCCTATTCCACTGATTGGCGTTCCCTTCCACAGAATCGGGTCGACCTGGTGGGACCCTGGAGCCCTCAGCCCGAGGACACAAGTACATTTTAGTCCTCGTGGATTACGCTACACGATACCCCGAAGCTGTTCCGTTGCGCTCAGCTACCTCTAAAGCCATCGCACGGGAATTACTAGGGGTATTGGCGTGGGGATCCCCAAAGAAGTCTTGACAGACCAGGGGACCCCCTTCACCTCGGAAACGTTCAAGGAGACTGCCAGATTACTGAAAATAAAGCATTTAAAGACCTCGTGTATCATCCTCAAACCGACGGATTAGTAGAGAGGTTTAATCAAACTCTCAAGCAAATGCTGCGTAAGGTGGTCAGCGAGGATGGAAGGAACTGGGATCAGCTCCTCCCCCTCGTCCTTTTGCCTATCGGAAGTCCCACAAGCCTCCACGGGGTTCTCCCCTTTGAACTACTATACGGGCGACAACCTCGGGGCATATTAGATATTTTGAAAGAAGGCTGGGAAGAAGAGGCTCTTCCCTCCACAAACATACTGGAATATATCGCAGTTACGCGATAGATTTGGAAAATTCGCCTGTCCTTAAAAGTCACATGGAGGAGGCTCAAGCAGCACAGGCCCGGTACTACAACCGCGCACGTCTCTTGGGAGTTCCGCCCGGAGATCGGGTCATGGTCCTAGTGCCTACCTCCCACTCTAAATTGCTTGCCCACTGGCAGGGCCCCTATGAAGTTAAGGAGAGGAAGGGACTGGTCGACTATTTGGTGAGTCAACCCAATCGTCGGCCAAAGGAGCGGGTTTATCATGTGAACCTGCTGAAACCGTGGAAGGACAGGGACCCCGATCCCTCCTCCGGCCAGCCCGCTCACTCTTCGCCACACACACGACCTTAACTTCGCACGGACTTAAGTCCCAGACAGCGGCAGGAGCTGGAAACAGTTATCCGGACCGCTCGGGAGGTAGTCAGTGAGAACCCGGAAGGACCTCTCTGATTGAGCACAACATCGTGACAGAGCCGGGGTTGTTGTCCGAGAACGCCCGTATCGTCTTCCCGAGGCAAAAAAGGCTGAAGTGGAGCTTGAGATCAAGCGCATGCTGGAGCTAGGTGTGATTGAGGAAAGTTATAGTCCCTGGTCCAGCCCCATTGTGCTCGTCGGTAAGCCTGACGGAAGTTGGAGGTTCTGCAATGACTTCCGTCGGCTTAATCAAGTCTCCCAATTTGATGCTTATCCAATGCCAGCGTGGGCGACCTCCTCGAGAGGCTTGGACAGGCTCAATACCTGACCACACTTGACATGACGAAAGGGTACTGGCAGGTTCCTTTAACGGACTCCGAAGGAAAAACGCGTTTAGTACCCCTAGCGGACACTGGCAGTATCGTGTCCTTCCATTTGGGTTACACGGGCTCCAGCAACCTTTCAGCGTCTGGTGGACAAAGTGCTTCGGCCTCATAACTCATACAGTGCTGCCTACCTGGATGACGTGGTCATCTATTCCAGCACATGGAAGGAACACCTACAGCATGTCCAAGCGGTATTACGGACACTTGGTGAGGCCGGCTCCGGATTAATCCCAAGAAATGCTTCTTGGATTAAGCGAGGCCAAATATTTAGGCTACCTGGTGGGTCGGGTACCGTAAGGCCACAGTGCTCCAAAATTGATGCCATTCTGAAATGGCCCGTCCATGAACCAAGCGGCAAGTCCAAGCCTTTCGGTTAGCGGGTACTACCGCCGGTTTGTACCCGGTTTTGGAGAGCGGCGCCTTGACGGATTTAACAAAGAAGAGGGCCCCGAACATTGTGGTATGGACTGAAAAAACAGGCGCTGCATTTAGTGACTTAAAGCAGGCCCTTACGTCCACACCTGTTTTGATGGCACCTAACTTTTCTTTGCCTTTCATCCTCCAGACGGACGCTTTGGACACAGGCCTGGGCGCCGTGCTGAGCCAAAGCGTCGATGGTGTGGAGCACCCCATCATGTTCCTGAGCGGAAACTGTTGGACCGGGAGACCAGGTATGCTGCGGTGGAGAGGGAGGCTCTGGCGATTAAATTGGCGATTACTCAGCTGAGGTACTACCTGTTGGGCCGGGAATTCACCCTTGTCACGGACCATGCACCCCTACAGTGGATGGCCCTCCACAAGGAGTCGAATCCGCGGGTCACCCGGTGGTTTCTTGACCTGCAGCCGTACAAGTTTTCGCTCGTTCATCGTCGGGGCGCTCTCCACGCCAACGCTGATGCTCTTCTCGGGTTCCGACCTCTCGGTTAGGTCGCCCGACCCGCCGGGTCTGGGCTAAGGGGGCCTTGTCACACACGCGCATGGGAGGCAGCTAAAGGGCTTGAGTGAAGGCAGTTCGAGGCATGCCGGGTGTGGCAGAGTGCACTGACTCTTTTCTCCCTTGCCTGTAGACCATCCCCGGGATTTCACCTGGATCACCTGACATACTTCGGGACTGAGCCAATGGAAGTCGGCCACACCAGCTCCAGTCCCTCTGATGTCACCTCCGCTCTGAGCCAATGGTGGAAGACCACGTGCGGATCCATACGACCTCACTTCCTGTCTCCCCTTTAAAACCTGCCCCTTTTCCTTTGTTTCTTTAGTCTTGTTTTGGACTCGGTTGTGTGCACTTCAGTGCTCTGTATTTTGTTAAAAGAAAACGACTTTTGCAGCCAGGATACCACAATATACGGGTGGCTGCCCCAACTCTTTATCTGTCAATGTCTCGTTCTTGTGACAATATATATATATATTTTTTTTTTTAATTAAATATTGCAGTGTTAGATAATATCAGTTATTTAGTAATGTACCATGCATTAGTAGAAATCACTCCCATTACATGTGTCAAAGGCTAAAGATATAATGTAACCTGAGGATAGATATTGGATGTTTCCACCAGTGCAGATTTCATAGCCAATCCTAGTTAGCACAATATGTGCACAATGACTCCTGTTTTGTGTTAGTTTGAAAGTGACTTGTGATTTGTTCTGGATTTATAGGGGTAGCATTGGGCAGAACTCCGGTAGACAACAAAACATCCCATAGAAATACAACCCCAAGTATAAACTGACGAAATGCTAGGAAACACCATGCTGCTCAGTGTACAAAACATTCTAGAAATAAAATAATTTGAAGTTCCTAGGAAATCATTTAATCAAACCAAAAGTATAACTGCCAGGTTTGATAGCTGATACAATACATTATTAATGAAGGTATTTTATATTTTATGTTGAACTGATCCAATGCACATGTTCTTGTATTGCATAAATAGGACTCTTTTCTCCATACTATTTATTCTGCCAGAGTGTATTATCCTATTCATATTGAGTGTGGTATCCTATTCATACTATACAAATAGTCAACTCAGATTCTACAATTGCTTGGTATATCATAATTTGGGCTCCATTCTTATTCTTTACTTCACTTATTATAAAACAGTGTCAAGGAAGCAGAGGTCTACTGAGGCAAGATAAGGAAGGGCTCAAACCTGGGGGGATTGTCAGATCATCCCAAAAACAAAATCTCTCAAACACAAATTTAGGGAGACCATTTAGTGTAATCCACATGTTTTACTAAGATAAGAGAGGAAACTAGAATCATTGGGGAAAGGCCAGTGAGACAAATGGAGAGTAAGCAAACTTGACACAAACTGTGTCTAGACTGGTTAATGAACTCTGGATCCTGGAATTGTGAAGCAGCGGCACTAACCACTCTGCTGCATTTCGGATGCATTGGCTAATTTACTTTCTACAAATATAAAACATTGTTCTTTAGTTTATGAGCATCTCAAGCTGCAAAATTAACTGATCTTAATTGATCTACTTTGTCTTTTCTCCTCTGTACACTCTAAGCTTATTTCCCTACATAAAAATCAACCAAACTCCTATTCAGGTTTGACTATCACCAATTAGAAAACTGAATTTGGCCTATATCAATTTAAAAGGCATTAACATTCCGCAGGGGTTAGTCTGCCTTTATACCGAGTGTGATAAGGCAGCAAGCCGTCGCCACTGGGCAAGCAACTTTTATCACATTTCACAGTCTTTGACATATGTCAGTTTTTATCAGGAGGCCCTTTGTAACATTTCATATAGCAAAACTTTACAACAATAAATCATGCATTGTTTCATTGATATGTTCAAATCCAAGTTCCAAAAACCTGCCAATCCAATCAGTTCCTTAACTTTAGTTTGGTTACTTATTGGGCTCTAGTAAAGAGATATATATATATTGTAACACATTCATGCAATGTCTACTACAACTCACGTCAATCTGGTTTAAACTCAGATTCAGAGAGGGAAAAAAAGAATAGTTTCTGAGGTGACAGAATATGCCTATAGCTCAAGCAGCTGGATTTGCTATTCATCAGTGCAGGGAAGCATTATTCATTGCAAAGTCATTAAATTCACTTCTTAGCTCTGATACATTATATTTGACGCAAAGTCTCTATTGTGCGTAAATGGCTCTCCTCTTGCACACTAACAGAACAGTTTTTTTTGTTGTTGTTCTTTATTTCGCCTTATACAATTTCTTGTATTAGGAATTTGTAAGTTTTCGCATACCCCTTGGGGTCAGAGCACAGGGTCAGCCATTGTACAGTGCCCGTAGAGCAATTACAGGTTAAGGGTCTTGCTCAAGGGCCCAGCAGAGTAGGATCTCTTTTGGCAGTGGTTTGTTCTGCATTGTTACAGCTTGGTTAATTTGGTAAGACTGTCATTTTCATTTTAGCTAAGAAACAAACCAAAAAAAAAGAGACATTTTACATTTATAATTTTCTGATTAGGATATGCTTTTATCCAAAGCAACTTACAAAAGAGGCCAATACCATTTAGTATTAAGCATTACAGGACAAAGTTAAAAAATTGATCACCACAAGTGAACAGCACAGAACAAAATACAAGCCATCTACAATTCCTTGGTTACAAAACCTAACAGCTAATTTCAGTCAGAGAGAAATCCCCCAAACAAAAGGGTCTTCAAACATGTTTTAAACACATTGTGGAAGAGCGACAAAATACTGTCTTTTGAGCTAATGCTACATTTGTTTTGTTCCATTCTTCTTCAATGCAAAGAGTAATCATCAGTTCAACACTAGTAAACACTTTCATACCCAAAAACTATCCATCCATCCACCCATCCATTATCCAACCCACTATATCCTAACTACAGTGTCACAAGGGTCTGCTGGAGCCAATCCCAGCCAACACAGGGGGCTTAGTCAGGAAAGAAACCCCAGGCAGGGTGCCACCACACCGCAGACCCAGAAACTATAATAATTTTAATTGTTTAAAGTTGTCATTCCCAAAGATGTGTTTTCCCTTACAACAAACATATAGCGTGTTCGCTCTGCATCTACTGCAGCTTGATAATGTATGTTTGGAATTGAATTATATGTATCGTGAGCACCAGAATGAGTCAGTTAGTCTCGAAAGCTAAAGAAACAAAGCTGCAAGCAACATTCTTAAGTGTAAGGACAAATAGTCTTCCACTAGATTCTTCTTTCCCAACACATAGTTGACCTGGAACATTTAAGGCTGCAGGGCTAGATGTCACCTGCCTACACAGGCTTTGGAGGACTGCATTCACTGTAGAGCTCTACACTCACATTCTACCATGAACTCATTGCCTACTAGATAATGTCTCAGGCTGTATATGGCCCATTTGATTACTAAGATGTGTTTCTCTATTGCTGAACTTCTTATTTCTCAGTGTCCTGCTCATGAATTACACTACATCTTCACAAAAGATTTCTTTAAGCTGAAGAAAAGCTTAATCACACTCAGATATCTAATTAACAATTCTAGGTACTTTGTATTTAAGCAGATCAGTGAGTGGTGCAGAAATATTCGAAACTATTGGCACAAATATCCAAAATCCACTAGACAGAGGAATGACCAGACCTGCTTCTTGGTCTCTGGACAAGGTTGGTTTTGGATGGCAACCACTTTGTCAGACTTGGGTTGGAGGATGCCACCTCCAATGGTGTTACCCAGATATGTCTGTCAGTCTTTTTACCAACCAAACCATCTGCTTTGATGCCATCAAAGATGTCTGGCAGGTGTTGTAGATGCTTTGGCCACAACTTGAAACCATGATGGCATTGATGCATACCCTAGTGTAAGCTTCAGTCTTCTGTTAAGCACAGTCTATAAGGGACTGCAAGGTTGCCACTTCACCATGTGACCCAAATTCCATGACACTGAATTGGTATAATCCACCTTGTGCCCAAATGAGTTAAGCAACTTTGAGGTGTTGATGGAACCTGCCAGCACCCTTTACACAAGTCAATGGTGGCTAAAATCTTGGCAAGACCTAGTTGCTCCACTAGCTCATCTAACCTTGTCATAGGATAGGTAGTGAAGGCTGTAATTGAATTTAATTAGCTATAGTCCAGATAGAATTGCATTTGCCTGATCTTTTAATGACCAGTTCAACTTCCTTGGATGTCTTTGGAGAATGCACCTGCACCAGAGACAATCTTATACAATTGCAAAAGTTGTTTTACCTAATAAAGTCAAAGATCTGTTCTATTGTGTGCTTTTTAGGTTGCAGCCATTTCATGTAAAGGTCTTTCCACTGTGCCAGTAACTCTTTGGGAGACTGACCTTATTCCCATTCCAAAGAAATGAAACAAAGCCTGGTCATTTAAGTGCTATTCACATACTTATCCAAGATGGCACTCTTCATTGAAACATATTGTATTAACTCCTGACCAAAAATCCTGGTCTAGCTAGCTTTCTCTGTTAGCAATGGTACCAGCTAAATTTCCCACTCTGCCTTTGGTACACTGCAACCAGTGGACAGGTAATGGCCTATGTCCTCTGTCTCCTGGAAAGACAAAACAAGTGGAAAATCCCTCATTCAGGCAGATGCACCTCTTCTTCTCTCTGCAGATTTAACAGGGGTTACATTTTTCACGAAATCTACAGAAATTTGTTAATGTATTTTATTTCAATTAGTTCTCATCACTCTGGATTTTATATGTTGACCCCATGTCTGTGATGATTTTGCATTCTGGGTTTCCTCCCATTTCCCAAAGGCGTCAGGTTAATAGTTAATTCTTAATTACTCCATATAAGTGTGTGTGAGTGGGCTGTGAGATGGACTGGTGCCACATATAGGGTTGGTTCACACTTTCTACCAAATTCTCTTAAGATAGGCTGTGGTCTCTGAAAACCTGCACTGGATTAAGGGGTTCACTAATGGGTTGATGGACAGGCCTTGTCACCTTTCCTAACTCAGCGTTCCATTCATTTTTTTAAATATTGGTCAACAACTCATTTTTCAATCAAAGAGGATTTCATGAAACCTGTAAGGATAAAAATTAATACATGAATGCATGTTACAAATTACATCAAAATACACTTAATTGCTAACCTTTTAAGAAACATGAGTTATAGAATATGATATAACTTTGACATTTCAGACTGCAAAATGAAACTAAAAACAAATAAGTGATTTGTAGTAATGAGCACATATTTTCATTGCAACCAACTGCTTACGCAGAAGAAAGATTTTGTGTTTTTAATTAATGACCTGTAGACATATTGAGTTTCTGTTAATGAATATAATCTACAAACTCAAAATGTTTCAGTATTCTGGGCAGAAAAGACTGGGCAAGATACTGCTTGAATTAGATACAGAATTTATTAAAAGAAAAAAAACAGCTTTTAATTAAAACTTTTGAAATTAAAATCATTTTTCAAAGAAAAGGGATTGTATGCTCTTTATATAAGCAAATGATATGTCTGGCTTTGCACTAGCTGAATGACAAACACTGTGTTTATCTTTACCTATTCTAGATAACACATTTGCATTGTCTTCCCATTCCTAGCAGACACAGTTTTTGAATAGGGAAATGAAAGAAAAAGTTACAATTCATTCACTTATTGCATTATTCAGGATATTTTGAAAATGACAAAATACATCAAACAGTATGCTCATAAGGATTTATTAGTCATGGATGTGCAGAATGTGTATTGCCTATACTTAATAGGCTGTACTGAAAATATCCTGCACAGGCCAACATATTTCTCCAGCCTTTAAGTGCATATTTACTTCTTTTTATGCCTTTAAAGTGTCCATGACAATATACTGTACATAAATATGATCTGAAGAAAGGGAATTGCATGGCCAAATAAAAAACAAATCTCATTAAGCACATTTTAATATACCATATATAAAAGCAAATCAGGTTGTTATTAAATTATCTACCTATCCTCTCTGTCTCTTTCTGTCTGTCTCTGTCTCACACCTTATTAAAATGTATTTAATATCTACTCTAATTTGATTGTCCACATTTTTTAAACACAAATAAGCCTGGAAATTGCTAAGAGAGATCAGAGAAAGAATCACTTAAACATGGTGCCATACTGAACCAAGCATATTAGAACTTCTAAATGGCATAATCAATACATAAAAGTTTATTGTCAAGTATTTGTCTGCTTTAATACTAATAGGGTCAATCCTACCAAATGTATGGCGTCCAGTGTATTTTTATTGGCATGTAATATTTAACAGGTAAAACATCACTATGGTGTGAAAGAGACACCAAACAACATACTTTACACCAAAAACAGACTATTACATAAAATATATATATGCAAGTTCCAAATATAAAAAAGGGTTTTATTTTAAATAAAGTACCTCCAAACAGTGACTACAAACACAATTCTTCGGTGTTCTCCACTACTACTACTCCCAAGCAACTGTTCAACTTGCCTGGACAAGGCAGTGAGGTCTCTTTTATTGGAGTCCCAGCATGTAGTTCTGGTGCCAGGGCTTCACCCGTTGGATGTGTCCAAGAATAGGGAGTGTATCTCCCTGCAGCACCCCCTACCAGCACCTACGGGCTACAATTCTCAGCATTCCCTACGGGCATCTGAATGGATACCGCAGCCCAGGGATGTTGCCACCTAGAGTATGAGGGAAAGACAATAAGCTGAACACAGTGCCTTCCCCTGTCCTTCTGTAATGTTGGCAAACCATCCAGGGAAGGATCCCACATGCCAGTTCCCATATGTTGTCCTTCATAATATATATAATGTGTTTTCTTGCCTCCTTCCATACCTCCCATATAGTCTCATCCACTCTCCTCCCAACTCTGACTAATGGTGCAGGCAAAATCGGCTTGTTTTGTACCAGTCCTGGGAGTGCTTGATGTGCCACACCCTCATACATCTGAAGCACTTCCAGGCCAGACTGAAGCCATTCACAGAGGATATTGTGTTCTCCCGCAGGTCCCCATGGTGGCACCCAAGGACCCTTACAGGCCTGTCTAATGTCACTACAACTCTCAGCTTTTCCTACAGCCGTCCATATGAGAGTACCACCAGTGGGATAATGCCATCGTGTGTATGGGGGATAGACATAACTCCCGGCAGCAACCACTTTCTCTCCTTCCAAGCAGGTCTGCTATGAAGCTGGCAGCCCTCCTTGGTAGGGACACAGGATCATCCTTGTCCTTCCGTTATGTTCTGACACCCTGGCAGGGGACCGGCCTCCATCCTGAACAGAACACCAGTCTATTCAAAATAGCACTCACAAACATTATATATATATATATATATATATATATATATATATATATATATATATATATATACACACACACAATGCATACACATTCTGCTGCATAAGTTGGATTGATGATAATGGTGGTTTGTGTGATCTGCAATCAAAATAGTGCTAAAACTCTGAACTTAGTCTAACAGTAAAGTAAACTTTAGGAAATGATTAACTTTGCAATACTCAACAAATTAACAGAGGTGTCTGGTTTACCAAAGAGTTCAATAAGGTTGCAGTTCATACACCATAAAGGCTTAAAAAAAAGTTCACGCATTTCCTATGGTTTTGTTTAAAAATAAGCTTCAATTTGCAGGGTTTATTCTGTTAAGCATTTTGTAGCTGATATTAACTGTTTCTGTCCAATGTTTTTCAGTGAAGTCTGAACAATGATAAAATTGTTTCATTACCTAAACGCCAACTGATCCATAGAAAGTTAGGAAATTCAAATACAGAAATTCTACATCAAGCTGCTAGTTTGATCCCACTTGCAGAATTTGGTAACTGAAACAATAATAACATGTTACATAAATAAGTTATAATAATGATTTTGTAGCATAACTAAATTGCACACTAGGTTTAGTAATTTAAATAAGTATTTTATCATATTGTGTATTTTTTATGAGCAGTTGTGAAAAACATTATTGGAAATCAAAATCATTGTGTTTATCTGATGTGATAAACCCAGGGTGGCAGTGCGCCCCAAACCCCAACAAGATCACAAAAACACAGTCCTTTATCAAAAATAGACAAAGGTTTCATTTACATACCTCCAAATGTATTACCAATAGACACAAAACACTGGTCTCTTCTCTCCACAATATGTTCTCTCACCGCTGCGCTGCCCTCCTCCAGTCAAGTGTTGCCTCTCCACCACCCAGCTCTGACTCGCCTGAATAAGGGAGTGTGGTGCCAGGGCAATTGCCCAATGGAAGTACTTCCGGTTCACACGGAAGTCCATTATTTAAGCAGGGAGCTTGTTTCCCTGGAACGCCCTCTTGCTGCACCCCGTGACTCCAGCAAGGCTGCCCTGCCAGACTACATTTCCCGGCATGCCCTGCTGGCTTCCCACTGGGTGGGGATATCCGGGATTGCTGCCATCTAGTGTGTAAAGGGCAGAACATGCAGCCAAGAATACGACATTGATTTCTATCATTAATTAATGATTTTAGAAGCTTGCATCACTTACTGTACAGCCCATGAAAAATTTTAATTAGAATTATGGTGGTCAGTTTATGGTTAGTGGGACTGACACTCCAGTGTCGTGATCACAGGACTGACCTCACATGCATTTGGCAGGCAATCCATTGTGTGCATTTGGTTTTCATATCTTTTTGTTTCTTTGTCATAAGCATATGTGTCTCAACTTGCACATAATCAGGTCTCAGAAACTATGATGAAAAAGCCCAGACACAAAAGGACCAAACAAAGGCTTAAGAAAATATATGGACAGTAGTTGACTGTACAGACTGAAGACAAGAGAGAAACAACAACTTTTATATAATTAGTAACATTTTAACACAATGAAGTACAAAAAAAACTAAAAATAAAACAGAACTTGTATTTATCATCCACTACATTGTATTGCTACACAATATTATTGACTTCCTACTGTTTTATTGTTATTAGCTTTTTCCAATTAATGTTAAAATATTTTTTCAGCAATATAGTTATTCTGGGAATGGGATGGTGGCAAAGTGGTTTGTGCTGGTACCTCACTAATCCAACTTCCTGGTATTGAATTCCATGCCTGTAAATCATCTACGTGGAGTTTGTACATTTTTGTAAGATTTTTTTTTCTGGACACAGTTTTTCCCTCACATACTCAAAGTTGTACACATTGAATTAATTTGTAATTCTAAATGAACCCTATGTGAAAGTTAGTTTTGTGTGTTTATGGAAGTTGCCTCTGCCATTGGCTAATACCCTCTCCAGGGTCCTTTCCTGTCTCTTGTCCAAATTTACTCATTAATAAAAAAAAAATTGAAAAATACTTTACTGATTTAAAGTAATTACAGGTTTAACTTTAACCACTTTAGAAAAGACAGCACATTCACTTTTTATTTTTGTTTCGTTATATGAAGATTTTATAAAAGCAGTGTTACTGGCCAGATGAATTGGTGTACAGTATGTCTCTGTTCTACAAAAGTCTAATAATGTAAAAAAAAATACTTATTTGAGTACTGGTAGATTTTGCCTATGTGTTTGAAGGTACTTATTTACAATTCTACTACATGATGTATGATTTTTACGTGTATTTGAATGTGATACAAGAGGTACCTATTGTGTTAGACAAGAAAGCCTGTATGTCCACATGAAACAACTCAACTCCCAGTGGACTGATTTTGGTGAAATATGGAATACTTATTCTTCAAGGTAATTTGTCAGGACAGTTCAATGCTCCTTGAGATACATTGAATACAATAGGCAGGCTGTATACTTTTCTGAAATTAAAAAATCTTGCTTTGAGGCAAATTGGTAAATTTGTGAACTCATCTATCTAAAAACAGAGCAACATTCTGTGCAGGTTTAACTGTGTTACCTATTAGTTTGCTGTGTCAATTATATTTTGGAGTGGTTACTTTAATTTGTATGGTTTTATTATTTTTTACTCATTCAATAACCACTCCTGATGAAAAAACAGTAAAACATCTACAGTTGTGGGCACTCAAATAAGGACACCTCGCTGCAGAACCAGGGATGGGCGGAGTTGGATAACCTGAGAATTAGTATTTGTTTTCAATTACCGTACATTTACGTTAGGTCTATAAGTGAAACTAAACTGCACAAGAATCCTAGTTTGAAATCATATTGAGAAAGTAGTAGTTGTTGGAAATAAATATATATCATTTTTAGGCTTCCGTCATTGCCATAACCTCTTCTTTGCCACGTGCTATTTCACACAAATGATTTCAAATCCTAGTTCAAGCTTCCTAGGCAATCAGATGAACTTGTCTTGATTAAATATTACATTGTGATTTCCGCCAAACACCCGGATGTACTGCCAGAAGAGCATCACCGGAGACCTGGAGCACTTACTGGTGCTCTGTAAAAGGAGAAAGCCGCCACTACTCCGGGAGCTAGAGTTGAGAGGAAGGTAGACAAAGCTGGCCAGTGGAGGTGAAGGTGAGAAAGAGAGAGAGAGAGAAGAAGAAGAAGAAGAAGAAGAAGACGAAGAAGAAAAGGACTTTGTACTTATTGTGCTTGGTGTTTTGTACTGTTCTGCTGTGGGGAGTGAGGGAAAGCACTTCCCCACCTGAGTAAAAATGTGTGCTGTGTTGCTAAACTTGTGCCTGGTCTCTGCTTGTGTCAGGTTTGGGCAGCTGGAGTGCCCCTGTCAGGTCACATTATATATATACTGTATATATATATGTACATATATGTATGTTGTCCCACATTGGAGGCAGATTGAGGGCTCTAGTGATGATTATTACCTGCCAAGCAAGGGTTGGTATTGTGTTCAAATGCCTTCATTCTTCCTCCTTCTGCAGAACAGAAGATTGATAGCCATTCCACCACAGCCATCACTTCTATTGTCTATCTCCTGGACCCTTCTCTTCCTGCCTGAAACCCCGAAAGTTTGTTCATTTTGAAATCAATTCTTTTTTGAGCTCTCGTCTGAAAAGATGCATCCACAACATGTTGTATTTCATGCTTTCAACTATTCTAATGATATCGGGCCTTCAGGGACGAGCCCCAACCCTTTGACATTGTCTTGTCTCTACTTTACACATTATATATATATATATATATATATATATACATATATATATATATATATATATATATATCTATCTATACTAATAAAAGGCAAAGCCCTCACTCACTCACTCACTGACTCACTCACTCACTCACTGACTCATCACTAATTCTCCAACTTCCCGTGTGGGTGGAAGGCTGAAATTTGGCAGGTTCATTCCTTACAGCTTCCTTACAAAAGTTGGGCAGGTTTCATTTCGAAATTCTACGCGTAATGGTCATAACTGGAAGCTATTTTTCTCCATATACTGTAATGGAGTTGAGCTGGATGGCCATGGGGGGGCGGAGTTTCTTGTGACATCATCACGCATCCCACGTAATCACGTGAACTGACTATCAACGCAATACGTAGAAAACCAGGAAGACCTCAAAAAGCGCTGAAGAAAACATGCATTATATAATTGAGAAGGCAGCGAAACAATAAGAAGCGAGCGAGTGACATATACAACCATATTCATGAGTGCTGCTACTTCGGAAACAAAGCACAGTGTAAACCTAAAGTTTAAATTAAGTTCATAGACAGGCTGCCGCTGGTGTTTGTAATTTAGTGCCTACCCATATAAGGCCGTCCGTCAGCGGCAATCCAATAGCAAACTGCCACGGGTAAATATTCACGGGTGAAGGACTGTGCTTATGCAGAGGAAGATGAAATGGTCAGGGTGGTGTTTGGCACAAACTCAGCGAAACTGCGAGAGAAACTTTTAAGTGCCGGGTCTTAGCTGACATTACACGAGATGGCACCAGCACAGCTGGGAACCTTCGATGCAAGAACACCAAGCGGCTCACGTGAACTGACGCAGTGCACAGACAAAAAGCAACAGTTCCAAAGAGTGCTGAACAAAAACCGAATTACACAATTGAAAGGGCAGCAAAAAAATATGAAGCGTGTGATACATACAAGCATATTCATAAGTGCAGCTACTGTGGAAATAAAGCACGCGGTGGAAAAAGTGAATGTCCCACTAAAGGAAGACAGTGTAAAAAAAAAACCCGTGCATGCAGTGTGTAACATCTCAGATAAAGAGGAAGACGAGCTGTTTATTGATGCAGTAAGAAACGAATCGATGAATGAAACCTCTTATCTTTACAACGATTGACAAACACGGAATGTAACTTGAACACAACACATCGTACAAATACGACCCTGATTGAAACAAATAATGATAATCAAATCCTTGATGACAGCAACACTCAATAACACTCACAAAACAATTACTGTATATTGACAATCATGTTACGTTATTTTTAAAATGCTCCCTTTTCTTTTTCATAACTTCTTTAACACACTACTTCTCCGCTGCGAATATATATATATATACCCCGATCTACATAATCTCAAATAGACAAGCCACACACCGTGGCGCAATTGTAGAGGTTTTGCCTCTAGCGCCGACTTCGATTCCTGAGAGGGGGTGTACTGACTATGTACGCGCGCTACCTGATTCATTTTACCTTCGCATCTCCTTGGTTTGGGACGTATGAAAAAATATGCGGTTAACGCAGAATCATGTTACGTTATTTTTAAAATCTTTCCTTTTCTTAGGACAAGCACAGCTGAGAAGCTTCGATGCATGTACTCCATAACGCATTAAAAAAATAACGCATTTAATCACACTTTCAATTCCAATCAAAAGGGAACTTTTGTCAATGCATGATTTCCTGGTACATCGATTACACTGATGCACACATCACAGCTACAAAAATGTTAGAGTCGGAATGAAGCGCATTCCTACGACTGATCGGAGGAAAATTTCATTTCAAAAAACTACCCGAGCGAAGCCTTGATAAAAGCATGGTTTTGTGCACACTGAAAAGCAAGCAAAATTAGATGCATTACAGAAAGCGGACTTTGTGGTTCTTACTGGGGATCATTGGACTTCCGTGACCGTTAGTAATTCTAAATACATCTAATTACAAAATGTTCAATGATCACACTATTTTAGCCTAATGTACAAAATAATTTTGGCTAATGTTACTCAGAGTTTAAAGATTAAGTTGGTCAAATTACCTTTTATGTTTCTAACTTATTTTTTAAGAAGAAAAACTGCACTTTATGTTGAAGTTTTGGTTATTATTATTTAAAGACAATACTATTCTGAAAATGTACTTAAAGTACTTAAACTACCACTTTATTTTTAAGTCTGCCCAATTTTAGCCAGGGATGATATTTTTGTTTCTGTTTTAAATTCAAATGCAGTTTAAAAGCATTTTTTTTTTCAGAAATTAAAAGAGTTTGAGTTTACAATATTCATGTCTATGTCTATTATTTGATTCTGTCGCCCACTAAAACCCTTTTAAATTAAAAAAAAAATGTGCAATTTAGGGCAAATTTACGTGTGCGATTACATACGATTAATCAAGATTAATTATTACACAGCCTCTAATTAATTGGATTAATTTTTTTAATCAAGTCACACCCCTAATATATATATGTAGATATATATGTAGATTTGTATATATATGTGTATATACAGTATATATGTAGATATGTATATGTGTATATATGTGTGTGTGTGTATATATGTGTATATATGTATATATATTTATATGTATATGTATATATATGTATGTGTGTATATATATATGTATAAATGTATATATATATGATGTGTATATATATGTTTATATATGTGTGTGTGTGTGTCTGTGTGTATATATATATATATATATGTATATATATATATATATATATATATATATGCCAGCAACACTCATGACAATGACAAAACAATTACATTGTCAATCATGTTATGTTATTATTAAAATGTTTCCTTTTCTTTTTACTTCTCCGCTGCCAAGCGCGGGTATTTTGCTATATATATATATATATATATAGATAGATAGATAGAAAGATAGATATGACAACAACACTCATATCAATGACAAAACAATTACATTAACAATCATCTTACGTTATTTTTAAAATATTTCCTTTTCTTTTTCATAACTTCTTTAACACACTACTTCTCCGCTGCGAAGCGCGGGTATTCTGCTAGTTTATATATATATAATTGACTAAGTCGCCTGACCATGGGGTACGCACGACAGAGACCATGGGATATGCATGACAAAGCCACGCCCGCCAACTCACAGAGCCCTGCCCACCAACTCTAAGACCATGGGATACGCACGACAGAGCCCCGCCCACCAGCTCTAACCCTTTTCCCGCATCCACCCTCACTCGCGAGGCATGCGCACTGCCTGCTCATGTGCCCGCCTCACCAAACACAGCCTCAGTCGCTTTCATCTCTGCTACAGTCCACATGCACCTCTGAGCCACGTTGACTTTTCATTGTTCTTTTTGGTTCTGGCTGCTTTTCTATATATATAATCGACCAAGTTGCCCGACCATGGGGGTACGCACGACAGAGCCCTGCCCGCCCACTCTAACCCTCCTCCCACGTCCACCCTCACTCTCAAGGACTTATCCCTACCGACGAAGTAACTTTCACAAGTGTTGACTCCATTGTCACAGACGATCCTGCAGATCAACTTTCATTCCCCAGATTATTTCTTAACAGTCTTACTCCCACTGCCATGCCTCCGCATAAACACAAAATTAAAATTGGTTCAGTCGTCATGCTTCTCAGGAACCTCATGCCAGCAAAAGGTCTCTGTAATGGCACTAGACTTTCTGTTACCAGCATTCACTGCAATGTACTGGAGTGTAAAACTATCACAGCTCCTACCTCACAAACTGTCCTTATTCCCCAGATTTCCCTGACCCCATCAGATTCAAATTTGCCTTTTACTTTTACACACAGACAATTTCCTGTTAGATTAACCTTTGCAATGACAATTAATAAGGCACAGGGCCAAACTTTCAAAAAGATATGCCTGTATCTGCCAAAACCAGCTTTCAGTCACGGACAATTGTATGTTGCTCTCTCCAGAGTTCCATCTTTTCATTCACTCACAGTATATATATATATATATATATATATATATATATATATATATATATATATATATATATATATATATATATATATATATATATATATATATATATATATATGACGGGAGGACAAACTTGCTGGGTTGCTTTGAAAGGTTGGGGTGCCCACCAGGTGTCCCCATTCAGTAAAGTCAAATGAAACAAAACTGTGTGTAATGGTCCCAATAAAAAGGAGATGTTTTTTAGCACAATAAACAAAATTGCTATAAGCTTATAGAAGATATCACAACACAATGGAGCGTGCCGCAGGACAGGTTCCAGGTCTAAAAGCAGGTGCCACCCACAGGGATAGTTCCAGCTGGACTGGGTGAGGCCAGCTCTGGGCACTGCAGTTGGGTCACTCAGTTTGTGTGTGTGTACATGTAAATATGCAAAACATTCTGAGCTTTTCCAGGGAGATGTGTACTTTACAAGAATAAACTCAGCTTTTTATCAGTAGCTGCAATAGTAGGTATTTTAAGCACATTTAAGTAAATAAAATGTTTATATCTATTTTAACTTTAAATCACATGATTAGATACTTGCAATATTAACTGAATATTAAAAATTGGTCTAAAATAAAGAGAAGAAATAGATTATATCAAAAAGGCCAAACATAAGTACAAGAGATACAGTATCTAAGGACGTACAGGAAATTAGGTTGAAGTTATACGTGCATGTGATGCAGACAGACAATGAATATGTGGACAAATGAGTGATGGAAATGGAAGCAGAGGGGAAGAGAAAAACTGGGGAGGCTGAATTGGAGATGGATGGATAAAGTAAAAGAAGATTTTATGTAAAAGCATCTGACTGGGCAGAAGAGCAGACCAAAGTTAAAGGAGAGGGTTGATCAGGCACATTGACCCACACAGAAGTGGGAACAGATGAAGAGGAAGAAGAAGATTAATCTACTGCACCTTACAGTATTCAGATTTTGTATAACCACTCATTTCTACTGGAAGGTAATTATTTTCTCATTAAAGACCTATTACCTCTGTGACATTTTTGTGCTTTGTTTTGCACTATTTAGGTAATGGTTTTCTGTTATATATTTTTGTTAGGAATGATTTATATTTTGTCAATGATTAATGTCATTGCAATGTACTGTGATAGAGTGATTCCAATCCATAATAAAGTCTGTCAAAGCCAGACAGTCAACTCAATCGCTTTATTCACAAAAAAAAAATGCATATAAGGGTTAGTCACATAAGGAAAGAAACAAAGTACAAAGGAAACAGATCAAGAAGCCATGGCCCAGCCTAATGGTTCTATGACCCTTTCTGTTCGGTGTGATTGCTAGCCATTGCTTACCCCCACCATATGTGAAGAATCAAATACTCTCTCCCTTACCTTCAATTTTGCCTATTATATTCTAACCAGTATTCTGGCTAAAATAACTTCATGCCATTTAGACCTTTGCCTAGAGAGTAATTCTCAAAGCTGAATGGAGCACTGACAGGTGGCAACCCAAAAAAGTTACCTATAAGTTACTTTAAAGGCAACTCAGTTAAGCAGTGTGCCTTAATTCCTAATTCAAAATAAAACATTCCTTGGTAACTCATGGGTGTTCTTTCCTCCAAAACAGACACCAAAGACAAGTTTGGTTTCATATTGAAAATGGTATACAGTTGACATTTATTGGCCTAGTTCCCCTAGTTTTCTATCAGTTGCCCTTGTTAGTTCTACTACCATTTAAACAGAGGGGTTACAGCTCTTATTACTCATAATGTAAAGATAATCACATTACATCATTCTCTTTTCCTCTCTTTTTCATCCCCTTTAAAAAGTACAGAGCTCTCAAGATTAAAGGCCATGGCATTTTTATCAAACTTCTAGATGATACTTCAATTTTTTTCTAAAATTGTTTCTTTCAAAAAATGACAAAAAAATATGAATCAAAATAAATTTAGCAAAAGTTCTTTAACGTCAAAGGTCAGTATAATAAGACAGGTAGACACTGTCAGATTTTCAAAAGGCATTTACCTTTGGAGTTTTAGAGTCTCTGACCCCAGTCAGATTAAAAATAAAAGATGTTCAATTCAGAATACCTTGCCTCACTTGACAATTTAAAAAACGTAATACATTCTCCCCAAACTTCAGTTTTTAGAAAATTTTCCAAACACCTTCAATATCTTGATTTACATTGGTACTAGATAGCAGACTGCCCTTTGAGGTTCATACCCCTGCCTGAATCAAAACCTCATAATCTATGAAGTTTGATACAATATCACTAGCTCTGATTGTTAAATAGTTAGCCTTGCTTTTATTATTAATTTACTTCTTTTTATACAAATCTCCTGGTGAAGAATCATGAGGTTACAGTAAATACAATTGCTCATTAGACAGGTGACATCTCACACTGGCCTTCTTACTATTCCAAAACCAAGTTACCCATCTATCAGTAAGTGTGTGATTCCTACTCTTGTAACTCTTTTACAAGGTAAGTTGTTGAGGTTCCACTTGTATTGACGTTGATTTTTTTAAACATTCAAACACTTAAATTTTAGGTTAATCGGATTTATGATGTACCAGCATCTCTTCCATACTCCATACTTGCATTGTAATGACCATGTGCTGGGTAAGAAGCCATCTAGAAAAATGGATGGATGGCCTGAAAGCCATTAGATGTCCAATTTAGAAACAATCTGTAGTAGAAACAAGCAATATACAGTAGGCCAATTTAATATTTTTCTAGTACTGCTCCATCGTGTAACCTCCTGTAAATCAAGATCTTGATTTACCATGCTCATCCTGCATCCTGTCATTTCATGTGGCATTGAAGTTTGCACCTGAGGGCCAGAAATCTGCTAGCAAAAAAAAATAATAATAAAAAAAAGGCTGGTGTTCTTCAACATCTGCAATAAGATGCTGCAGATGTTCTATCAGACAGTTGTGGCAAGCATCCTCTTCTACGCGGTGGTGTGCTGGGGAGGCAGCATAAAGAAGAAGGATGCCTCACGCCTGGACAAACTGGCGAGGAAGGCAGGCTGTATTGTAGGCATGGAGCTGAACAGTTTGACATCTGTGGCAGAGCGATGGGCACTGAGCAGGCTCCTGTTAATAATGGAAAATCCACTGCATCCACTGAGCAGTATCATCTCCAGACAGAGGAGCAGCTTCAGCGACAGATTGCTGTCACTGTCCTGCTCCACTGACAGACTGAGGAGATCGTTCCTCCCCACACTATGCGACTTTTCAGTTCCACCCGGGGTAAATATTAACATTATACAAAGATATTGTCTGTCTGTTATACCTACATTGTTATTACTCTTTAATTTAATATTGTTCTTTATCAGTATGCTGCAGCTGGAATATTTGAATTTCCCATTGGGATTAATAAAGTATCTGTCTATCTAAAAGGCTGACCTGAATAAGACTATCTGTAGTCCACTGCTAGTATAATAGTTGTTATTGTACTCTTAAAAACAAATGTGCCAAAGTGATTCTATAGAGCAATGCCATAGATGGAGTGGTGACTCTATGGCTAAGAATATGTGCTGGTGTTTGGAAGGTTGCCAGTTCAAATCCTATTATTGCCAGAAGGGATCCTACTCTGTTCACCTAATAATTGCTCCAGGGCTGTTGTATGATGGCTGACCCTGTGCTCTGACCCCAAAAAGTCATGCTAAAGGTATAGTTTCTCCTCAGGGATTAACAAAGTTCATCATCATAAGGGAATCATTTTTGGTTACCAAAAGAACCATCCACATGAACGTTTCTGGCAGAACATTTATCAAATTACATCCGTAACTTGTCCCATGCATCGATGGTAACAAACTTATGAAAAATCAGAAAAATCAGCATCTCTCTCTCTCTCTCTCTCTCTCTCCATATATATATATATAATACAATGTCTGTCTGTTTGTCTGTATGTCTTGTCTGCTTTTCATGAGAACTACTTAACGGATTTAGATCAGGTTTTTTCCTAGAATTTGCTTGAACGTTCCGGTTGATTTTGTGATTTCTTACATTTCGTTAAGTAACATAGTTTGCTTGCAGGAGCGATTTATTCACACTAATCCCAGACAGATGTTGTTGGCTGAGGGCAAGGGGAAGCATGACATCAGGAATGGGGAGCCAGGCGGGGCCCTCCTCACTCACGCACCAGCTTCCGTTCCAGTCGGTGCACCTGTCGCCACGTTTTGGAGCGTACCTTGCCTCCGTTAGCTAGCGATACATATTTGTTTATTGATTTTTAAAGTTTGTCCTGTTACACAAATACGTGGACAGACCCACGTGGGGCAGATAGTAAATAATAAACAAAATGGCTAAGTTTAGACTTTCCAAATAGGGGTATACAT
The DNA here is from genome assembly GCF_016835505.1 of Polypterus senegalus. Taxonomy (NCBI): domain Eukaryota; kingdom Metazoa; phylum Chordata; class Cladistia; order Polypteriformes; family Polypteridae; genus Polypterus; species Polypterus senegalus. The sequence goes on from NC_053155.1 coordinate 266,648,684, forward strand.
CAAAGATTTCTGTTTTGTCCATATATTGAATATCTTTTCAAAGCCCAAATAACTGAAACCTTCCCGGAATTAAATGGTTCTTTGTCAAGTAACAGTTCTATTAGAAACCCCATAACCCAGAAAAGTTCCATTTTAGAGTCTTTATTTTTAAGTATGTGTGAGCATGGTGTCTTAACATTGTTAAAGTTGCTTTGTATAATAAAGATTGAACATCTTCATTTTCCATTTCAAGACATCATCTCAGCTGCTTCATGATGACAGATTGCAATTGGAAGGTCATTTCAGAAATTAGCAAAACGCCTGGAAGAAAAACAGCAAATCCGTGATTCTTTGTGTGGAAACACAGAAAGACAAAGTCTTACTTAGATGCCCATTCTCACCGCAATGTGACATAATTATTGTAATCCATCCGTGATCCTACTAACACCTTGCTCGATTATTAGAAACAACAATCTTCTTTCTCCTTCTGCTTAGCATTTTGTTCCAGCTTTGGGTAAACCAGTTCAAACAATGGGATACTGTAAGTGTTAGATTCGCTTAATTGATGATTCGATTTGCTTTCACTTCTCCACACTTCACACTCTTAACAGCACTCTATCATATTTCAATTTTCAAACAATTTGGCTCGACGTGCTGCAAATGCATTTACTGACAAATGCTGTCTTGTTTAAAAACAATGAACAAATACAAATACCATTAAGCGACATTAAATTAGCCTATCGGTGTGGAAAAGGTACTTTAACTTTATTGCCACAATTACCGGTTCCATTAGGTTATATTCTGTTCTGATACTTTATCTTTTAAATACGTTCAAGCAATTGCAATTGGACGACTAAAATACATCGTTACATGAAAACCACTTCCTACTATGTACTTTTTATATGCTTGTTAAAAGAAAGACATGGTGTAATACGGTACATTAACGCTGCTGTGCCTTAACGATGTGCGATATATATGACATGCATGCATGCGGCTTACAACAATACATATATTAGTCGCTCATCTACTTCACATTAGTGTATTCAACCATTGCGTAAAGAATAAAAAATGCATTTTATTTATATAGAGCCGTTTCCATTCTCAAAGAGCTTCTCAAGTATTCAAAATGGTAAAATAGCAATAGAAGCACAAAATCGGTATCAAAGCATGAAACCTTATTACAAGTTGTTGCTTTAATTGAAATAGAACTATAATTAATCATTATATATTTGTGACGAACACAATTTCATATTATCTCTATTTAATTATTTGTCCCCGAACATCTACCTTCACATGTAAGTCGATATCTCCTAAACAGGTCCGTAATACTCCGGAGCCCGCCGGTAATTTAACCAAGCCAGTATACATGGGGCGGGAAGCCGGTCCATTTCATTCTTATCATTTTACAAAATATAACTTTATTATTTTTACTTTACCTTTATTTGCTAGAGAAATGGTTCATAAGAGAAAGAGAACACTTTTGTTCTTGTCACTAAAGGAATAAGTTCCCTATCAGTAATTCAAACTAATAAAATACTTTTTCAGTAGCCTAAGTATAATTGGTTTACAGCCTTTTTTGTTTATTTATCCATAAGTGCTGCTGTTAAATGGCTCGAGAAAGTAATTGCCTAATGGTTCCATACTGAGTAAAGACGTTCACTGCCCGTTTAAGCACAAGCGAATCAAATCATAGCGGAAACCTATCTGGACGCTAATGGACTGGGATATCAGCAAAACGTGGACCCTGCGCGTTATTAAATATAAATTACAGATGCGAGGCCTTCTTGTTGAATAAAATTGTACTTTTTGCATCTCTTGCATTACGAAAATAAATGCAAATGTTAACATTAGCCCTACAACTTTTCCCCCAGAACTGCAGTTCTTTCTTATCAACCGTCCCGCTACAATTGGTATTTGAATTGCACACTTTGAAACTTGACAGTTTAACTTTACGTTTAAATCAACAAAAATAGGATAAATATTTTAATAAAGCAGCTTCCAAAGATACACTATTGAAAATGACAATGGCACAGTTATATCAAAAAACACTTTTTTCTTTTCTGTTTTTTTCTTGTAGGCCCTGAAAAGAAATGTTAAATGGCGTTAAATGAAGCATTTCAATGCGGACAAATTTACAGAAATGTACAATTAGACGAAGAGTGCAAAGCAAACATGCTGTCTATGTGAGAAAGAGCCGGCGAAAGCAGATATACTAACTTGATCTTTGTCCTTTTCAGTAGCTCCCGCCTTCTCATATCCCAGTCACCAAGTCAACCACCACAAATTTCTCACTGATTATCTTTAAAGGTCAATATATTTGAACTAGAGGGCTGAGGTGGCCTAAGAGAGCTATTCCTCTGGATAATCGATGCGTTTGCTATCGGTCGCTATATTGATAACATTGTATTTGCCCCTAAAGTTAAATGAGCACATTAACTACTTGAAAGGTAAACATCAGAGTATGTTAAAGTAGGACAAGATTTATAACATTTTCTGCTTCTGCATTTTCTAGTGAGAAATTATAAATTCGTGAATAAAGTTAAACACCTATGAAAGCCAAGACAAACAAGTCCATCAATTGACCTTTCACACCTGCTTCTCTACTATAAAGCTGCAGCGCACCAGAATACTTAATGTTCTAAGCAACGTTGCAGACCTGAAATTTCATGTAAATTAGCCATTCAAAATTGGGATAGTGTGAGTGAATGTTGTAGTGTGAGTTAAATCTGTTCGCGACAGGCCCACCGCCAGTCTAACGATGGTTCTTGCCATGCACCCAGTGCTGCTGAAATAGGCTCCGGTCCCCCAAGGCGTTTATGAAAAGCGGGTTTATAAATAAGGTGAGTGAATGAAATAAATAAATGTTTATTGTTGATTTACCTTAAATGCTAATTTTTAGCACTGCAAAAGGCAGTATGGCTCTTTGCATAAATTACGGGAACATCGAATCCTTTGTGTTTCTTTGTCTTTAGATATTTTACTGGTATGAAAATGCGTCTTTACTCTTTGGATTGAACTTTGTTCTCATTTGATGCAAACTGGCCTGTTTTTCATATGTCTTTTGGGGCTTAATGCCTCAATAAACGTCTTATAGGTTTAACGTTATGAGCAACTTGAGACTGCAATCAGATAGATAGATAGATAGAGAAACAATTTTATACGCCTTTCGTTAAAATAAGATGTACAAATTTGACTGAAAATACATGATAGTCAGTTGTCTTTAGTATTGAATTTACTTCAGGAATGTTACCATGTCAGTCCGTGCAGATGGTATACATGTGTCATAGTTGCTATAGCAGACTAATTATTAATCGCCCCGGCAGACTGCGTGCAGGCAGAAAACAGGAGCCTATCAAACTCTCTGTGTAATGGAATCAACATCCTTTGCGTTTTTATCAGTGGCCTGGGCCTCTGTGACTAAAGACTGGATAAGGATGTCAATATTGTGACTGACAGTACATCTGGCGCTTTGTTTTACACAGTACTAACTACAAACTGCGGATTACCTTGGCGATGTAATCTCAGTAGAACTTTGGATATCTGTCCACCTGTGTTAGCCTTGAATTGAAAGTTTTTGACACATAGGTGTATCACCAATACCAATATGTAAACGTTTGTGTTTGCCCAGGGGATTGATTGGAGCCTACGCAATTTTCCACTATTATCAGACTCTGGAAAGTAGAACAAAAACCGCGTTAAAACGGAGAAGTTTGTCATCTGATCGTATCTTAACAGGCAATCCAATAGAGGCTAGCCGCCAAGTCACATGACCGCACAGACACACCTATGTGAGTCCATAATGTGGATTTTCCTTGGAGCAATTCAAAGTAGGCTTGGCCAATATTAAAGATACACATTTATGTTTCCTCTCGAGCTAGACCCCTTACAGAGATGAATAGTGAGGGACATTATTATAGCTCAGCTCAGCTGTATAAGGATTCCTGCGACTATCAGAGGCCACATAACCAGGACTATAACCAAAGCCCACCGCCTTGTCTCTACATGGGGAGACAGCAACAGGGCACTTACGCCGCGCCTTCTCTCAGTGCTATTGATCAGGGGGCACCGCCAGAAGTTTCTGCTTACGAAATGCCCTTGTTAACGGAAGATCCTACTTTGTCTCATCTGCATCACCCTACACCTCAGCATCACCACCCATCCCATCAACAGGTCATGGGATATGGGGAAACACCGGATATGGGGTTACTTGACGATCGCAACAGGTTCCAGTTGCCGTTTCCATGGATGAAATCTACGAAGTCCCATGCCCACCATACGTGGAAAGGACAATGGTCAGGTAAATATTCCGTAAAGAGCCTAAAATCTGAATCGTTTTACTTAACTTTTCATAAATTGTGTATTAGTGCATGGTTTACATCTTACGCCCTTAACGTTATTTACGATTTGGAACCCACAAGGTCTCCACATAAACAGAACTATCCATAACGCTTTATAAGGTGTATATATATATATATATATATATATATATATATATATATATATATATATATATATATATATATATATATATATTCAGCATTTTGCAAATTATTTCTGCTTTGTGGGCCTAGAAAACACTTCTTGTCCTTTAAGGCCTGGGGAAATCGTTTTCATTCAATGGCTTTGAAGGCAGAAAGGCCGTTTGTTTTGCAGGTTTTCATCATATCTATAAAATTAAATGGACACAATAACATGTATGTTTTTTTAATGTTCCTCTAACACTGCCTTTTTCTCCTTTCACATTTTATGTTTATAATCCAAGCGGATGAAAATCACTTAAAATGTCAAAATTACATTCAATGCAATAACTAAAAGCTTTTATTCGTCACACATTCTTAAATGTTCAGACACAATTAAGGAAAATAAAGTGTACACTAATGTTTTAAATAATTCTTGAACAAGCCCTTAAGCCTTTCATTTTCAAAATGATATTTTTTTTCAAATTATGATTTTTTTCATATATACAGTGTTTAAATATGCGCTTTTAATGTGTATGGTGTTTTCAATTATTTAAAAACATAAAACAACACCATTAAAATATCTTCAATTTTAAAAGTATTTGGCTATTATTATTATTATTATTATTATCATATGATGGTTTTCAAAGCACATAACAGTACACTACAAATTAATCTTCAATGACAACTGTAATAATATGAAGTCAATAGATACAATAATTTAAAATGGAAATGTTGAGACATTTCAAAGAATCTGAAAATGTACTCATATCAAAGCAAGATATGAAACATTCAACTGAAAATGCATGTGGGTGGTTTTATGGTATGCAGCCAGGACACGAAACAACCAGGAGTTTTAAAAAAAAAATAACTGTAGGAAATATTGCATACTGTAAAAGGCTTAACCCATGAACAGGCATAAGGAGACAAAACAGAAAATGGGGGCCAAAAAGTAACAAATAAATAAATATTTTTGCTGTTAATGTTTTCCTATTTTTATCTTTCTGAAATATGGCAGTCTTGATAGACGACTGAAATGAATAAATTGAACTATCCAGGAAAGCAAATGTAAAGCCATCAACCCATATAACCTTGTTAACTTTCACCTTCGCCTCAATTGTATTCAGTCAGTTAAAAATAAACCAAAAGTGTATGAGATAACAGACATGCAAAACTATAATAGTATTAATGACCGCCATTAGCTTTAGTTTTAAGGCTCTTGAATGGTCACAGCAGTATGGCGTAGTGGCTGATTTGCTGACCTGTAACCCAAAAAGCTGCCTGTTCAGTCACCGTGTCCGGCTTAGTGTGACCCTGAGCGAACCACGTTAACCTGTCTGTGCTCCATTAGAAAAAAAACAGCAAGCTTCAAATGCATTTTTCAGAAACATTGTGTGTGGTTGCTGTGTAGATTAAAAGTTTAAAGTAATTGTAATCGCTATTTCTGCATTGATATATATAATTATTTTTTTATAATAATTCTTTACGAGAATATTGCGTTATATTACTCTTAAATTTCATGTAGACAAATTTCTTAGAGAACCTCTAAGGACTTGATTGGACTAATTTACACGTACTACTATTACAGTAGGAATTGGCATTTAATATCATGATGAGAAAAGTAAAACACGATTATTACACTATACATTTAAAATAGAAAGTCTATTGCAAATTATGCCGTTCAACATGGATGAAGATTTCAGACGCTTTTGAATTTTAACATGGAACCCTGATGGTTGTATTGATTAGGATTTCTCCTAAATACTAGGATGTTGTACCGTGTTAGCCATTATGAATGTAGAGAAAAGCCAAGCAAAATGACACCTTTTATTGGCTAACTAAAAAGATTACAATATGCAAGCTTTCGAGGCAACTCAGATCCCAAGATTACATCTTGCCTGAAGAAGGGGCCTGAGTAACCTCAAAAGCTTGCATATTGTAATCTTTTTAGTTAGCCAATAAAAGGTGTCATTTTCCTTGGCTTTTCTCCTAAATGCAATAAACTGAGTAAGATGCTGATTTTTAGTTTTAATGAGCTTAAGATTTAAAATATATATTTTTTCTCAGTTACCTTGATAATATGCGAGAAATAATTAAGCTTAAATTGCTACTTCTGGGGAAATCAGTTGTGAGCCAAAATCATTTTAAAACAATTGGTCCTTTGGTCAACGATTTAAAAAAAAAATTGTTGGTGCTATAAAATGTGAATGAAGTGTTGTTTGAAGCTGATCAATGTTAACGAATGCCGTCCATATTCAGACATTTCTGAAGTCAAGCCTACCCAATGTGCATTAATCCTTAAGTATTCTAGCTCCAAGAAATATAAATTTCAATACAAAACTGAAATAGGAGCAACATTACGTTTGGAAAACTGCAAATAAACCCGCTGTTAAGGAGGGTGTTGGGGGCAGACAGAGGAGCATTCCACGTGCAGGTCCAACGTTGGTTCTGATGTTAGGCTCACTGTTGAATTATATAAAAGGTGTTAAAAATGAAAATGTCCATGATTGCACGAATCAAAATGATACAATGGGAAATATTCATTTCACTTTTTAATTAATCAACAAATTTAACAATTATTGCCCACCTGTGTCAAATTTATTTCAACACGTGCCGTTTTTGTGCTACTACCTTCTTCTGAAGAACGGTAACGGTAAATGCAGACAAGTAAAGGACTGCGTTTTAGAATTTTCATTTACCCAGCTTCTCTTTCACCATTCGTTTTCTTCTGTATTCAGATGAGCCATTATTAAAAAAAAGCATATTCCAAAATGCTGTTGCCTGAACCAAAATTAGTAGGTTTGAAAAATTAAGAACAATCGACAAAAAATGAATTTGGGATCTCTTGAGTTGCCTATACAGTTGGGTCATTTCATCTTTAACTTAAAGTCGCGCATTGTTTTCTTTGTCACTGCACTTAATTGATCCTCATAAGTAAATTGTATCTGTCTGTCTGTCTGTCTGTCTTTACGCCTTTAACGTAATTGACACATCCTGACACGGATTTAGATGTTCAATATAATTCTGTCATTATTCTTACACTTAACTCACCCACGGCGTCATAATTGCACTTCAGTGGTACTGACACAGATACGCTTTCACCCATTTCACCCACCCATCCGTTTCTTAGCCCGCTTATTCTGGGCAAAGTCATTAAACTGGGGCCTGTCCCAGCAAGGATCAGGCACTGGACAGGGTGCCAGACCAACTGTATTGTTAACTGTTTCTGTTTCATGGAATCAGAACGCGAAATGCCCGTGCATATATGATGATGATGATGATGATGATTATTATTGTTATTTCAGTGTGTGAACAATATATGTATTATGTTATGTATTTTGATAATCGTCGTTCATCACGTGACACTTCAAGAATCGATCATTTACTGCAGAGGTTTAACAGACAAATTAATATGTATTTATTTATTTCAGCCTTTTACTATTTCCGTTATGTAGAATGTTAATTGAGTAAAATATCATAACCAGCCCAAAGTAAAAAATGGTTTGTCAGTAAGTAATACGCTACGATATTTCACAGAACAAGGACAACTGAGATAATAATTGTTCGCGTTTTGCATTTAAATGAAACAGTGAGTAATGTTTTCAGCGACTCTGAAATGGATCAGCGGGTAAAAAAGACTTTGATTGGATGGGTAAGAAGTTTGAAAGGTTTATAAAATCTGATTTATTATAGGCAATCGTTTGATAATCTCATAACAAAGACCATGTCGTAAATGTTGGATTTCATTTTTTCCTGTACATGTGAACTTTATACATTTAAAATCCAACTTAATATTTTTTCCTTATTATATCAGAATGAAAAATATTCACTAGCAGTTTTTCTTTTATTTTGTAACATGAGATCAATTAATTAAGACTGATTTGCCTCGTACTTTATCCAGACATCAGAACAGAAACCTATCATTCTAGGTTTAGGCGTCTAGGTTTGTCACACAAATCCACAAAGTATTTCTGAATACACCAGAAGTTGAAACAGATGAATATGTAATATTAATCGTTCAAACGGAAATTCTTAGTTCGGGATATCTGTAGACGGGTCAAGTATTTCTAATAACATTCATTAAAGAATCGGGTTTGCATTGCTTTTCGCTACTCATTAAAATTTTCTGGAAATGGCTCCTCAAATGATCAGATGATTCACTCCAAAATCAGAACATTGGATTAATAAATGGTTATTTCTGCCGACGCACTATACGTGTACGTATAGAGCCCGACAGAATCCGACGTAAGGCAGGTAAAGTCCCTGAGAATGACACCAGTTCATCTCAATATCCAGTCATGGGCAGATGGCCACAATGAAGTCAGTAAGTAAACTAAAAGGCAGTCTGCAATGCATGGTTAACGACCGGGACACTGGAGTTGTCAAGAGACACCCTAACCACTGCACTACATGTAGAGGTTCATCACATTTTATATATTACACGGATACACATATTTGAAATCTTGTATTATTTTGCTTTTGATTCTGTATTATTGCGCTTACTAAAAATGCGATTTTTGTTAAGGGTTGATATTAAGAAAACAAACAATAGGTAGCAAGAAAGCATAGTAGGATGCAACAATAGTTAATCATGCGCGTTTTTGACCCTTCTACATACAAAGTCTCCAATACAGGGAATCGCAAATATTATTTTTATCAGTGTTCTACGAAGACTTTATTCGCCAAACTTCTTTTTTTGGATGAACATTTTTGTTGTTCATTATATATATATTTATATAGTACAGAGCTTCTTATTTACAGTTTAATAACGGAGTGTCGTTACAAATCGAAGAATGATCGTTTGGATTTTCCAGCGTCTATTTACGATTGTCTGTGGGATACCAATAAGCTAACAGCGAAGTGATGTGCAGAAGGTAATGCATGTGGTTGGGGAGTGCAGCGGTGTGGATGCAAGACTGAGCGATTTTTTGCTTCGGGCAAATACTTTCTTCTTTTTTCCTTTCTTGATGATTTAATTTATAATTTTAAAAATGATTAATGAAATAAGGTATTCGCCCCTAATTTAATTCTTCGGATTATGTGCATATAATGCTTCCAACTATTTTCCATGATGTGAGTCAAACGTCGAACCCCTTGTAAACTCGTTTGGTTTTGAACTCGAAGCTGCCTTTGGAATTCAGAGTATTGGGAATCTTCAGTTTTTCCTGATAGCAATTGAGCGCTATAGGAACCCACTTGAGACGGGACGTCGGGACACAAGCGCAGACTACCGCCACTTTACAGCCCGTCAACTGCATGAAAGGGCATCTCGACAAAGAAGTCACTCCAGCCCGGAATCAAAAATCTGCCTTGTAAGTTGGGAAAATTGATTCCAAACCAACAGTCTTCGTTTCAGAGCAAAAAGTAACAGTAATGGCAATACATACAGAACAGTATAATAATACATCTGATGCTTTGCTTTTAAACTTTGACTTTTTAATTATTGCTTGTACATTAGCTCTAGTTTTACATTATTTCCTTATTCACAGCGGCACGCACCAGTCCTTTACCAGCGTCGGTTCACTACAGGACACACCCTCACACACCTTCATACATGTGATGATTCAGAATCACTGCTAACTTAACTTAGAAGTCTTTCTGATGGGAAGAAATCAAAGTACCTTGAGAAACCCAAGAGCCCAGAACTGACGTCCGTCTCTCGCCGAGCTGAATGATTTTTCTCCAGGTGTACGTGTTTTCCTTTCACATCCCAAACAGGTGTCTGTCTGCTAAGTTACACTGTGACAGGTCACGTTCAAATCATCGAGATGTGAGTGACTGAAAGACGGCTTTGTCAGTGAATACTTGGCGGGTGGCTTTAGCTCTGACAGTTGTGCCTGATGTTGCGACGTTAGGCTTGTGAATTGAATGCAGCGGACTTGAGACTGTTGTGGCCGTTTAGTTTTGTTATATCCCAAGAAGTTTTAAAAAACAAAAAAAATCATTTCATTACAGCTAGCTTTCTGCATACAGAACAGAAGCTTGTTTTATACTGGTTAATTTAGTTAATTAAATAAAGCTTATAGCATATAACCAAAGCATTCCGTTTTAGGAGAAGGTCAACCCATGCACAAGTGGCTGTGGAAAAGAATGGATATGACAGCTAATCGACCATCCATATGAAGCACCAAGCTCAGTTCAGGTGGTCTTGATCTGTTATATCCTGTAGACTTCTATACACGAAATGTTTCCGCTTAATCCACGTTAGGAACCTTTTGTTAACCCAAAGAACCAATTCCATACGCAAAATACACTTTCCAGAATGAAACTGTTCTTTGTCAAGCCATGGAACCACATAACCAGTAAAGGGCCATTAAGGAGTCGGCATTTTTAGAAGTGTGAGGTGCCACTCATTCACGTACACACCGTTTTCGCGCCAGGATTTGGAACTCTATTGGCAATACCGTTAACCATTGAGCCATGCGATTCCATTTGTCGTTGGTAGTGCTTATTAGTATTTTGAAGTTTATTTTTCTTGTCTATGTATTGTTCCGATACGACCGCAGTTTTCACCCCTGCTCTTAGAACTGCCAATTCAGAGATACATAATAATTTCTTACGGATTTCTGTCTAAAAGGTTTCTTGTCAAGGTTTTACGGTTTATTTCTTGGAAGACATTTTCTCTCAATTACTAAGGAGTGCATCGAAATCAGTCAAAAAAACATTTTTTTTCCGTTTTTTCCGCATACGTAACTAATCAATGTGTTGGTTCATGAAGTGTTTACGATCTTCATAGTTGATCTCTCCCGTTAGTTGTTAGGCTTACTTGGTGCAAAGCACATATGCGACATGGACCGGGGTGGCAAGATGACGTTGTAGTCTTCAGAACTCCAGAGGCCTTTATATAAATCTTGAACTTCTCCAAGTCTGCTGGAGTTTGAACGTTTTTTTTTTTTTTTGCTTCTGTTTTAACTTTTCTTCTGGTACTCGAGTTTCCCTTACTCATCCAAATTACGAGTACATAAACTGACGCCATTGAGAGAGTGCACCCAATCCGTGGCTGGATGTTCTTGTTAACTCTGATGCTCTTGCCTTAGGCTGCCTCCAGGGACCCTGAAAAAACTTTCTTAAATAATGAGACATTTTACCCATGAAATATACATGATAATTAATTTGTTGTCATTAACACCCATTTTCACATTCTAGTTTTAAGGTTAGGAGATCACTGGGACTTGGAGGCTGTCAGTTAGTTTAGAATAATTCTTTCTACTTTTTGTAAAAATGTATTGATTTGTATGGAATGATTGCAATAAAATTAATAAAATTAAAAAAAAGAATAAAACTTTTTTCCGATTTTATTGATTTTATTAAAATCAAATAACAATCCATACAAATAAATCAAATTTTACAAAAATAGGTTCGAAACAAATCAACCACCACCCCTGCCAGAGCTAGGCCCGCAGAGTAAAACTAAGCTAAAAGTAAATAGATAAATAAATGGAGTAAAAGAGGGGAGAGAACCTGTTAGAATAATCCTAACTGGCCCACTGGGTTACAGCAAGCCAGTCACGCACATGTTTTCTCATACTGGGCCGATTTAGTATCAAAACATGCAAAATTGTGAGAGCTGCGGGAGTTAATCACGGAACACGAAGAAAACGTACCGTGAAAAGTGTAATGACGCATGAACTTCACAGAAGCAATGACTGGACTGGGAACTTTGAATGTGCCAGCGTACAGTAAAACAATAACAGTAGCAACAATAAAAATAGCAAATATAGCCATCATCATCATCAGTAATAATAATAATTATAATAATAAAGAGGCTGAAAATCTTATTCGGGGTTATCTTTTTTCATCAGATGCAACCGTTAAAATAGCAATTTTATAGTGCAGTTAGGTTACAACAAGTACTGTATAGAAATGATACAATAATAAGAAAATGCAAAACGTCAAATTTCATTTTAGTATACGACTTAACTACAGCTTTAGGCCAAGGAACGCTGTTCATGGTATTTTTAAGAACGATTTTTTTAGGAACCGTTAAGTATGTGAAATAATGTGGTAGCAAAAAAAAAAAACCCCAGATCATTCTTGTTATGTATATCACATATTATATGTTGTTCAATAATGTGCGTGCCCTGGCTTTTCAGGCATTCAATAAGAGATGTTACACCTCAGTCCGAAAAGAATGCAATAATGTAATCGAAGCAAAATAATTGGGAATGGTTTAAGAATTTTTAATTCTAACTAAATTAAATTATCATTTCCCTGCAAATACTAGGGGAAAACAGAAAATGATGTAAATATTTTCACACTTGGCTGAAATTTTGCGTTTAAACTTGTTTTGAGCATCCCCGCGACCCTAGAAATGAAGGTCGGAAAACGGATGGATGGACGGATTTGTGTTCAACATCTTACAGTGAAATCGTAACCTTTTGCTCATTTTAAAATTTGTATCTTTTACACTTCGCACGACCTTACATTCCTGTAATCACCTTGACTTCACATAGTACGATTTATAGATGAATACCTAAGAAAATAGAAAAGAAAAGAAGTTAGAAAATGCTTTTTTTTTGGAGTTAAATGCTAATATCAATTCAAAACAAATCGCCGTAATTAACGTTCACAATGATACTTTTGTAAAAAAATAAATAAATAAATAAATAAATAAATAAATAAATCTTACTTTCCTATCATTTGTTATGTGACATGTTTCTGGAATAATCTTGTTTTTACTTTGATGAACTGTTCACAATATTTTTGTATATTTGCGGTTTTTTTAATATAAATGTTCGGTAAAATAATTTGTAAAACGCCCTTTCATTTCATGAAAGGCACTTTATAAAATAATGATTCAGGGATATTGTGACCAGTACAGATATTCTATGTCTGTCCTAATTACTCAGTGTTTAATAAGGAGTAGTCGTACACATGTATAGATTTAAGTATAGAGCTAAATAAAAAAGCAAAGATGTATGTACACTATAATGAAACGAATTAGACTTAATAATAATAATAATAATAATAATAATAATAATAATAATAATGTATGTTCGGAACACTGTGTTTTGCCCCGCGAATAAACCCTCTCTTGAAACTCAGAGTCCATAAAGGCGGCTTCGGAAACAACGCTGAACTTGAAATACATTGCAGCCCCTGTTTCCACAGGACCACCTTGACATCAGAGGAAAGCTCACGTCAAGATGAGTACACAGTGCAAACAAGGACCAACGCTAAGATGCGCACAAATTAGGCTGTAAAGACAAAGGACTAACCACTGCGCCACCGATTGTTACACTTGCTTTGAAAATGGGTGAATAGTGCAGCTTTTAGACAAGAGGGATATGCTAGGAATTCTGCTGAACGAAATGCGCCAGCAATTCTACATTTAAAAGATGTTCCACATTCTTAAACGGATCATTCTATGAACAAGATTACTTTTTCTCGTAATAAAATCTTCGTAACATTTGGACGTAAAGCCGAGGGCGATGGGGTATTAACTGGGCTCTGGTTCATCACAGGGCTCACTCACATGCAGACATATGCTTATAAATTTTATTAGGCTACCTGGTGATTACTGTGTGCGTTTGAATGTTTGTATGTGAAGAACGGATGCTCTCTAGGAGGGTTGTTACCTTGCATTCGACGCATTAAGTTCTACGCAGCCCCTGAATTCAATTAAACGGGAGAGAAAATTTGATTTATTTTTGTAGACTCACATTCTTTTCATGGAGTGTGACATTGTCATGTTACATTTTGAAAAAGATTACCGGTAATCCAATCCATAGGTGTATGCCATTACTCGTTATTTAGACAGTGTTGTTGCTGGGTGAAATCAATGAAAAGAAAGCAAGAGGAAGAAACAGAAACACCATCAATGGGAATGTTGTAAGTTGATTTGGGAACAACATGTATAGCAATGAAATTTTTAGTTTAACAAGGAAAAGAGACATGCGGAACACCGTGATCGCCAAAGTCTGCATAGAGAGAGAGAAAGAGAGAGAGACAGAGAGAGAGAGAGAGAGAGAGAGAGAGAGAGAGAGAAGAAGAGAGTGTGTTCTTGTTTTATAATGCGCAATCGAAATTTTATTAACGAACTCGTTTATTCAAAACAAGTAGGGTAAGACCAGGCCTACAATAATAGTGGGTCTGAAACCGAAACTGGAATCCAGTTCTCAGCAATGAACACGCAGACTATACCATTTTAGATTAAATACGCAATCTATCAGAACGTTACGCGACAGATGAGACGCCTGCCGATCACGAAAACAGCGTTCCGACAAGGGATTAGCCTGCAGATGGCCCGAGCTCCGAGGCGGCAAGGCAACTGGCTGTGATCGAGAACTCTGTTAATATGTTAATATTCTTGGGAGATGGAAAACAACGAGCAAAGAAATAATTTAGATTGACATAAATTGAGTAAAATTCAAATAGAATAATTTATTATAGTTCTCTAGAAAGGGTTTATCATAATTCCCATTTCTTTATAGAATTCAAGAGTTAATGTACATCGAGCAGAAATGAACTTTTGCTGTGGAAATGCAATTTCCCCTCCACCCAAAATAAAAGTTCTTAAGTACGCCTTAAGAACGCCTCTCAAATGAACCTTAATGTATAGGTTTTATCTTAAACTTTAAATTGGACATCAAGGAAACGTGTATCCTGCAATAAAGGTATAATACTGTTAGGCTCAGAAATAGCATATGGAAAGCAATCGATAGACGGTTACATGCGAGTGGAGCTACCAGGCAACACCGAAGGAAGAGAAACGTAACATAATTTATATCATTAATAAAGGGCTGTCTACGGTACTTACACAGTATGTACTATGAATTTTCTGTGTAAAGTGGAAGAACGGGTGTTTATTGAAGTCGTTGTTGCCAGGAGAGTTTCTAATACGCTGCGACAAGGGTTTGTTATAAGCAGGGGAAGAAAAACGAATGGACCAGGCAATACTAAAAGTATTGTCTGTCACAGAGAATCTCTTAGGGCTTAGCGATTGTGTTGGTTTGTTCTGTAGCTGGCCGCCTACGGTAAAACTTTATTGTGTACTTACTACACATGCCAGTGCATAAAATGTAACGTATTAATTCACAAGCATCGATTTTTTTTATTTAAAAATTATCCAGATAATTTATTTGAATAACAAATATTTTGGCACACACTTCTCTGACAATACTATCATACAGCGTATTGACTCAATTTCGTTTATATGATCACTTTTATTATAGACGTAAACTAATTCTAAATAGTGTCACTGTGTATATAAAAGATTAAAAGAGTGTGTCTAAAATTTCATTTTCAATTCCAACTTAACGTCCGTTAACAACAGAGCGAAAACAGTACGGTTAAAGCAGTATCACATTGGTCCGTTTTGGTGCAACGCCAATTTAATTATGGGATGCAGGCTTTGAACAGAAAAACAAATCTCCGCTAAAAGTACGAAAAGTAATAATTTAGATTTCAAACCGATGCATATTTAGCACTTTCTTAAAATCTTGTCTCCTTATTATTAAAACCTTACTCATTAAAAACGAAATGTCCGCCATCGCATAAAAGGATGGACACTACTGCAGCGTAACAGTTAATCATTCTAACAGCATTGTGTGTTCATAAGAATTACTCATGAACGCTTTGAAACCACTTCGGTTTATTTATTTGTTTGTTTGACCGGCACCTCTTGGCTCACTGGTATGAGAAATTCCCCACATATGATACACCGTTCAGCATGCCTGGATGTCTGCTTGAAGATCCTTCATTTTTAGCCCCTTTTTGGTCTTTTATTATGGATCGAGCCCCGTATAGACCTGTGTTAGAGGATGAAAATTTACACATTTCTGTTGCAGTCGAGGCTATAAACATTTCACTTGAAGCACACGTTTTAATTGAAGCAAATGTTTTAATTGTATTTCATCAACCATTCTTTTTATTGTTAAATTCTACGTCATGAAGTATGTACACATTTCTTACGAACACCCTGAATTAGGGCGACTTACGGCAATTCAGACTTTTATTTATGTCATCGCGGTGTATTTAAATGCTTTACGTGTATTTACTAATTTCAGTACTGCTATATACTATCCTTTTTTAATAGACTGTAGTATATTTAACATTCTTCTAGTGTGGTGACGACGATGTCACCTCTTCGCTAAAAGCAACACCTCCCTTCCTTTAATTTTACAATAATTTAATAAAATTGTAAAACTGCTTGCGTTTAATTTTATCATTGAAATTAATTAGCGCATATCCCCCAAAAGACGACAGCATGTAGCATGACATAATGAGATAAAACAACTTCACCAAACTAACTGATATCCCTAGTTGTCAATAAGCATTCAACCATCGATACTGCGTGCAATTTATTCTTGCATTGAATACGAGGTGCTGGGCAGCTAACTGTGAATGAAAATCAACAACTTTACAGTACGAACAATGTTACATTTCGGAATATTTGATCCTGGTCTACAGTTGACACCTATCACCAACGGCGTCGCCCCCTACTGAGAAGTCGCTTCTAACTTAAAGGTTACGTGATTTTCATTAAAATATGGCTGCATAAGTATTTTAAATGATGTTTTTTACATCTAAAGTCAATGAAAACAAAAATGAAGATACAGATGAATTAATCTCAGATTTACAACAATTTAGCTTCGCTACACCGTCGATGGCGGCCTGTCTTATCTCCTTGTCTTAGGTGTCCACTGGTACCAAAAACGCAGCTTTTATGCTTGAAGGGAACAAACACTAGTGGTCAATCTCCGCCAAAAGCTTGGTTAACTTTGAAGTGCAAATCCAAGACTTCCGAAACGATCTGTCGATTACCTTTGCTTATGCGACGGCGCCACCGCAGTGGGGGAAAAAAGGACCCTGTTTGAAAAACATATAATTACACTTATCAAAGGTGGTACTCTAGGCTTTCAGATTCTGTTATTTATTTCTAACGTTTTCATTCACCATGCATTTCCTTTCTGGTCTCTGCAGTACTTGCTCTAGTGCCTCCTCTATCTCCTTATGTATCGCTTTAGCAAATCAAGGCGTTGAGGTTCACTAGAAGTCACAGTGATCGGTGATCCCACGCTCATAATTAAAGTGATACAAAAAAAGATTTAAAAATAATGCCACTTGGTTCATTTCCACTTAATTTCTTTTAACAAAATATACGCCATGAATAAGACTCAGCCAAAACAGAAATGGCTTATAGTTTGGGCCAAAAAGTGTAATCCTCAGCATCAATGTTCAAAAACACTTAATTACCTTAACATAAGAATAGTCAGACAAACTACTGACTCTGAGAAATACCAGGGCAGTAGTAGCTACTCTAACCTTAGAAAATTCGAGCAAGACATTTTTTTTTTCCAGAACACAGACTAGCCTTCCACAGAGTTGTCAGTTAGTTAGAACTGTTTTTAAATGTATAATGTTTCAAAAATCTTATTTTGTGATATTGATAAAAGTTGTAGCCTGTGTATATGCTATGGAATCAAATCATCAGAATATTATTTAGTATTGCTGACTATTTACCACCCTGAAATGGTAATTTAACCAGTTGTTAAAGTCCTGAGTGCATCTTAACAACTCTGCTTCTCTTGTACTACCCTATTTTTCTGTATTCCCCCTAGTAATGAGTTCAATGTTACATGCCATTTTGGTAAAGTCCCCTCTCTTTTCTGAAGAGGACATTATGATTGCTCTACATGATCAGTAGATTTGTTTCCTTACTATTTAACTAGAGGATATAAGAACAGACCTACTGACCATATATACAGTACAACATGACAGATTGAAGTGCCCTGTTAAATTTACCATTTAAGCTTCCACCATCCATTTTTATAAAAGTCTGTTTTGAGCTGTCCTACTTGCTATGCAGCTCAAATAACAACACATTTGGTCAACATTTAATTTCTTCACAGGCATGTAAGTTAAAGAGTTGGAAGGTTTCCTAAGTATTAACTATCTACAACTCTTATCAATATTCAAAACATTTCCATGGAAGAGATTCATGCTAAGCTGCACAAGAAGTTCATTATGCATGAAGTTATTTTCCATTTGATTACCTCCCTGTACGTCATACTCTCACTTTCTTACAGGATTTTCAATAATTTAATTTTCCCATTTCTACTTACACTTGTCACTCATCACTTCCATAGGCTGGACTTGCAGGCAATATATTATGAATGCCTGTTCACGCTAGTGAACAGGTATATGGTCACTCATAACCATATAACCTGAAGGCAAAATTAGTTCCTGTTGTAATACATCCTGCTAGCAAGTGCAGTCACCTCAGCTGAACTACAATAATGAATCCCTTCTGGTAGACTTCAAAACTATAGGAACAAATGCCAAGATTACATACATTATGCATGTGTTCATCAGCCTCTATAATGTCCAGTTTGTCACCAGTTAATGTAATATTTACCTCTTTGTTAAGCCCCTTATGACACGGGTAGAACATACCAGATTGCAGCTTGTACCCAAACTCCTAGAGGCATGAAGCGGCAGTACTAGGCACTGGTCCACAAACTGGTGCACTGCATTTTTTTCTCCATGTCCTTGTGCTTTTTTTTTTTTTTATTAATTACAAACCAATTATTGTTGTGCTAAAAACAAATTATTTAATGCTGATTTTTTTTTTTTGGTAATTGAAAGCTATTCCTCATTGAATATATGATGAAATGAAATAAATGAAAAGTGACTTAGATCTTTTATTGATATTGAAAGATATTTGCATGTTTTTTTTTTTCTTCAGAGGTATTAGAACAATACTAAAACTGTTGTAATATATACTATGAAAGGTTTCTTTGTTATGATACGATCAGAAAGACAATACATTGACCTCATATTATTTCACAACAAATAACAAGTATTCCATATGTTGTGCCATGATGAGTGACCACACAGTATATATAGGTTTAGTGCACATTTGATTATTGGAATGTTTTATAGATCTAGAGAGATAGAATATAAATGTTATATTAATCATTCTACTTGCTGACTGTATTTTTCAAAACTTTCTATTATGTTTCAAGCTTGAAATTTAGTTTCAGCTCTGCCTTGCTACATAATAATAAGCATACCAGGCAAATAAGATGAGCCTGGAGACCAAAATAAAAATATGTGCATTTGTGTGTGTACAAAAAACAGTGAATGTGTGAGACACAACACATAAATATTGTATACTAGCTGTCCTCCTCTGAGGCTCCACCTGCGTAGTAGTGAAACAGGGCAAACTGTAAAACTCAATAAACAAACAGGTATCATTAGGTAAGCGGAGCCAAAGTGCGCTCCAACATGTTGTGAGAGGAACACCAACTCAAACAGAGGCTGGCATGTGTGTGAGGAAGGCCCCGCCCCCTGCCCTCGGCCCGCAGCCTCTCTCTCAGATTAGCACAGATAAATCAGTACTGCAAGCGAGTTATGATACTTAGCGTGATGAGAGAGAGAGAGATTAGGAGCACACGCTAATACAGCGCATTGCCGCACCCACCACATGACAAACCAACTCAGGATCCCAGATTAGGACCCGAGTGCAGCCATGCAACAGGTGACACCTCAGCACCACACTAAGTTCAGATGGAATGGAACCAGTGTGAGGATTTTTATGGTGGCTGTAGTGCCAGTTCTGCCCCCAACCCAAGGCTTTTTCCTGCAGGTTGGAGGGCCTACTTGCAGGGCTGGATGCAGATTAATGTCATACGGAGCAATTGCAGGTTAAGGGTCTTGCTCAAGTGCCCAATGAAGTAGAGTCACTTTTGAGAAGTCGCAAAATCAACCAAAATGTTCAAGCATATTACGGAAAAAAACATGATCTAAATCTGTTAAGTAGTTCTCTCATGAAAAACGCAGAGACGTACAGACGTTGGATTATAGGCAGGCAGCTCATTGACTTTCAGCAGTCTATAAGCAAACCAAAGATTTTCTTTGCCAAGTTTTGAAACTGTGCATTACTTTTCATATAATCTTTTTTTTTTTGCAGAATTACATTTCCCATAATCTTTTTAATGAATTCTGTCCTTTTATTTGCAAATGATTTATGTGAAGTTCAAAAGCTTTTTTAGTATTAATGACATCTTAGTTTGCTTACTGTTGAGAGCATCACTCCTTAAAACATTACTCTGAGCATCTGCCAACTCCAAGATTTTCAAATAACAACAACAACAACAACATTTATTTATATAGCACATTTTCAAACAAACAGTAGCTCAAAGTGCTTTACATATTAAAGAATAGAAAAATGAAAGACACAATTATAAAACAAAATAAATCAACATTAATTAACATCGAATAAGAGTAAGGTTCAATGGCCAGGGGGGACAGAAAAAACAAAAAAACTCCAGACGGCTGGAGAAAAAATAATAAATACCGAGACTGACAAAACAACAGAGGCATGGCATGCATACACCATACATACAGTAGACTTCACGTTACTTTACAGTGGGTCTCTCTTCAAGTCCTGTCTCTCAGTTCTGTTCCTCAAATACTTATAGTACTTTTCTCCATATGTTCTGGAACTGAACATGTCTGTCTTTGAAAACTGGACCTACATGTTAAAATTTCTTTCATATGTTCTGACCACTAATTTTCCTTTTTCTCGACTGTTTTTCTTCTTTTAGATTTCTCCTGTCCTTCTCTTATATCCCTCCAACAGAGAATTTTATGTCATTTCAGCTAAAAATGCTTTGACCTCTAACAAGATGGCATCCCGTTGTCTCTCTCATTTCCTGGGAAATGCTCTTTTAATAATTGGATGCTCCTTTAACTGTCTTCTGTGTAAATCATTTGTGTTTCTAAGGATAACTGTAAAAGTGGTCTTTGGTGGTGGACCAAATGTACACATTTTGTGGTGGTTTTTGCCTTACAATAATTGGCCTAGGGCAGTGATGGCGAACCATTTAGAAACCAAGTGCCCAAACTGCAATCCAAAACCCACTTATTTATCGCAAAGTGCCAACATGGCAATTTAACCTGAATACCACCTATAACTGAACACCAGCATAACCAAGGAGCTGGTGGTGGATTTTAGGAGGCCCAGGCCCCTCATGGACCCCGTGATCATCAGAGGTGAGTGTGTGCAGAGGGTACAAACCTATAAATACCTGGGAGTGCAGCTGGATGGTAAATTGGACTGAACTGCCAATACTGATGCTCTGTCTGTCTGTCTATCTACTGAGCTTTTAGTTTAGAAAAGCAACTCATACATTAACATCTTTTGTCTTAAAAGAAAAACATAATAACAGAGCTTTCAATGATACAAACAACTTTTTGTTGAAAGGTTACAGTTTGCATTTCGGTATGCTTTTGAACAATTAATGTGCTTTTTGCTGTTGTATGCATGCTGATAATTTGTCTAACCTTGGCTCATACTTTGCAGCACTCAGGTCATCTGTTAGTCTGTTTCTGGTGTCAGATTTGATTTAATTCAAAGCTGAAAACAGCTGCGCACAAGCATAAGATGTTCCAAACAAAGTAAGGAAAGCAATCTCAAGTGCCTTCATTGACTTAAGATTATTTGGCAGAGAATTCCACATTTTAAGGATTTCATTTTCATAACTAACTGTGCTGTCCTTTGTCATCCCTTCGATCCTCTCAAGTGTTTCACGCAGGTCTTCCCTATTAAGCTCCGCCCCAAAGCTTCCATTATATATTACGGGGTCGTGGATCAGGTGTGGCGATTAGCAACTCCCGGCAATAATTACAGATTCGGATGACTCCTCACCTGTGCGCCTAAGCGAGGACTGCCCGCATCACAAAGCTCCCGGAAACCGCTCCGGCCACTCTACCATAACCCCCTTTAAGCCGCGAATGCGGCAATTATCTTTTAAAACTGGCCTTTTCAGTTTTGAGCTTTGGACCCGCTATACCACATCCCCTCCAACCCCACTACGGGAATCACAGACTCAAAAGGTTGCAGTCCGTGCCGCACCCTCAAGCAGCATGTGTGCCGCCCGCCTTACCCCAGACAGGAGAGAAAGGACGCGCTCCCATTGGGCTGCTGGGCAGAGGGGCGGGTGATGTGAGAAAAGTCCTCGGCGCGTGAAGAGGGGAGCGGTGAGGGAGCAGCCCGGCCCCGAATTCCTCTGGCTTTATAGTAACGAAGTCTGTGCTCGGGACGGCCTGCGCCCACTGAGAGGCCTCTGAGTGCCCCCTTTGGCGTGCCATATGTTCAACACCACTGGCCTAGGGTAAGCATGGTATTCTTTTACAAGTACCATTCCCTTTCTATAGGAGTCCTTCTGCACTTTTCTCTTCAACCCCATAGATTTCCTTCTTTCACTGGGCAGGACATGGTGGGGTTAGGTTGGGTGGTGTGGTGGGAGTGCATTGGTCGAGAAGAGGACTTCCTGTGCTTTTCTCATGCTATACCATTTTATTACTCACCCAACTAATAACATTGTCATAGTTTTCATGTTTCTGCTTTTTTAAAAATTTACAGGAAATATTTTTTCACAAAAAAAAAAACAAATGAAAACATCACCTGAAAAAGGAGTTTAACTACTGAAGCAAATTCATTCACAACTACAAACACAGCTTTAAAGGTTAGTCATATTGGATTGACTACCTGTTAGCTGTATGTAGTGACAATGAAGATGAGTAACAATTAGGACTTCAATATGTGGCATCTAAATGAGTTCCAAAGAGGCCAATAGGCATCTCCCAAATCGCATCAATTCATCAATCACAAAAACTGCAACATATATCATATGTCAAGATGAACAAAAAATTATTAAACGTTTCTACAGCTTTCTTGAAAGTATGTTTTATTATGAGTTCTTATACTTAAAATTAACAGTTGAGAAACAGAGTTACTTACCAGAAATCCTCCATTATAAAAGTCTGCTGCTAAATATGACCAGAATTGTATGGCCACGTCCACTCGACTCGGGACAGTGTTCTTCTTTTTTGGCAGTTGGAAAGCCAGCACACTGGAAAGTTAGACCTGAAGAATATAGAAACGGCCCTCCCACACAGCACACGAACGACCTGAAATATTAGGTTAACCAAAATAGGATTTTTATGTTTATTCCCTCCACCTTAACTTACTTTAGTACAAAGAAATTTTTTTACTTTGATTGAGATCTGAAACCAAATATTTCAAGCTACAACACTAAATGATTAATCTTAAGTTGCTTGAAATATATGTCAAACATGGACAAACACAGCACATTTGTCATCCTGTGTTAAAAAAAATGGTTCTGTTGTGAGCCAAATAGAAAAATGTCATGTCCACATAGACAAAAGAGAAAAGAAATTTTAAAGGGATAATCAAAATAATGGTGAAATGGATATTGGCCATATTGAAAGTGAGAAAGCCAAAAACACAAATAAAGCATTTGAAGGTTAAAGAACAAAGCCAATAACCTTTCTCTAAAATGTAACTAATATACAAAACACCAATTGTTCTTTATTTTATCAAACACTTAAATGTTATGTGCTGCATGTCACCACTTTTTATATTGTTAGTAAAATGACATTGCATACCATTACACTGGATATCACCTGTCTGGCATCGGATTGTGGCAACAGTAATCAATATGGTATTACCATTGAAATAAATATAAAATGCAGATAATGCAACATGGTAGCACAAAAATTAATACAAAATAATTTGTAACAAATTTCAAATAGAACTAGAAAAATAAGATATCCAGTTTCTTCATAAAACTGGAATTCATGGCAGGGTTGCCTTTTGGAAAACCACTTAAAGCAATTTTTGGATCATTTCATGGGTGTGCAGACATGTAGCACTTTCTGAGTATAAATGTTCACATTTCAAACGTGCACACCTAATAATTAGCAAATTAGTAGAAAGCAGCGTACAACCATCACAGCTTTGGCCATTTTTAAAACAAGGAGTCCCAAAGGACCAAATGATGAAATGACACATCAAAAGATTTTGTTTTTCCTGTTGTACAGTTATGATCAGACCTGCAGCAGCTCTCAAATCTGATTGGACAGGAGAAGCTCAGAAATTGAGCGGATTGATTGATATTTTTAGGCTTGCTTTCTGAGAGATCATTGGTAATTACTGTTAATCCTGTGGCTAAACTTGAAAGTGAGACCAATTACACTCTGGGCTTTCTTTGTTTGAGACTGGTAATGTATGTTTCATCAAGAGCCTCATTGTGTTGGCTTATTCCAAAGCAAGGCAAAATCTCTCTTTACTTTTCTTCATGCACCTTGAATATCTCTATGTCTGTTCTGCCTGGATTCTTTGCGTGTTTCAGTAAGGTGATTTTACAATTGAGTCACTTCTGTTCAAACTTCAGAAAGCATCATACCACACTCACCACACTACCTAAATGGCAGTTTTATTAATTCATGCCATCACTCAGAATTTTTGTGAAAGACTTTTGAATGTCTAGAAATATTGCACACTTCTGGAATATTTTTGGCAGGTGGCATATGAGGGTGATGCCAAATTGTATTACTGATGCTGTAAAAAAATGTTTCTTTCAACCCTGGGTGTCAAACTGTAATGGACTTTATTCTGAGGCATATATCTGATTATACACCAAGTTTCTCTCCAATATATTAGTAATACAACTTTTCACAAAAAACTAGATTAAAAATATAAATATTTTATTTTAAGTATTGTCACAATTATCTTTTATGGCTTAGTAGTAGTCCTGCCTAAAATCCATTTCTGAATGTTCAGCTTTGGATTTCATTTCCATAATACTTTTATATACATATTATATACGAGGGACATTCAAAAAGTGTCCACAGTTTTTTTTTTTTTTAACTCTATTTATTAAAAGTTTCAAAAACATATTACATCACTTTTCCACATACCGGTAGTCACCTTTGTTTGCGATGCAATTTTCCGAACTTTTTAATGCCCAATTATTATTCCTCCCACCTTCATCGTTTCCAACGAAAATATAAAAGTGCAGAAACTTTTTGAACATTCCTCATATAATGTGCAATGAAGCTCTATGCACAAACAAGATGGTTTTGTGTTTTATCCCATCAACTTTAACCACTCTTTAATAAGGTCCATAATAGTGGATTGAATTTAAATTTTTAAATTAGTCATTCCCAGAAAAGTCTTTTGTCCTGACTTATTCCATGACATCTGCTTGATGGCTTTAAAGTCAGCTCTCTTACGATGTGAGTTTATACCTGAAATGGCCATCTTCTCCAGATTGTCTTTCCAAATAATGCTTCTCAATTATCGGACCATATAAGATTTTAGGATGTTGTTCACACAAAGACTTTCACGAGCTGCTTCAACTCAACTTTGGAAATTCACTCTGCACAACGAAAATACGAAATGTTCCTGTAGAAAACTGTACCAGCTTTCTACTAATTTAACTATAGTTAAGTAAATAATAGGTCAGCTTGCTTGATTTCAAGTATTCTGACAAGTGCCTTTATCTTGAACGTAACCAGAAGTGCACAACCACAATTATAAAACAAAATAAAATAAAATAAAATAAAATAAATCATGTCAGAAAAATGCAGTGAAACCATGGTGGAGCATCCAAAACCTTATATGTGCTATGCAATTTGTATACATGTGCATTTGTTAAAAACTTGATGAAGATGCTTTATTTCTGCTACTCAGGATAAATAAGGGGGATTTGTGGACTACAACCCAATAGTATGCCTCTGTGAGAAGTCCCACGGTTATAACCAACACTTCACCACTACAATTCAGACAGGCATGTAAACAAAAGGTTTATTATGAAAAAGTTCATGATGAATTTATAAGAAATGTAACCTGTGTTCTCTAAGAAAATGCATAACAGAAACAAAACATTTTCAATTTATTTTACAAAGTATTAAATAAAACACAAATTGATGTACTATATTTTAAAACTGATTTTAGTGCAGCATATTTTACAAAATGAATGCAGGTCCATCTGGACACATTGATTACACTGCACTGGAAAAACTTGACTTGATGCTTCTTAGATATTAGAACTGGTGACCTTTGTTGGGTTGAATGGCCTGTTCTCATTAAAATTATTGTAATGTTCTAAAGTTCTTGATGCCTTGCACATACAGGCAGCATTGTTCAAAAGAATTATAGTAGTAGTAGTAGTAGAAGTAGTAGTAGTAGTAGATGAAGCACTGAAATCTGAAATACTTCACTTGCTAGGGGTGTTTTATAGGTTAGGTTCCATAGGTGGAAAATGTTCCCTATTCTAACATTGAACTATTCCTTTTGATTACTTTAATTAGATATTTAAAATATACATTACAATTTCTCTATCAAAGCAACATCAGAGAATGGTACTGCAGTTTCAGATTAGTAAGACACCTGCCAAACAGAACTGTTAGTGTGATGTATGAGACATATTTTGTTTACTAGAATAAAAATATTAACAATGAGAACACAAGGTGAGGCTGTCTAGAACTTATACATGAAATCAATCATTAGTTTGATAATTGTGTGTCAGCTAGACATACATCATACATATGCCCATGGCAAGACACAATTATGTAGGTATTCACTCTCAGCCATCTTAATCAATCTTGAAGGAAACCCATTGTGCCCAGAAAAAACTCTCCAGAGAATAAAGACAAAATATTTCAAATTTACACTGACCAGGTATTTGAAACAAAGTCACTGTAGCTGTGAGACAGGAGTGCTTCCATTGTGCCACAGCTGAACTTAGTTAAAATTATTTCTATTAGGTATTTTCCCTGTCCATAAACACTAATTCTTAAAATGTTGTGACATCCTCTTCTAAAAAGCATTGAGCTAAACAAAGTGAAATTTCATGTCAGATTCAAAACTCTCAAAAGCCTAGAGCAGAATAAATGATATACTGCTTTCTTCAGTAATGCTATTTATTTATGTATTTCTTTCTATTTGACTAATATTTTATCTGAACTATACTAACAAAAATAATAAAGTACTATTTAACATATTTTTACATAATACATCTCATATGCAGATCTCTGGCTATGGTAATGAAGAATCCACAAAATAAGATGGATAGTCCAGTAACCAACAGTAAAATCTTTACAGTGTACTCTGTCGTCTTAAAATCTTGAAATTCCCATTCAGTTCACCAGCTCAATACTATAATTATCCATGTTTTCTGCCTAGTGAAAGCTCTGTCATTAAGAGCTTTTTCTCCGTTGGTGGCTGGACAGGTAAAGCAAGTACTGCAGGAGAGTCCTCAGTTCTAGTGCTTTGAAGAATGGACAGATAAAGATATTTATAACACAATTTACTAGCAAGTTGCATTTAATAACGTTGTTACTTTGTTGTATTAGGCATTCATTTCCTGGTGCATCATTTGTTTAAAGTAGACACTGAAAAGTTTGTTTTTTACTTATGCAATTAAGCAATTGATTCATCATTGAAAGATTTTTAATGTAATTTGAAAAGTATATACATACTCTGTGCCACTCGTGTATGTGGATTTCACTTTCACCAAACAACAAATCTTTTAATTCTCGCAGATACGCTTCTTCATTGGGGAGAAACACTACTTTTCCCTGATGGCTACACAAATTAGATGATCTACAAGTCTCCGACATATAGTTTTATGCTGAACAATAACTACATTCTTCTGTCATATCATCTACTTTATGTCCAGATATTCGATCTTTTTGCTGTTCCGTTATTTCACCGAGTAATCATTTCAATTTGTTAGCGGTAATGCAATCTTTACTATCAGTTTTTTGAGACTTTCGAATTTTAGTACTTTCATAATCTCTAACCTGCTCTGCATTTGTATAACGCCAACGTTTTTAAACCTCTTTACAACATTCTACTTTGTCTTCTAGTCTTTGTCTTTTTTTTCCAACCTCGTTCAGAGCTGAGAGCGCACAATCTGTGTTTGACAATAGCATTCACACGAATGAGAAGTGATTGGACTGTGGGCGTGGTTGTAAATGTTTGAGAGGAGGGCGGGACTTGTCAAAATCTCTTGGCAAAAAGTCTTGTCTCGCAGGACCTGAAATTATCTCTCAACGGAGTTGAAATTATCTCCAAGAAAATCTTGTCCCAGGATTTCTTTTTATAATAGGGAGATGTACTGGAAGTTATATCAACAACAACAACAACAACATTTATTTATATAGCACATTTTCATACAAACAGTAGCTCAAAGTGCTTTACATATTAAAGAATAGAAAAATGAAAGACATAATTATAAAAAATAAATCAACATTAACATCGAATAAGAGTAAGGTTCAATGGCCAGGGGGGACAGAAAAAACAAAAAAACTCCAGACGGCTGGAGAAAAAATAAAATCTGTAGGGATTCCAGACCATGATACCGCCCAGTCCCCTCAGGGAGGTGTAGTGGTTAGTTCTACTGCCTCACAACTCTGGTGTCCCAGTTTTCCTGACTGTACTGAGTTGTATGTTCCTCCTGTGTCTCTGTGGGTTTCCTTGCACATCCCAAAGATGCATGGGCACGTTAGGCTATTTTGTGACTTAAATTGCATTGGTCTGATGAGTGTGCCATGTGATGAATTAATGCCCTATCCAGGGTTGGTTCGTAACTTGCACTTAGACCTACCAGGACAGGAATTGGCTCCCAGTTAGAGAATGGAAAACAAAAAATGAAAACAATGATGGATATTATTACCATACTATTATTCTTTCACTTTTCTGTTTTACTGCATAATAAATAGGCCTGTAAATGAGAAGACAATTGTTATTTTACAACATTCTGCGGCTCTC
This sequence comes from Polypterus senegalus, assembly GCF_016835505.1. NCBI lineage: Eukaryota > Metazoa > Chordata > Cladistia > Polypteriformes > Polypteridae > Polypterus > Polypterus senegalus. Next base: position 266,677,712 of record NC_053155.1, read on the forward strand.
ATGGTTATGTAATGGGTTGGGGTGCAGGTGTAAATGTAGTGAAAAGGTAGTAGAAGAGCCTTTAAAAGATCATTTGTCATACATTTTTCACTGTCCAGCTCAATGTAAATTGACATTTACTGCTGACACAACCTATTTTTCTTACTGTAGTTTTATTATTATAATATAAAAAATATAATTTTATAACCATTAGCTACATTTTTCCAGACATCTGACTCATTCTCATGCTTCTTTATTCACCACTGCACTATTCCATTGGTACTCACCAAGCTTCAAAGATTCCAAATAATTTCCCATTTTCTTATTACTCCAATGCCCTAATTTTCTGGAATTTCCAAGTAGTGATCATGCAACAGTCAGAGCTGGAAGGACTTTGTTCTATGGGCTGTAGTGGGTGCTTTAGCCTTCCCCAAAACAAAATAAGGACCAATAAAGAAAACTTAACGCTAAACACAAGTAAATAAGATGCAAATAAAATGATGGGGGTGGCACGGTGACGCAGTGGGTAACGCTGCTGCCTCGCAGTTAGGAGACCCAGGTTTGCTTACTGGATCCTCCCTGCGTGGAGTTTGCATATTCTCCATGTGTCTGCGTGGGTTTCCTCCCACAGTCCAAAGACATGCAGGTTAGGTGCATTGGCGATTCTAAATTGTCCCTAGTCCAGCAGACTCCCATGACCCTGTAGTTTGGATATAGCGGGTTGGAAAATGGATGGATAAAATGATGGGAAAATCAAATAACCTAGAGTTTCAATGGGCCCGCTAGGCACACTATGGGATGTCAGACAATATACTCTTCCCACCAGTCCTCTTAACAACTTCCATTGACTCTTTCACAACTTCTGGCTTCTCTTTTACACACCATCTGAGCTCTTGACACAACACATTGCTTTGACTTTAAGGCCAACAAGATAAACAACCACAAGGAACATTAAAGCCCTGTGCAAGGACCACTATTGTGTTATCCTCCTGGACCACTTCTGGAGTCAGAAATGGTACTCCTGGAGCCATCTTTCTAGATCTTCAATTGGCATCTGCATGTGCTCCTACAGTCCTGAACCTCAAACCTCACTTAAAGGGTGAGATAACTCTTCTAAGGAAATTTTCAACTGCTAATTTTTAGGTAAAGGTATTTAAGCTCTATTTTGAGCAGAGCAATACCTTCCTTTACACTTCCATTATATTCATGTACATTATTAAGAATTGTAAGGTCTCTTAAACTTGACATATTTATTTCAATGACATGGAATCCAGGATTACCACTGCTAGGTAGTTTCACATCAAATTATTTAATGGCTCGCCTGAAGTCCTGCATATTCTAGAAAATTGCAGCCCCGGTCCTGAGTGGGCTGATGTTTATGGCATGTAACACAGAGAAGCAGTAAAGTGCATATTTTCATGATTTCTGTTTGGATGGTAATTGCAGCCTGTTATACATTTTTCTGTTGATTTGTTTCCTGCCTGTATGTTCGTCCTCCTGTTACAGCTAATCAATACAGCCTCTTTTTCAAATTAAGTGTTTAGGGTCATTGAAGGGCCTGCGTCCCAGTTATTCATTAATTTATCACAGGTACTCAATGAATCATCTTGGTGCATTAGAACATACAAAATCTGTCTGCTACACTTTGAGCAAGTGTTAAACAATACAGCAGCAACATGATTCTCCACACAGATATATTGTCATTGAGTAATTAAAATTAAAATCAAACACACACACACAAGTAATAACACAAATGTGTGGTATGATAATTAACATAAATATTTAAGTTGTAATAGCATTGTTCTATTTGATATTTATTTATCATTGCAATTAAAGCTAGTTCATAAAAAATGTGTAATATAATAGTTTTCCTATTTTCACCCTACAAGCACTAGAAGTTTAATTACCTGAACCTATGATGAAGGCAAAGCCATACACCTTATGATTTGAAGTCTAAAACCTTACCATTAGGTATATTCTCCAAAATAATAATAATAATCTTAAGTGCTGTTTAGTCTGTACAAATTAATGATGTTCTCATCATTGTGAATTTCCCCTTGGGATTAATAAAGTATCTATCTATCTATCTATCTATCTATCTATCTATCTATCTATCTATCTATCTATCTATCTATCTATCTATCTATCTATCTATCTATCTATCTATCTATCTAATGTAGCTGTTCACTGATCTGATGAGCTTAAAGAAGTGTGCATGTTAAAGTGATTATTTTGTGCTCTTAGGGAATGATGAGCACTATTGTCCTTAAACTGTATATTTTATATAAAAGTTGTATTTTTCTGAGTTTCACCAAATCAAATTCCATGCAAACAACATTTTTAAAAAGATGATAGCACAGCATATATAAGCAGTGCTATAAAGCAGTCTGGGTTATCTGAATTTGCAGCCCTGTAAGTCAAGACCAGAGGTATAACAATAAATTCAATATTGGACAATGTCGTAACAAGACAGTTGAAGGTTTATGAGTTCATGACATTTGAACCAGGTTCTCATTCTCTTTGTACTTTTTTTAAGTTTCTTAATACTTTAAGTGGAAAGCAATGTGACTTTATTTATTAAGTAATTGAAAAGTTTGACCTCAGCCTGCCATATTTATCCTCTGTGTCATGGCCTCTGACATGTACAGTATGTGGTGTTTGTTTAGCTTCATACCAACACACTTGGCAATTATACTACCTAAACCTGATCTCTTTTTTCGAGGCTTTATTATTATTATTATTATTATTATTATTATTATTATTATTATTATTATTATTATTATGTTTGCTTTTGTAACAATACTGGGGGGATTAAACTCAATAGATAATCACCAGATTTATGAATCCACCCTGAGGTTGCAATGCTTTTATTTCTTTGAATCGGGGTAGAAACTAGCAACAAACCCTGCATATGTGCACTTTCCCCCTTAGTGAAAGCAGATACAAGGTGCAAAAATGTTTTTAAATAATATGTTGATTTCAAAGAGGTACAAGCAGTATAAACGTGTCTGAACTTGAAACACAACTGTGCAACAGACAGTGTCAACCAAAGAGTAAATTCAAATAGACCAGAAATATTATTCATAAACAGTGTGGGTGAATGTTAAAAAAAGAAATAAAGTCTAGGTGATCATTAATCAGAATTAGCAGTTTTCCAGAAAGATATAAATGATTCCGTCCAACCAGTGATATTATAATGCAGGTATAACATACAATGGAAGCACACCTGAAGAACAGCTTGTATCTCTGGGTGAAATCTGAAGTCATTCCAAGTCCGGTATACCAGCTGGCATTTACTTCAGTTAGCTACATCCTACTGCTCCTGCACCCTTAGCGGCAGGCCTATATACACAGCTGAAAAGTGATGAAAAACAAAGTACAAGTACTCTAACAAGATGAACAAGAAAAAACAATGACCCCTAGGTATCAGGCTTTTCTGGTGTGTACTGGTAGGTTTTGATCATCCCCACAGTTACAGTTAATATCTATTTCAAGGGCTCCATACCATTTCCTTCTTGATATGATGCTTTCTGCCAGGGAATGTCAAGAAGATGGCTTTCATTTGAAACTTATTTTTAGATCAAATACTTTAAATAGTTATGGAAACTCTTAAATGTCAGTAGGTGCTTCTGTTATTAATGACCAAGGAGTCTGAAGTATCAGCTTAGCATGAAGAAGTTTATTCTTTGACACTATAAGAAAATGAGTAGGATAAAAGACATAGCAACAATTTAAGATTGAACACACATGTGTATTTTGTTTAAACTTGCAAGAAAATAGTTGTGTTGTATACAGGGGAAAGCCAAGTTCCTTTGTGAAGCAATTGTTCTTTAGAAGAAGTCTAAAGGCGAGTAGACTAGCAGTAGATTGAATGTTCATTGAATGCTTCCCAGGCTTAAGGGCAAGAACTCAGAAAAACATTAGGTTTTAAGATAAGAGCAATTTTGATGAGGAGGCCATTTATCCTAACATACCTTATCTATTAATACTCACCCAACTTTTGTAACATATCATTATGTCATGTTTTGGAGGTCCCCACACAATCTGATAATTTATTCTGCATATCTGTAATTTCATATGTACCATTGTGCTGTTGTTGAAGAAATAATTTTACAGTAACTGCAATCAACAGCAGCATTTGGGGGTGGCAAATGGGGCGACCACCCCAGGCCCCGCACCTAAGGGGGCCCCGCTTTTGAGGTCCATATGTCCCGTTCAAGCGGATTTGTCAAGTTATATTCTCCAGTTATATTTTGATAAAGTCTGCATGTTATCTTGCAGAAAGTTAGCTGAATACTGTAATGAGAAAATCTGGTGTATGTTAACATTATTTTTATTAAATTAGCACTCAAGTTTATACAGTCCACAAATACCGGTAACAGCATTTGACATAACCGGCCCTGCACACCCCTAAGGCCACCTCTGACTACAGGGTGGGCCATTTATATGGATACACCTTAATAAAATGGGAATGGTTGGTGATATTAACTTCCTGTTTGTGGCACATTAGTATATGTGAGGGGGAAACTTTTCAAGATGGGTGGTGACCATGGTGGCCATTTGGAAGTCGGCCATTTTGGATCCAACTTTTGTTTTTTCAATAGGAAGAGGGTCATGTGACTCATCAAACTTATTGGGAATTTCACAAGAAAAACAATGGTGTGCTTGGTTTTAACATAACTTTATTCTTTCATGAGTTATTTACAAGTTTCTGACCACTTATAAAATGTGTTAAATGTGCTGCCCATTGTGTTGGATTGTCAATGCAACCCTCTTCACACACTGATAGCAACACCACAGGAGAAATGCTAGCACAGGCTTCCAGATTTTGTTCAGTGATGAGGCAAACTTTTATGTGAATGGTGAAGTTAACAAACAAAACCACCACTATTGGTCTGACACTAACCCACATTGGATAGATCCCTCTAAGACTGTTGGAACAAAAAAATTGATGGTATGGTGTGGTATATGGGGTACAAAGATAGTGGGGTCATTCTTCATCAATGGAAACCTCAAGGCCACTGGATATGCGAAATTGCTACATGATGATGTGTTTCCCTCTTTATGCACTGAAGCTGGCACGTTCCCTGAGTTTTTCCAGCAAGATGGTGCACCACCACATTATGGGTGTCAGGTCCGAGCATTCCTAGATGAACAGTTTCCTGGAAAGTGGATTGGTCGTCGTGGGCCAGTTGAATGGCCCCCAAGGTCTCCTGATCTGACCCCCTTAGACTTTTATCTTTGGGGTCATCTGAAGGCAATTGTTTATACTGTGAAGATACAAGATGTGCAGCACCTGAAACTACGGATACTGGAAGCCTGTGCTAGCATTTCTCCTGCGGTGTTGCTATCAGTGTGTGATGAGTGGGAGAAGAGGGTTGCATTGACAATCCAACATAATGGGTAGCACATTGAACACATTTTAGAAGTGGTCAGAAACTTGTAAATAACTCATGAAAGAATAGAGTTACGTTAAAACCAAGCACACCATTGTTTTTCTTGTGAAATTCCCAATAAGTTTGATGTGTCACATGACCCTCTTCCTATTGAAAAAACAAAAGTTGGATCCAAAATGGCCGACTTCCAAATGGCCACCATGGTCACCACCCATCTTGAAAAGTTTTCCCCCTCACATATACTAATGTGCCACAAACAGGAAGTTAATATCACCAACCATTCCCATTTTATTAAGGTGTATCTATATAAATGGCCCACCCTGTACAATTCACTGTTCTAATTCCTTTCATAATTCTTCTGTTATCATTTCTCCTCCAAATCCCAATTTGCTTAAACTGAAAAAGTTAAACTTCTTTAATTTTTCCTCATATGTTACGGGTTAGGTCTTACTAGAGTGTTGTACAATTTAAGAATAACCAATCTGGACTCAACACATTGTTCTTTGCAATACTAACATCCTATTAACCTTCTTGACAGTTATGTTGCATTGTCTGGATGTGAACATTGACAGTTCCACAATGGCTAATAAGACCTTGTTGTAAGCTACACTTTCAGTCTTCAGTTCCCACCCACCCACACACACATCCTAAACATTCAAATCTAAACTTTTTCCTTGTTTATATATATATATATATATATATATATATATTGTCACAATAACGAGACATACTCAGATAAAGATTTGGGGCAGCCACCCGTATAATCTGGTATCCCGGCTGCAAAGTCATTCTTTTTATGAAAATACACAGCACTGAAATACATACAACCGAGTCCAAAACAAGACTGAGGGAAAAAGGAAAAGGGGCAGGCTTTTAAAGGGGAAGACAGGAAGTTAGGTCTTAAGGCTTGGGCACGTGTTCTTCACTCATTGGATCGAGCCCGGACGTAACATCACAGGGGCCAAAGCTGGTAAGGTCTACTTCCATTGGCTCGGTCCCAGAAGTGACGTCAAAAGAGCAAGGTGGAGTCTCCCGGGAATGGTCTACAGGAAAGGGAGAAAAAGAGTCAGTGCACTCTGCCACATCCCGGCATGCCTCAGAACTGCCGTCACTCAAGCCCTTTAGCTGCCTCCCATGCACACGTGTGTGACAATATATATATATATATATATATATATATATATATATATATATATATATATATATATATATATATATATATATATATATACTCAGAAAAAAAGAAACGTCCTCTGACTCTCAACTGTTTTTACTTTCAGTAAACTTAATGTGTAAATATTTGTATGAACAGTAAAAGAGTCCACATCATAAGACATAAACTAAAAATGTTTCACAATGTGTCCCTGAATGAAGGGAGGCTCAAAATCAAAAGTACCAGTCAGTATCTGGTGTGGCCACCAGCTGCTTGAAGTACTGCAGTGCATCTCCTCCTCATGGACTGGACCAGATTTGTCAGTTCTTGCTGTGAGATGTTACCCCACTCTTCCACCAAGGCACCTGCAAGTTCCTGGACATTTCTGGGGGGAATGGCCCTAGCCCTCACCCTGCGATCCAACAGGTCCCAGACGTGCTCAATGGGATCCGGCTCTTCCACTGCGAGGATGATCAGCTGTCCTTCCTGTCTCCCTGTAGCGCTGTCTTAGGCGTCTCACAGTGCGGACATGGCAGTTTATTGCCCTAGCCACATCAGCAGTCCTCATGCCTCCCTGCAGCATGCCTAATGCACGTTCACGCAGATGAGCAGGGACCCTGGGCATCTTTCTTTGGGTGTTTTTCACAGTCGGTAGACAAGTCTCTTTAGTGTCCTGTGTTTTTAGAACTGTGACCTTAAATGCCTACTTTCTGTAAGCTGTTAAGGTCTTAACGACCATTCCACAGGTGCATGTTAATTAATTGATTATGGTTAATTGAACATGCATGGAAAACATTGTTTAAACCCTTTACAATGAAGATCTGTAAAGTTATTTGGATTTTTAAAATATTATTGTTGAAATACACAGTCCTGAAAAGGGACATTTCTTTTTTGCTGAGTATATATATATATATATATATATATATATATATATATATATATATATATATATATATATATATATATATATCCACATCTGAATTCTGTCTAGGTCCATCTATCGATTCTACTAAATCTAGGGCTTCTTCCACTTCACCTACATCATCAGCAGAATTATCCAGAGTGTTAATTACATTTGTTCCCATACCACATATTTAAACTTAAACAAGGAGCAACCCTATCACTGATCCCCATTAGATCTCACGTTTGACATCACATAATTTGGATAAAGTTTCTTGCAATATGTTGCTTCTGGTGTTTAAGCCAACAAGTTCGAAGTTCAGAGAAAAACAATTTGGAGGGTTAAAGATCAAAAGAAAGTTTCAAATATCTGATCAGAAGGGGACTCAGAACCAATCTTTATGGCACACCTGTGAAGAACCTCTGAGAGAACATTCAGAAAAGTAAGATCCTAATGAGAAGAGGTACAGAAACTGTGATTGTTTTACAGAAAGATAGAAAGAAACTTTGTTTGGTTAGTGATATTAAAATCTAATACAATACAAGGTTGCAAAAGATCAGGCAATAGAAATACAAAGCAGCTCAGGCAGAGCGAAGAACCTTTGCTACTAAATATAATGTAAAATCAGTGGAAAATAGGTTCCAGAGAAACTTGCAGATTGTTTGTGAAAAAAAAAATAATAATAATAACAGGCTGGACAGTAGTGTTTAATAGTAGCAAAGCTGATGAAGTGCTTTGTAAGGATGGGGATCACATCAGTCTGCTCAAAGTCTGCATGAAATTCACCTATGTGCATTTACAACATTTGTCGCCTATGATTTGATAGGCCATCTTTTGTCTGTCCTTCTATATTAAATTAATTTTCACCATGCAGAGTCATATACAAACAAGAAGAGCTTCTGAATATTGGTCGCAGTCTGACACCTGACATGACTCCTGATATTATAACTACATCTGTGGATCTTATAAGTTTACTGATCACAGGTGCTCATGCAGCTGAACACGTAGTCCAATTGCAGAGGACCAGAGGCAAAAGATCTGCCATCCTCGTTCAACTCAAGAAGTCAAAGTCAACGAACTGCAGCTATTAATATGTACTAAAACAGACTTTTCTTTTTTAATCTGCTTTGTGCTTCACTTAAACCTGGTTGTATGACTCAATTCCCGATTGTGCATCGGACATACCCAACTTCACGCTGTAGTGTGCGAGCCTCGTTACTTTGCAACAAACCAAAAGGTAGCAGAGGATTGTGTTTCTACATTAATCAAGGTTTGTGTAATGATGTTAAAGCTTCTTTTAAATCATGCTCACCTGACCCACTGTAGAATTGCTTATTATAAACTGTAAGACGTTTTATTTGCCACACGAATTTTCCTGACTGATTCTGGCCGGTATTTACACTGCCCTCACGCTAATGCTCATGAAATGCAGTGGCGACTCACTGATGTAATTACTGATAATTGAAACAGACAAGCCAGACTCACAAATCATTATCTTGGGTGATTTTAACTTGGGATCATTTTTGCTAAATCGCTTGTAATTCGACCTCTCCAAATTAGAATCATTGCTGTTATTGAACTATCTGGAGTATAAACACATGTTTGGTCTCTTTGTAAAGGTAACATTCTCTAGTTTCACCCTTAGTAGTCAGAATCACTGTAGGTGTGACTGATCAAAAGTTATGCACATTAGAACTCACAAAAAAAAACAATTTTTTTGTTCTCGCCTAAGTTTTTTTTATGAAAATAAAGGAAAATAAAGCTGCAGTAGGTAGGTGGGGACAGAAACACACTATGTACCAACAGAATAACTTGTTGACTACTCAAATTTCAAATTTGAAAAGAATACCTGTAAAAATGACATTTTTTACACCAGTTTTTATGTGGGCATGCCCAGGGGCTTTTTAGAGGGACCATTATCCACATTTTGGAACATATGGAAAAAGTGTAATAACTTTTGAATGCTTCAACCCACATATATCAATGAGGGCTCTACTGAAAGCTTACACCTAAAGGAATCTATATCTACACACAGTGTCACTCTATTAGTTATGGAAATTCATGTTCCATAATAAAAACAATAAAAAATACACATTTCTATGTAAAAATAGTCAATACAAGTTATGGGCCAAAAATATATTTATATTTTTATTTTTACTTTTTTTATAAAATGCACACAAACTATATATATTTCTTTTACAAACTGTTACAACACAGCTCAGCGTTTTTCCATGTGCCACTTGATGGCAGCAATCACTAGCAAGCAGAAAGCACAAGGGCGTGGCACGTCGCTCTCTGCCATTACACGTCCCCTGTGCCGGTTGAATACTTTCAACGCCGCGTACATGCATCTATTATTTAATCGAGCGTTTATTTACGTTTAAACTTCTACTTTTATTCATATTTAAAATGCGAAAAACTTGGCGAAATCACAATAAACAACCACGCACCAACTCTGCAGACTGGCACAAATGCCACCTTCACGCAGCTCCGATCGTTTTGTTTACAAGTTAGTATGGCAAGTTACATATCAAAATGCTCGGCTGCTCATTGGCTGTAAGTTTTGAGTGTCAGTCACAGTGTCCAATCAAACTGGTAGATTCTACCAGAGTTCAGAGCTATACGTCATCCTCAAGCTTTCTGTGACACTGGTTGGCTATACGAGGTGCCAGTCAACCCCAGACCCGTCGTAATTGGCCAACTTAGGTGTCTTTCGAAAGCTAACACTTCCGTGTTTCATGCGGTAGCATGGTTATCGCCGACAGAAACAAATTACGTCTAATATGAGCAATATAAGTGAAAAAATTACGTAGGTGGTCTCAAGTTATGAAACGTTTTCTGGAGTTTTTGTCCCTTTGAGAATATATCGTGTGTTTTGGACCTAAATCGTTTTACTGGATTATATTCGCTGGAGCCTTACGGACACAATGGGATCAATACTGCTCGGAAATATTGATGTTTGACTTGCAGGGGGTCTTCAAAGGTAGGGACAGTCAACTCTTAAAAGTATGTACTTCTCTGTAAAAAAGGCTTTAGTGTCAGTGCTGTGGTTGTTGTGTGTCAAAATGGTTTATATCATCGGAAAGACGAGACTTTGAAGTTTCATTTGATGGGTAGGGTGTCGAGATGCATGGCAGATGGGCATGCACACATTACTGTAACGTTTTTAAAACGCTGTTATGTCCCGGGACCGGCACGTGTGCGCGTTAAGAGGTTAACCATGTCAGTCTTAACCCGGTCGTTCCTGAGAGCAGGAAAAAATGTAGATAAAAGAGAATAAAGATTGTATATAAGACAGCAATGGACAAAAGGCATATTACTAGAAAACATGGTGATCACTGAAGTTAATTACTGTAATATTTAAAGATGTTATGCAACAGTAATGTGGTTATTAATGAACCTAAAAACAGACCAAAGTGTAGCCAGGTCTAAAATGATAAGATGTCAAAAGAAAAAAAAATTAAGCAAAAGTGAAAATGATCCAGTGTGCAGATTTTAATTTAAGTAAAAAGATGAAAAGAAAATGAAAATAAACATTTGAAAGGTCAATTTTGTTAAACATTTAATTATGAAGAAATATTCTGTGTTATTAACATCAGAATTTAAAATATTTTTATTTTGGATTTACTTAATTCACTAATGGTACACTCAAAAAATGATTTATTCAAGGAATGTAATTCAAGTATGAGTAACATGTAATGTATAGTATAGTTTAAATTCAATTTAAACTAGTTACTCAATTCAGAGTGGAAGGAATTAGGCAAACATAACTTATTTAAGTTACTCAGACTTATTGTATTTAAACTGATAAATATGCAAATCGTCTAATCACCAACCCTAACCACATCATTGTAAAATGACATTGCCAAGTAGCCAATCACACCTAGGTAATTAACATATTACATCAGATCATGTTGTCACAGAAGAAAGCCTGCTCATGTGGCTTTGGGTGTACAACATATTTGCCATACTTTTGATGACAGGCATGCTGAAGATAGATAGATAGATAGATAGATAGATAGATAGATAGATAGATAGATAGATAGATAGATAGATAGATAGATAGATACTTTATTAATCCCAAGGGGAAATTCACATTCTCCAGCAGCAGCATACTGATAAAGAACAATATTAAATTAAAGAGTGATAAAAATACAGGTATAACAGACCAACAATAACTTTGTATAATATTAACAATCTCTTCAATCTCTCAGTGGATCAGGACTGTGACAGCAGTCTGTCACTGAAGCTGCTCCTCTGTCTGGAGATGATGCTGTTTAGTGGATGCAGTGGATTCTCCATGATTGACAGGAGCCTGCTCAGCGCCCGTCGCTCTGCCACAGATTTCAAACTGTCCAGCTCCGTGCCTACAATAGAGCCTGCCTTCCTCACCAGTTTGTTATGCTGCCTCCCCAGCACAACAGTCGTTCATAAATAACAACAGAAAATACAATACCATACCAGAGAATATTCTAGATCAGTGCTATGCAGCTATTAAGGATGCTTATCATACCTTCTCCCATTCCTCGCTTGGTAGTTCTGACCATTCTATGATTCACCTTATTCCTGCTTACAAACAAAAGCTGAAAACTGTAATGTCAGTTAAAAGAACAGTTAAAAACTGGACCAGCAAGGTAATAGGAGAGCTTCAGGACTGTTTTGCCTGTACAGATTGGAGCGCCTTCAGAACTGCCAGTTCCCAAATACTCAAATACACTGATGCTGTCACTTCATATATTATTGCTTATGAAGGAAACAAGCGTCAAACTGTCTGGCTAATAAGTTAAAATCAGTTTTATGGTCACTTTTAAAGACAGTAGGACATAATTCTATCTGATGTTCTCAGATTTACTACTCTACACTCCTTTTTAGCTTTACCTTCCTATCATCACTTCAGTCTATTCATAAAGCAAAATACTTAAAAAGTTGCAGGCCAGGGCCTTATTTTCCCTTCAACACTCAGGCACTGTGCAAACCAGTTGTCGACAGTATTTGCAGATATTTTCAACTTATATCTGGATCTGTGCACCATCATCCCAGTAGCATAAAAATCAAATGTCACAGGACTGAAATGCTAAAGACCAGTAGCTTTAACATCTATGGCAATGAAGACCTTTGAGCAACTTATTCTGAATTACCCTCAAGAATGGTACATAAGACTTCATGGACCCATTCCAGTTTTCATACAGAGTCAACCAGTCTGTGGAAGATGCAGTGAATTTAGGTCTGGGCTTTGTTAACCAACACCTTGATAAGTCGAGGATCTTGTTTGTGGACTTTAACTTTGCTTTCAATACAATCATTCCAGGCCTATTCAATAGGAAATTCACCCAGTTCAACTTGTCGAGTTCAATCTTCCATTGGATCACAGACTTTTTTACAGATAGGAAAGAGTATGTGTGGCTGGATACAGATATATCTGACCCATTAACACTAAGTACAGGTGCACCACGGGGGTGTTTACTTCCCCCATTATTCATCTCACTTTATACAAATGACTGTACCTCTGGTAATTCATCTGTCAAGCTTCTTAAATTTGCAAATTACATCATACTAATAGGTGTCAAACAATTAGAAATCCCCACAAAGACAAGAGGTGGAAAATCTGTCATTGTGGTGTAGTCATAATAATTTGGTCCATAACATTCAAAATACTGTAAGAGATGATCATAGATTTCAGGAAACAGTCACATGCTTAACTATCACTTGCCAATAAATGGATGACAGAATCATTTCAATTTCTAGGCCCTGTGTTGTCACAAAACCATAAGAGGGACAATAACATTACATGTATTATTAACAAAGCCCAACAGACAATGTTCTTTTTGTGTCAGCTGAGGAAATTCAATCTTCCTCAAGCAATATTGGTCTACTTCTACACAGCCATCATTAAGTCCATTCTGACTCCTTTCTATACATGTCTGGTTTGGTTTGGTTTGTTTTTTTTTTTTATTTTTAATTTTTTTTTTTGTTTTTTCTGTCCACCCTGGCCACCGGACCTTACTTATTCTATGTTAATTAATGTTGACTTATGTTTATTTTTTATTGTGTCTTCTATTTTTCTATTCATTTTGTAAAGCACTTTGAGCTACATTTTTTGTATGAATATGTGCTATATAAATAAATGTTGATTGATTGATTGATTGGTGCTGCCTCTGTTCAGGCTAAGGCCAAATTGCACTGCATCATCAAACTCTGTGAAAGGATCATAGGAGGTAACTTACCACTCGTTCAAGTCCTACATGAGTCCAAGGTGAGGAAGAGGGCCGCAAAGATCATTGCTGATCCAACTCACCCTGGGGATCACCTGCTCCAAAGACTTCTCTCCAGCAAACATCTTTATGCAGTGAAAGCTAAAATAACATGTCATCTAAACAGTTTTTTATTTCCTCATGCAGTTATTCTTCCTAATCAGGTCTGAGCTTCAACTTATCATGTGCATACCTGCCCACGAAACTGCCTGGACATTTTAATCCTACTATCTCTTTATTTTTTTGTATTAGTGTAACTGGCAATAAAGTGAACTGATTCTGATTCTGATGGTGTGGAGTCAAGTTTGGCAAGAGGAATTTAAATAGAGGCTGTAGTGGCAGGTCTTTGATTGTAAAGCAAGTTGAGAATATTTGCACTGAAATACATAACAATATGTTGAATAAATTATTTTAATGATAAAATGTCTGAGATGATATGGAGACAGGTAATTTATCATAAGCTATGTCAAAAGCATCGGGACACGAGATAGCTGAGTGTGCAGAAAGTACCATCCACACCCAAAAAAACTATCAAAAGTTACCAAATGTGTAATGAAAGAGCGTGGGCAGAGATAGTAACCCATGGATTATGGAAGTGTGGGTTTGGAGGTAAAGGGTAGAAGACCAATTAAAAGAACTGGGAGTGGATATTTAGTGAGTAACAAATAGCAAGTGAAATGAAAATGCATGGAATAAAACACAACAGAAGAAGGGGACACAGTGGGAAGGCAGTGAGAGTTAATCAAGGCGACAAAATAGGCTTTGGGGTGAGTAAAGAATCACAAGATACAGCGAGAGAAGGAGATGACAGTGGAATGGATATTACAGAGTGTTGTCAAAAGGGGAAAGATTCATAGTGTTAAATTAAATAAGGGGACTTAATTGAGAGCAGGAAAAAATGTAGAAAAAGAGAATAAAGATTGTATATAAGACAGCAATGGACAAAAGGCATATTACTAGAAAACATGGTGATCACTGAAGTTAATTACTGTAATATTTAAAGATGTTATGCAACAGTAATGTGGTTATTAATGAACCTAAAAACAGACCAAAGTGTAGCGCCAGGTCTAAAATGATAAGATGTCAAAAGAAAAAAAAATTAAGCAAAAGTGAAAATGATCCAGTGTGCAGATTTTAATTTAAGTAAAAAGATGAAAAGAAAATGAAAATAAACATTTGAAAGGTCAATTTTGTTAAACATTTAATTATGAAGAAATATTCTGTGTTATTAACATCAGAATTTAAAATATTTTTATTTTGGATTTACTTAATTCACTAATGGTACACTCAAAAAATGATTTATTCAAGGAATGTAATTCAAGTATGAGTAACATGTAATGTATAGTATAGTTTAAATTCAATTTAAACTAGTTATTCAATTCAGAGTGGAAGGAATTAGGCAAACATAACTTATTTAAGTTACTCAGACTTATTGTATTTAAACTGATAAATATGCAAATCGTCTAATCACCAACCCTAACCACATCATTGTAAAATGACATTGCCAAGTAGCCAATCACACCTAGGTAATTAACATATTACATCAGATCATGTTGTCACAGAAGAAAGCCTGCTCATGTGGCTTTGGGTGTACAACATATTTGCCATACTTTTGATGACAGGCATGCTGAAGATAGATAGATAGATAGATAGATAGATAGATAGATAGATAGATAGATAGATAGATAGATAGATAGATAGATAGATAGATAGATAGATAGATAGATAGATAGATAGATAGATAGATAGATAGATACTTTATTAATCCCAAGGGGAAATTCACATTCTCCAGCAGCAGCATACTGATAAAGAACAATATTAAATTAAAGAGTGATAAAAATACAGGTATAACAGACCAACAATAACTTTGTATAATATTAACAATCTCTTCAATCTCTCAGTGGATCAGGACTGTGACAGCAGTCTGTCACTGAAGCTGCTCCTCTGTCTGGAGATGATGCTGTTTAGTGGATGCAGTGGATTCTCCATGATTGACAGGAGCCTGCTCAGCGCCCGTCGCTCTGCCACAGATTTCAAACTGTCCAGCTCCGTGCCTACAATAGAGCCTGCCTTCCTCACCAGTTTGTTATGCTGCCTCCCCAGCACAACACCGCGTAGAAGAGGACGCTCGCCACAACCGTCTGATAGAACATCTGCAGCATCTTATTGCAGATGCTGAAGGATGCCAGCCTTCTAAGGATGTATAGTTGGCTCTGTCCCCTCTTGCACAGAACATCAGTATTGACAGTCCAGTCCAATTTATCATCCAGCTGCACCCCCAGGTATTTATAGGTCTGTACCCTCTGCACAGTCACCTCTGATGATCACGGGGTCCATGAGGGGCCTGGGCCTCCTAAAATCCACCACCAGCTCCTTGGTTTTGCTGGTGTTCAGTTGTAGGTGGTTTGAGTTGCACCATTTAACCTTTTTTTACCTTCACAACTGCAGAAATCTATGACACATATTACTTTCTCTAATGTTAGTCAAATGTGTGAAGACTGCTACAACTCTGCAATTCCTGTACAAAAACGGTGTTCACTTAATGCAAATTAACTCAGTTCATACTTATAAGGCATTTTTTATCACTAAAAATAATTCAAAATTGCAAGCACATTTTGAAAACTTCCAACAAATAGTTCTGTGAAATCCTTTCTCCCCCCCAATGGAAACTGGAAAAAGGAAACTGCTTGATGAGACAATACCGCATCCTAACATGATTGCCAATGAAATGAATGTGGTTGTTATAAACACAGTTCTTATGTCAACCAAACAAATTATATCAATTGCACTAGAAATAAATACATAACACCTACACTCTCATTTTCTGCTGAGTCAACTTAAAATAGCTGCATAATGACTTTTCTTAACAATCACATTTTAAACCTTAAGATCATTTTGAGTAAAGTCATCTGAAGAAAATTGCATAATGGCAATATACCCAAAAACTGATTTCTGTGAATGGTGCTCTTAATTTAAGCAATGAAATCCTTTCATATTGTGTGTATGCACATTTCTTGATGTGACACCCAAGGTATTTGAGTCAGTTACATAAAGCCTTGCAAGTTACTCATTTTGAGTAACGTCAGTTTAAGTTAGCTGAGTAATTGCAACATACCCCAAGAATCATTTTTTTTATAAGAGTATGAAATTATCATGTAATTTGAAAGCATTTAAACAACATTATGTTGATACAAAATAATATGAACCTAAAGTAACAATTTGTTATGAGACAGAATCTTTAAAATAGCTTTATACAATGTCATAGCATTCATAAATTCCCAACAGCAAAGAGACGTAAAATGTCTTGACATTACTGGACGCAAGGCAGGAGACAACACTGAATATCATGGCAGTCCAACTCATGAAGGGCTAATTTGGAATCTCCAACTAACTAACCTGAAAATATTTGGGATATGAGACAAAAGCTGCATTTACCCATCACTGAAAAAAGTATACCCTCCATTCAACTTAAAATAATTAAGGTAATGATTCACACTTAATATTTTCAATCTGAACTAATATAAATCTTTTTATCTTATTGAACCCACAATTTTTATGTTGAGGCAAATCATTTAGAGTGATTGGGTGCACTTCACTTGTTTCATACTGAAGTAAATCAAATTTTTAAGTTAGAACATTAGAATTAGAACACTCTAAACGAGAACAGGCCATTCAGCCCAACAAAGCTCGCCAGTCCTATCCACTTGTTTCCTCCAAGAAAACATCAAGTCGAGTTTTGAAAGTCCCTAACGTCTTACTGTCTACCACACTACTTGGTAGCTTATTCCAAATGTCTATCATTCTTTGTGTAAAGAAAAACTTCCTAATGTGTATGCGAAATTTACCCTTAACAAGTTTCCAACTGTGTCCCCGTGTTCTTGATGAGCTCATTTTAAAATACAAGTCTCGATCCACTGTACTAATTCCCTTCATAATTTTAAACACTTCAATCATGTCACCTCTTAATCTTCTTTTGCTTAAACTGTAAAGGCTCAGCTCTTTTAATCTTTCCTCATAATTCAACCCCTGTAGACCTGGAATCAGCCTAGTCGCTCTTCTCTGGACCTTTTCTAGCATTGCTATGTCCTTTTTGTAGACTGGAGACCAAAACTGCACACAGTACTCAAGATGAGGCCTCACCAGTGCATTATAAAGGTTGAGCAGAACCTCCTTGGACTTGTACTCCACAGATCGTGCTATATAACCTAACATTCTGTTAGCCTTCTTAATGGCTTCTGAACACTGTTGGGAAGTTGATAGCTTAGAGTCCACTATGACTCCTAAATCCTTCTCATAAGGTGTACTCTTGATTTTCCAACCATCCATTGTGTATTCAAACCTAATATTTTTACTTCCTATGTGTAATACTTTACATTTACTGACATTAAATTTCATCTGCCACAAATCTGCCCAAGCCTGTATGCTGTCCAAGTCCTTCTGTAATGATATAACGGATTCCAAATTATCTGCTAATCCACCAAGCTGTTACAAATTAAAATGGTTTATTGGTCATAACCTGTTTTTATGCTATTAGAAATATTATGAACATAATACATTCCAAAGCTGTACTTTTTACATTTATTTAAAAATCTTGTGCAAAGACACAAGCATATTGCAGTGTAAATCTAAAATATACAACAAAAGATTATTAAATGTTTTGACAGCTTTCTTGAAAGTATGTTTTATTATGAGTTCTTATACTTAAAATTAACAGTAGAAAAACAGGGTTACTTATCAGAAATCCTCCATTAGAAAAGTCTGCTGCTGAAAATGACCAGACCTCTACGGCCACGTCCACTCCACTCGGGAAAGTGATCTTCTTTTTTAGCAGTTGGAAAGCCAGCACGCTGGAAAGTTCGACCAGAAGAATATACAAACGGCTCTCCCACACAGCACACGAACGGCCTAAAATATTAGGTTAACTGAAATAGGATTTTTATGTTTATTCCCTCCACCATAACCTACTTTGGTACAAACAAATTTTTGTACATTGATTGAGATCTGAAGCCAAATATTTTAAGCTACAACACTAAATGACTAATCTTAAGTTGTTTGAAAGAGAAAATTTACGTTGAATGAACAACATCAATGTCATACTTCTTTCAGTGAGAAGAAATTTTTAGAAATGAGCCCAGATTTCAAACCCAGGATACCATATATGACAGAAGCAGCTCTAACTACCGTGTCACACCATTATTTAAATGTTTACAATTTATTAAAAATAATTTATGCTGCAGTTAGAATTTGACTAGTGTTAATTTAACCACAGTCAGTTGTGCTTAAAATAGTTCATAACAATTTAATTACTTTAAAAGATATGTCTATTCCTAAATAAATTAATCCAATGAAACATTTTATATTGAAATATATTTTCTGTTATTTATATGGCATTGTTGTATCATTTATTTTAAACCAGCAGAAATTATGTTTGCTCTTTTTTTTTCTTTTTATTTGCAGGTGGATCCTATATGGTAGAACAAGAAGAAAACAAGCGCACAAGAACAGCTTACACAAGAGCACAGCTCTTGGAGTTGGAGAAGGAGTTTCTCTTCAATAAATACATTTCCAGACCGCGAAGAGTTGAGCTAGCTGTAATGCTTAACTTGACTGAAAGACATATTAAAATATGGTTTCAGAACCGAAGGATGAAATGGAAGAAAGAAGAAGACAAGAAGAGAAGCAAGATTGATGATCCAGAGCAGGATTCTTCTATTTCATCTGGGGATTTGAAGGATGAGGCTTGTGGCCAGTCTCTTACACACTCACGGGATCTGGTTACTGGTAACATAGCATCCTCGCCACAACATAACATTCTAAAAGGTTCTTCAATATGAAGTTCATTCTGATCTTTATAATTCTGAATACTTTGTTTGGTGGAACATAGCCACAATACCTAAATAAATTAATGGCAAAATGGTGCAGGAGAAGAACCTTTCTTAACAAAAAGCCTTATGACGTCTATGTGTCTTATTGACTTATCATGATATGTTTGTTTTGTTGGATGGCATCTTTCCTTATTAAGAAAATGCATTGACTGAGATCATTCAGGTTACATTAAAATGCATCCTTTTTGGGTTTTACTTTTGCACTAGCATACTAATGCACATTTGTGCATGTCGTGTTGGAAAAGAGAGAGCATTTGTGTGTAATAATAACCACTATATTTTACCTCAGCTATACTCCAAAAAGCCATTTCTCCTTCATGAAAGTCTTCAATCAGGTAGTGTTAATAAAAAGTGGTGCCTTCCAGTGTTTAAGGAATATACACGACTAATGCTGAAAATGAGCCTATGATTCTGTAATATGTTATGAAAGATCTGACCTGTAACCTTTTGAGAAAGCAGCATATTTAACAGACAAGGGAGTTGAAGAAAAAAGGTATGAGTTTTACTTGTTGATTTTAAAACATATTTGTATAAGCTATCTTTTATTCTTCAGACATATTACTGTATATTCCCATCATCTAAGGCATCTTTATATATTCCGCAAAGACTTGGTGGCTTTGATTGCTAAACCACTGGGTACTGGAAGGTGACGACTACTGGAGGATCCGGTGTCCAAAATGTATTTGTAAATAATAATGATGTATTTTGCATAATAAAATGTTATGTAAGTTACTTTAACTTTAGTTGACTGTTATAATTTATACTATATGTGATTAAGCTAAACAGTGTCATTTAATAGAATGTAATTCTGCTACTATCGTAGCAACTGTTTTAGGAAAGTACTGTGAAGTGGGATTGTTTGCTAGTGTTTTGTATTTCTTCCTTTTTCTAAGGAGTTGCTATATGAACAGCACATTTTATTTTTATGCATGTGCTCATCTTGTTTTTAAATACTGCTAGGTAAAATTATTATAGGAAAAGATTTACCACTACTCTATCTAGAAAGTAATATTTTCTATATGCTTAATAATGTTATTTTTATATGCCTGTCCCACGTTTAACTATAATTTATAGTACTAACTTTTCAAGCATGACAAAAATTGTTTTATGTTAAACGCTGTTCATCGCTTGCAGTTCTAAGTTATGGAAAAAAATAAAAATGTGTTTGTAACAAGCTTACGCTTAATTCTATATAAAAGCTTCTTTATTGTTATATTCTTGGTCTTTTTTATATATCACTCGAAACTCGAGTGCATAGTGCGTGTATTTATATTAAAGGAAAAAAGAGTTATAAGTACCTTATTTATTCGATTTTCATATGATTGAAAAATCAGAGAAAGAGACGAGATGAAATATCACAAATGGAACGAGACAGTTATTCGCCAATTTTAAAATCAGTGCAGAGAAGAAGTGCAAAGAGAAGAAGGTGTGTTCCGCAATACAAAGCCATACCTGTGCAAATCGGTTTAAAATCCAATTTAAGTAAAGTCATCCGAGTTTGATGTCTGGCTTAACCTGCCATCTGTTGTTTTTTTTCTTTCTTTCATTATTATTATTATTATTATTATTATTATTATTATTATTATTATTATTAACCAGATGTCTGGAAGCGTGCGTGAGTGTGTCTTTCGAACTGCTAAACTAAGATGTCTGTGATCGTGAAATAAGAAATCAGTTTTAAGGTAAAAAAAATTATACGATTTACTTTTAAAACGCGTGTAGTGTGAGTCTGATGTTATGCAACAAGTACAGCAATCAAAAAGAAGTGGAAGCAAATCGCAGGGAACCCGGGTCAGTCAAATAACGCTGGGCTACATGTCAGAACGAGCTGTTCGTGTAACAGATTCAAATCACGCATTTGTAAGTAATTTAACTCACTATCGGTCACAGTGAGCCAGCTCATGAAGCTTACGTAAAGTGCATCTTATGTAACATCTTCAAGACGCAGTGCAGTCTTACTGTTCGGTTTGTATTGGATTTGTGTTCGAAAGGGAAGACAAGAAGAGCAAGCACGAGGGTGATCTTATACCCATTAAACAAACAACGAAACGGTAAGCTACGGAAAACACCGATACATGAAGCAAAACCTTATCTTTTCTGGTATCTAAAGCAACCTTGCCTGTGTGTGTCTTGATTAGCATAAACTCTGTTCTTTGATTCATTATTATTATTATTATTATTATTATTATTATTATTATTATTATTATTATTATTATTAACAAAAGCGAACGCGTAATGGAAACAAATGAGACCTATGCCATTCTATATTGAGAATTTGTGGTGGCAGGGCTGGCGAGGTCTTAGTGAATCAGTGTAACATTACTGCCATCTAGAGAATATTTATCACATTCCATTTAGAATTCACTTTCTGAATGTTTTAGGGGCAGTTGTGAATGTTTTAGGAGCAGTTAGACGTGATTATAGCCTGCGATCATTGGTATATTGCAGCTAAAAGTACATTCTTAAAATAAAGGTGCCAGGGTGATTCTTCAAAGCGATGCCATAGTGGAGCCATTTTTTTCCCAAAAAGACCCATCCACATGGCGATTTCAGAAAGAAACTTTATTCATTTAGATACGTAGCAGAGTACGGTAAATAATCATTAAATAGGCTGTAACAAATTTATAAAATACCAGTATGTTAATCTTTTAAAAAGACTCTTGCTGCATACAGTAAAACGTGATAAATCCAGGCGTTCTTAGTCTATTTAGTGTCCTGCCAAGTAGCAGACGTTAAAGATGACAGCTTCTTCCTACGTGTTAGAACCAAGTTCATATTCAAAGAACTTGTTCCACAACGAAATGGTGCTTTGTCAAGCAAAGGGTCAACAACCACGCAACCCATTAAAGAACCATAAAGTACCAATGAAGAACCATTACTTTTAAAATTCTAGTAAAGCAATTATTATTCCCATATTTTAGAATTTCTTGTTTTTGTCACTTGAACCGTCTCCTCGTCGGTAATAAAATATAGGAAGAAAATTAATCTTACCAAGTAACAGTTTATATTAGAATGTTACTTATGAGACCGGACAAAAAGCAGAACACTGGTGCTCATTCTTTGTGTATCCACTGGGCAAAATCTTACACAATAATAACCCGAACATAATTTAACAGAATTACAGTAATACAACGAGTTTAATTCGGAAAAATGATTTACGTTTATAGGTGACTGCAAATTGAGGGTTCAGATGGGCAATGCAAATTGTTTCTTTGTGTTCAAGGCGACTGGTAATTTAGTAAGGGCTAGTACAATGTAATGTCTTGCTATTTTTTGAGGAGCATTTGTCATGCCGTTTGCTCGATTTGTTCCTGGTCCATCGACATGCTACGATTATTCACGGCTTAGTAACACTTTAAGTTAGTGTTGATACTACGAGGTGCAAGAGTCCCCTCTTCTTATGAACGCTTTGACATCATTTGAGGTGTATTATTATTATTATTATTATTATTATTATTATTATTATTATTATTGTTGTTGTTGTTGTTGTTGTTGTTGTTGTTATTATTATTGTTGTTGTTGTTGTTGTTATTTTGGTTGGCGTCATAGCTAACCGGTGCAAGAAAACCTCCACATATGATCAACCGTCCGAGACGGGCTCTCCCCACTACTTTCCCTGTAGCCCAGAAAACTCCAAATTTGGCACCATTGTTTTGAACTTGTGATAAAGAGGAAATCGATCGGTGTCTTCAGGAAAAATAATCAGAATGACTCGAAGTTGTGCATTACACATAAACCGACTGCAGGGGTTCACTCTGGAATGGGATGCGAGAGATCAAGGTTACTGTTTTTCACAAAACTTCGAACAATGCGGCCGGGTAATATAAAAATGGAGTGTGGTTTAATGCTATTTTAAGGTTGCTGATCACGGATAAGATCAGATGTTTAGTATTTGATTCTTTACGGGTGGTCCTAGCCTTCTAAGAGCCACTCCGGAAGGTTAAAAAGATAACTATAAAACATTTGCATATGGGGTATGGTTTTCAAGGAAAATTATTCAATTTTTATTTTTTTTTTTTCTTTTACATTCGAGAATATTTAGCTTTTAAAAACTTGAATTGAAGAACACGTTTTAATATTTTAAACCTTTGACGCAACTATTCTGGTTTATTTTGTACTTTTACTTCATGAAGTTAATCATTATATTTCTTATGAACACTCCCAGGTGAGCTCACGCTAATTCAGACTTTTTGCTATTGTTGTTATTGTTAATTTATGTTTCGATTTATTTATTTTCAAACACAAACGGTCTTCAAACTTTGGCCAAATAAACAGTTGCTAAATGTATAGGTGCAGTATCGTCACATGTACAGAGTACAGTGAAATTCTTCTTTGCTTGTTTAAATAAACTTGCAATATGTCACTCCGGCGCCAAGATTAGCGAGGATATCTGCCTTGCGTCGAAACTTAATTTATTATCTTCCAGCAGAGTTTACAGCAAACTTTAGAATACATATTGCATTATGTTTCATTCAACTACTGATGACAATTAGCTATGCATATCAATAAGCCCGATTTACACTTGTTATTACACTAATGGGGAAGCTTACATTTCTCCTTGTACATATAGCGAATACTGTATAAATAACGGTGAATCCTTGAACATGATATTTGGTGTTAATTCATATTTCTTTAAGGCTATGCACATTTTTCCAGATTCCTAAAGTACAGGATATTCTTACAGGAAAGGTAGATTTCTAACTTGACTTTTGAAACTTTATTATTTGTATTTATTTATTTTGTTCTTTATTTCGCCTTGTACAATTTCTTGTATTAGGAATTTGTTAGTTTTCGCATACCCCTTGTAGTCGGAGCGCAGAGTCAGCCATTGTACAAGAGCCCAGCAAGGTACGATCTCTTTTGGCAGTGACGGGGATTCGAACGGGCAACCTTCGGGATACCAGTGCAGATCTTTAGCCTCAGAGCCACACCATTTTGATTCACGTTGTGTATTAACTTTTAAAAGGATTATTCGATGACATTTAGTAGAAGCTCACAACTGCTGTTAACAAGTATGTTACACATTTAATGTATTATAATAATGTGTGCATCAAAACAGTATTTACTGTAAATGTGAACAGGTATCGATCGGTTACAAGGAAGGCAGTGTTCATTTTCTCTGTGTTCAGGGAACAGACGTTCACTTCTTTCAGTTACCTTATCTGTCCCTTGTGCTGATCAATACATTTTCACAGGACTTTGATGACTGGCGTTGTGAGCCTGGGAAAGGTGGCCAAGAAAGGGATTGGTTTAAAGTCGTCAGCAGCGTCCCCACCCCACATTATCTTTAGTTTTATTGATGCCCGAAAGGGTGAATCGACCCTACGGCCTCCAAAGGCACGCCCAATATGTCCCCCCCAAATGTAGCTGCAGTGTATTCATCTGCTCCTAAAACACTAGAATTTTATTTTCTTCAGAATGTTGATATATTTGACTTCATGAAAGTCGCCACGTTGAAACGATTAGCTATTGTGCACGGTAATCTATGACTAAAGGTTTTCTTTTAATTTGTGATCTCCAACAAGGCACCTTTCGAATGAAGGAGTTCATTGGACCCTTTCCTTCAGTTTATAGTTTATTAGCTGCCTCCTGAGTTCACCTTTAGGCATTGTTTCAAATCGTTTGCGTTACTGTACAGTTTTTATGATCGCTGTTACCTACAGAGACAGTTTGATTGTGCAAAACAAATTACCCCAGGCACCACGTGACACTGCGCTGGATAAGCGGGCTTCAAAATGCCTGGAAGGCTGGGCCTAGAGAAGCGCCGCAGGCCACCACGGGAAATGTCATATTTTAACCGAGAGATACGGGAGTATATTTTTTTTTATTTGTTGCACTCCTTGTATATATGTATACATATTATATATATGAGAAAACATAAAAAAGAAACTATTAATTTAGAACTGGTGCTGTTCATAATAGTTATGGAGGCTGCGCAATCGCAAAAGGCACGTTCTTACCTTGCACTTGATCTTGCTAGAAAAGATTCCATCCTCTAAAGAGAAATAAGTGGGTTCCACAAAAGGTATGCTATGATGATATACCTTCATAACAGTTCAACAATACAACATAACAATCTTAGTCCAATGCATAAATGAAACACGCAGTTACCTTTAGTGTTCTGCAAGGTCGCACACAAAATATGAAGTTCTACTTTTTGACAAATAACACAGCACAATCACCTGCATTAAATTGACCGATTGTGTAAAAGTAACCCTTCAAGTAATATTTACAACCATTGGTATGGAGAGTGTTTCCATATACTGTGTACATTTTAGGGTTTATTTAAAACTGGCAATTTTGGTGTGAAACGATTCTGATAAAATTGCAAGAAGACACCATGCATAACTGATGTAGAATTATCCACACGTAAACACATAAGACAACAAAGCATGACGTTTGCCTTTTAATTTATTTCACGTTAGAAATTCCGCTTGCACGGCCATTCCAAATGGCTTAAAAATGGTTTCCTAATAATCCAAAGTGCAATGCAAATGTTGGTATGCCATTTTTTCAATACTGAGAGGACATGTTGTATTAACAAAAATCAAAAATGAAAAAATAAAATAATCACAATGTGGGGATTTCATCCAAAAATGGGTTTCATAACTTGTCAGGAAATGGGGTACAAATTCACACATAAATCAACGAGGAGTGCTTTTTAAAAATGAATATTGGAGTGAGTATATGGGTACCGTTTTGTTTAAAGTAAATGGCATTCAAGACAGCAACGCCTTTGAGCCGTATGGAATTCACTCAAAGTCTAGCTCTAGTTTTGATGAAACCCTAAAATAGTGTTCTTTTAAAGTACAATTATTGTTGCCTTTGGAAGAAACTACGCATTGATTGAAAGCATTTGTGCGTAGCTTTAAGTACCCCTTTTTTAAAAAACTCTATAATATTTAATGATCCCTGAGACAAAATGCATAAAGAATTATTTTTCACAGAATACACAGAAAAATATGTACACAAATGTATTTAAACAATCCGCTAACAACACGTAAAAAGTGTCTATTCAAAACTTACAAAATAGTCTCATTTGGAATTTCCAAAAATGTGTAAACGTCAATGGTGTCGTAAACAAATGACCATTGTTGTTCTTGGAGTGCTGCTCTAAATTATTTTTTTTCTCTCAGACATTTTCTCTCCAGTTGGCCTCAAAATCAATAAAGGTTACCCAACCGGGTTATTAAGTCTCTCAAGCTGTAGCGTTGCTTAACAAAGGTAGCTTCTTTCTCGCTAATATCGATCATTCACCTTGCCAGTCTGTGCTTGAGGCTTTGACTTCACTGAGATCAAGGTGCGGGCAGAGTAGAGGTGCTCTGACAATGGACTCCTCCGCCACTTTCCACCGGTATTAGTGCCGCAGAACTCATTGCAACAGCTGGACTAAAGTCATCAGAGCCACTATGCATTAATCCCGATTGAGACTGTTGTATTTTTTTCTTTGCTAATTTTCTTTCCTTGGCTCTTCTGTTCTGAAACCAGATCTTCACCTAAACAATACAGACAGAAGAGAAATGATAGGTAATCAAAACATAAATTCATAGATACGCAGTAGTTCGATAGATATACTAGTTAGAACAAACAGTAATAATAACAAAACCTACGAGAGTATACATTACTATTTTGATCGTCACATTTCGTTTGACTTTTTAAAATTTCTATAATTATGTCTACTTCAGGAGTTAGTACAAGAGATACAGGTTTTATTTTTTGTTTAGTTATTTATGTATTCGTCACTGCATTTCTTTGTATTGCTCAGATGGTTTTACTGCGTTTGAATTTTAAACTTTAACAGTTTTTCCACGAACTTTTTAATTATAAATCACTATTAACGATACAACAGTAGACCTGTTAAAAAGATACTTACAAGTAACTCTCCTATTCACATCACCGGGCGACTCGGTGTGTTTAGTTTGCACTTTTACGTACTCCAGTTTTCTCTCATTCTAAATTTGCACTTTAATATCTTGTTCTCCGACTCTAAATTCGCCCTGCAATGTGCTGTCGGAGTCTCTTTCCAGAGTATGAACCTGGGTTAGCATACAGTTCTAGTGCAGAACACCACCGCCTTATCTAATAGATGCAAAGAACTCCGTCGGATGAGCCGACTAACCGAGCTAATTACGAATGAGAGGGTGTCCTTTTCTCGCCGGTTTCAGGCTGTTTACACTGGATACTGTCTAGATACCCTCTGGTCCCCCTACGACCATACATCAGGACTAGTTATAGTTTGCCTTTTGAGTTATTCGAAATATTCTGATTTACAGGTAAAGTTACACGGAACTGAATGATTATATTTCTATACCGCATTAAGGTGTTTAGCATGATTGTTCACAATTTTTCATCCAAGGAAATAAGTGATTGGCTTCGACACTGTGTAGCCTTACTATTTTGATGTAAAAAATATTTAGACGTTAAATAAGAAAAGAATCCCTGTTTTTCGTTTTTATAACATCGGTGAGATGTTACCTGAAGCCGAACATAAAAAGTTAGAAAAAATTCACTACCCTGCGTTTATGTACTTTTGTAGCACGAGTAGTGTCTTATTTAATAGGCAAGTACGAGAATGCGGATTAATCAGAAGCTACATGCAAAATTATTTTAGAAATATTCTACACTGCCTGACGTGCGGCACTAACTGAAGAGCAAAAGAACGATACTGCTTCACCTTCAAAAATGATTTCTTAGTTTTATTACATTATATTTTACGTTGAGTTCAAACATTTTCAGTAAAATACCATTAGGCTTTTATAACTCATTAATCTGCTGTAAATAAATAATCATTTAACACAGCAAAATCAAGTTGAATGAGGTTATAAAGGTTAATTGACGTGGAAGTGAGTATATCTCTCAAGAAGACAATCCATTTGCAAAACGCGGCGATTAGCCCTGAGAGAACACTTGCATAAATCCACACTCACATAAAGTACATTGAGAATGGCCTGTTTTTGTAATCCGTTAAAGTTACCCATCCATGTTTAAAACGTTTAATCCCAGAGTCGAGGGCGCAACTAGTCCTGGACGGGACGTCATTCATTTGCTGGACATATATTCTTGTGCAAATATCATAATAGAAATGTAAGTTTATATATATTCAAAATTCATCAATAGGTAATTCTACTGAACTCATAACATAATGAGAATGTTAGAACCTCTTAATCCAAATCAAAAGAGAGGAGGGCTGCATAAGCGCAAGGCAGGAAACAACTACTGTATTATTAATCAGTGAACGGCAGACAACTAATATAAAGAGTTGGAGTACTGTATACATATTCAGTCCTTCATGACTATGATTTGTGGACAAAATGGCTACAAAATTTGAGTAAGAGGCTCTAAGTAAACCAACAGTATTGGTCTAATTTTTTACAACTTTAATTCACTAAACATCAATATCGTAATGAACTGGTGTAATTCAGTAATGCACGTGCCAGAACACATATGCTGAAGTAAATGCAGTACACACACACACACTATATATATATATATATATATATATATATATATATATATATATATATATATATATATATATATATATATATATATATATATATATATATGGAAAGAGAGATAACTTATCATTTCAGCTTTAACAGTGGCGTGCATTAAAAGCGACAAAACTTGAAACTTGAGCTTTAAGAAGAATAAAGTCAAAAGTTGAATTTACCTGCCTCTCAGAAAGACCCAGACTCATTGCAATCTCCGACTTCCTTCGGATTGTTATATAGCGACTATAGTGAAATTCCTTTTCCAGTTCGAGTCTTTGGTGATCCGTATACACGACTCTGTATTTGTCTTTCGTTCTGGTTTTACCTGTAGGAAAAAAAAAACATTTATTTTAAATCGCTTTATTAAATTTTCTAGCAAAAAAAGAACACCTAAAAACAATTTAATTACTTGAAAGTAGTAAAAACACTGCTATCCCCTTGCGCAGTTTTTGAAACAGCATTTATTTACGGTTTTACGGCACCATAATGTTTCTTGAAATGACCCATTAAAATAAAAAACATATTGTGGCAAAATGTGTTGTGTATAATTTCTGTTAAATGTCATGAGTCCAATGTATAAAATTAAGTCAAAAGGAATCCAGCATAGTTTTTGCCACCACACCGATCCATGAGAAATGTAATTTTAAGGTACTGTATAATAACATTTACAAATTTCATGCTATTAAATTATAAACAAGTATACATCTATATTTACAGTAAAGACAAACAATTGTATTTCGAGAAATGACTGATAACCAGATATGTTTTCAAAATACATACGCAGCTTTACCAAATCTGTTTCCTAAAGTGAACCGTAAAAACCTTTGTGCTTTATTCCTCCAAAATGATATACACTGTGGAATAATGTGGTTTATTAAGCTTAGTGTCCATTGATTTGCTTCTTGGTGGACTAAACATTAAAAGAAGATTATGGATTTTTTTTTAAACGTCAGCCGTTTTGGGTGCTGGCGCTTACTGTATGCCCTTTGTAGATTTCTCCCCCTCTTGTGAATACAAAATGGTCGGAGAGATCACAGCGAATGAAACGCAAATGTGCCTGTAGGTGTTTAATGCCTGACAAGCCTCACTTTGTCCAGGTAAACACTTTCAAGCCACAACAAAGGCACCCCGCTGAGACAGTTGTGTGATCAGAGAAAAACTCTCAGACTTGCTCAATGGCTAACAAGACCTCAAACAATGTAATACAACAAGATCTTATCACCCGGAGCAGTGGCCATTCACAGCAGCAGTTCTGCTTTACTGTTTGACTTGCTCAGCCAAGAGTGGAAAGGCTCTTAATCCTTAAAAGCACATTATTCATATCTGTTTGAATTCCAAATCACGGACGATTTCTTAAAGACATTACTCAATCCTGAGCTAAATTAACCGTGTTCATTTTGAACATGAAAATAAGATGACATATAGGCGAGTGAAACTGTCAACTTTAAAGTGGTAATAACCAGGAAGTGCCAGGCATCATAGATATGCAACATTGCATATTCAAGTATCTACTAACAAGTCATTTGAAAACAAAACTAGCACATGGAATACATGTTCGATAATTTGTTCATTTTTATTAATATTATTTTGTCTACGTTTAACATCTGTGACCACTCCTTTCTTGTGCCGTGGGATTAAAGCCCACGCGTACAATGGATACATTATTTGTAATTGCACGTTTGTTTTGCGTGTTCTTCAAAAATGACACCATGACGAAACCTATCCATGTTTAAGTATACCGATCTGAAAACTACCATATCTGTTTATTTCACCTCATTGCCTACGCTATCTAAACACAATTGTGAAGATGAACCATTTCATACAGTTACTGTATATTTTTATTGACGGAATTCCCTGGGCTTAGCGGCTTTCCCTTTTTAAAATGAATTGAGCCGTGTGCCATATACACATGCAAGTGGAGTTGCACGAACACTGACGGAGATTTGTACATTAGGTTTCATAAGAAACTTTACCAAACAATTACAAAGCAAAGATGTGTGTTGACTCTGCGTAATCTGTTAAATCTTAAGTGATGCGATATTCAGTTTATTGACATTTTATCACACATAATATTCTATGTATTTTTTTTTTATAATCTATTATTGCCAAGTCTCATATTATGTTATTCAGCGGTTCTAAGAATTTCAAAATTCTTCCAGAATAATGTCTCTGGTTCGTGCGGAAGAATAAACACAATTATTCTTTGTTGAACAAAATACATTCGCGTTTCCAAGTTGTTTTTCACACTACCAGACTTACATAGAATTGTACTATTACCTGATTTCTTTATTGTACTTCTTGTCATTGTAGTTTGTAAGTCGTGCTGTTCATGACATGACTGAGCATAGATTTATCTCCCCTTCAAGGTATGGAATGTAGCAAATAAAACGAATGTCCAATTAACTATTATGGAACAGTTTACATGCCTCATTTAAGTCTGGCTTGTTGATTAAAAATGATTCAATTGAAATTCACCGTGGAAGTGACTGAGGCATTAACAGAAGCCTTTTCAGAAACTCCTTACCATTTTTGTTTTTACCTGAATTAGAAGACATGGGCTGAGCTGGCTTTCTTATCCAGTCGTAAGAGGGTCGAGGACTGTTGGACGTAACGTGCTGCTCCACTGAGCCACCGTTAAGGGCCTGAATGACCCCAGTTCCTGGTGGCGGCATTGGGTTCACGTCGGTGCCGTTGTAAGGGATGGTCCCGGTGGATACATAGGCCCCATTCGTATGCGCAGTGCCGTACATGCTCCAGTCCTCCCGCGAAGGTGCGTACGTGTTGTGCCATGATGGAGATGGCTGTGGTGCGCTGTCCAAATTAACCCCAGGTACGTGATAAGCTCCATAATCCGGGTATTGCGGCGGGCTGACAAAATTTTGAGCACCAAGACCAAGTCCAGTATGCCTGACAGAAGTTGGGTACATGCTGACTTCTTTTTCCAGAAGGTAGCTTACGTACATTGTGGCAGTGGGAATGGCGCAATCCACATAGTGTTATGAAATAGAAGGGAATGACATTTTTAGCCCATTAGCTCCCTCTTATTTTCTTTATGGAACGTTTCAAGTAGTTTCTTCCTCTGGTGATCTGGACAAATTGACCGAATTCCACATCATGAATGATTGTTTACAAAGTTGCTGTTACAATATGACGTGACGTCACCTCATTTGGTATAACTCCCCCCACCCGCACTCCCCACCCCCGAAAAGATTTGCATTTCAAAAGATAAGAAAAGGGCAAAGAACTAATCACTGCTAAATATTCAGCTTTTATTGTCGCAGAGCTTCCTCCCGATTTTACAACCTAATGCACTTTAACCTCACAAACAGGTTCAAATGTGCTTGTTTGAATTTTTGAGGAGGAAGCGTTTGTTTTCTGCAAAGAATGAGGCGCCACGGCTATAAGTAAAGTCTATTCATTCCCGGCGCAGCAGCGAGAGAGCATTAATAAAACAGGACCCACGAGGAAGTCGTTGGGTGCTATAAACCCGATGGGCATACTTGTGGGGGACTGGAAGAAGCGACGATTTTATGGTTCCTGTGGGTGATGTTAGGATAACAAAGTACATTGTGTTTAAATTTTGTATGGAGGTATATTGAACCAGTTGTTAGTTGTTAGGACAGACACTCATGTTACTGTATTTAAGACCTTCGAGTGGTTAAATATTCCTTAACAAAAACGTGTTTTGACAGCCTTTTATACATTTTCTTCTGATTCGCTTATAGAGTGCTTCTACAGAACATTGAAGGCAACGCTAAAGAATAATTCTGTGTGAGCCATACGATTTGTCTACCTTATCCTTGCAGATAGATATTTTATACTTACAAGTTTAAATTACACGGTGACAAGAACTCTGTCAATTATTTATCAATCTTTGCTTTCAAGCTTTGGTGTTTTAGTCATAATTTACTAACATGCGGCATCTGACGCCGAATACACTTCGATTTTCAATTCGCGTAAAGCGATTATCTTTACGCTTTAATACAAAGTCACAAAAACAAAAACATCTTATTATTTTAATATTACCAGCAATGACAACGTTTACTTTCGATAACTGTCTCACAATAACAATTCTGCAGTTTGCTTTTTTCTTCATTATTTATAGTTGCATATTTGTCTAATATAATTGCATAATATGCTGCGTAATATACTTTATAACAGTCAGAAATGTGTTACTCTTTTACTATCGATGTACCAGATATCTTGCCACACTGCACCTTTTCCCCAATACCACTTTTAAAAGGGCAAAAAAAAAAATGCTGTTGATGATGATCATTAAGTAGTTCATTTTACTACAGTATATAGTCTGCGGAAACTGAAAAGTAGAATAACATTTTATTTTTTTTCAAACCAACAAAGGTGTAAAAAATTTTAAAGTCAGCTTTGAAAACAACGCGTCCTTTTCATGATACCGAATAAAGAGGTGCTCATTAGGCTCGTCTGCCTAAGGTACGTAATATGCCGTGAGCTCAACTCCATGGACCATTGTTGTATAATAATAATAATAATAATAATAATAGTTGTTGTTGTGGTATACATTTTAGTTGGTGTAAAACCCAAAGAGAAACCTTTCCAAAGCTCTTTAAAAGAACATTATGAAATGTTAAATCAGCCGAAAACTGTTTTGTCAATCAATAGAATCGTTTTTTATATATTTCTTTTTATATATCACAATTGAATTCACACGCGGCGTTTTCCTCACTTCTCGGTGATTAGAAATTAATGGAATTTGTGAGAATTTCTTATAAATTGCAATAAATAGAACGAGTGACTGCAGTGTGCATCTTAATAATTCACAGTGGATTCAGAAAGTATTCAAATCCCTTCACTTTGCACACTGTTCTGTTGTAGATTTAATTTTAATTTGTTACATTTGCCATTTTGCTAATCAATCTACACTCAATAACTTACAATGACAAAGTGAAAGCACGCTTTCACGAAAGTTTGAAAATGTAAAAAAATCAAAGGCTGACATTTTTCATTTATATAATTATTCAGACCCTTCGCTGTGGGTGTCTGTGGTCAGGTGCATCCTGCTTGCTTTAATTATCCATGAGATGTGTCTAGAACTTGATTGGGATCCATCTGTGGCAAACTGAATTGACTGGACATGCAGAAAGGCACACACCTGTGTATACTGAATAAGGTCCCTCAATTCACACTACATGTAAGGATAAAAATGAAGCCCTGAAGTCCAAGGAACCTTCTCTGTAGACCTCTGCAATCAAATTATGGTGAGGATTAGATCAGAGCGAGGGTTCCAAGCAATTTTTAATGCTTTGAATGATCCCAGAAATACAGTATAGCGGTTCCAGTAATTGTGAAATGAAACACGACTGGAAACACCAGGACTCATCCATCTGACCAAACTGAGTTAACCAAGCAGAAAGGGCCTTGGTCAGGGAGTGAATCGAGAACCCAATGGTTACAATAGAACTTCAGAAGTCCTCTGCTGAGATGGGAGAACCTGTCAGAAGGATGTGTTTTCCAAATGCATGGTCATAGAGAATGAAAAAAGATGATCTGGTCTAATGAGACAAAAATTCAACTCTTTGGGAAGAACTCCAAAAGAACTGCTCATTACCAGTCTAATATCATCCCTCCTGTGAAGCATGGTGGTGGCAGAATCATGCTTATAGGGGTCCTTGAGAAAAAACCTCCTCCAAGGTGCATGTAACCTCAGACTGTGGCAGAAGTTCACCTTTCAGCACAACAATGAACTGAAGCACACAGCCACGACAATTCTGGACTGGCTTTGGGACAAGTCTCTGAGCACAAACCCCATGAAGCATGTATGGAAAGCCCCAAAGGTTTACAAACTCTTTAGTGCAAGAATGCTTTAGAGGATTCGCTGAAGAGAATGAGATATTTGAAGTCCAGATAGATAGATAGA
This sequence comes from Polypterus senegalus, assembly GCF_016835505.1. Lineage (NCBI taxonomy): Eukaryota > Metazoa > Chordata > Cladistia > Polypteriformes > Polypteridae > Polypterus > Polypterus senegalus. The sequence continues at coordinate 266,712,664 of NC_053155.1, forward strand.
TAGATAGATACTTTATTAATACCAAGGGGAAATTCACATTCAAATTCAGGTACCTTTTGAAGATTTACCCAAAAAGGAAGCTGTGACTGCTGTCAAAGGGGCTTCTACAAAGTACCGAATTAGGGATCCAAATACTTAAATGAGAGACTTCAGTTTTTGATTTTTAATAAATTCACAAGCTTTTCTGAGAACATGTTTTCTCTTTGTCATCATGGGTTCTTTGATTGACAAAAATGGCAGATGTATCAATATAAAAAGAAATCTACAACCCTGAGTGTACAGAGGGTGAAGATGTCTGAATACTTTCTAAATCCACTGTATGTAACGATTCTGTTCATGCAAGAATTACATCTTTTAGAATGATCCCACTACGTTAATCTCATCCTTTAACTCTAATTTTCATATTTTTTCCCGTTTTTTTTTATTTTCCCTTTTTTGTAGTTTTCCAGTAAACTATACATGTCCACGGTGAACCTCCGATCTTGTGATAAAGGTTGTAGTGATTGTGCTGTCCAGTTCTGCTCAGTGCTCTCACCATTTGTACGTTTGGGCTCTCATTTAAGTCACAATGCTGCATTTAAAGCCGCTTCTATTGTTTAGACTGCCCGAGGCACAGAGAGTGACTAATAACTGGTATTAAAATAACTTGTATTTAAATTCCATATATTAATTGGAAGCGCTTTCAAATCAGCATTTATTTATTAGTCACCAATAATAGTATAATTAGTTTATAGTTTATACACTGCAATTAGACGCTTGCTTTTGTCAGGCGTCTTCCTGTGTTACATTTTGAGAGTACAGACCTTTCTATTGCGGCTAGCTTTGAAATTTAAAACATTAAAAACATTAAAAATTCTGCTTAGTTAATTTTGCACTTATGTTTATTCATTTAGCTGACGCGTTTATCCAAGGCGACTAACAACATTTTAGATGGAACTGATTGCATTTCTTTTTTTCCATTTGGAGCGCTACAAGTTACACAGCCTTTCTCCTGGTCAATCTCAGGGTTTGAAGCCAAAAGCCCTAACCACTTACTCTACCCTGCGATTAACAGGTACAACTGGAAATATTTAAAATGAATAGGATGTATAGGATTGATGACAGTTTTACTTTAAACTAATTTCTTGAGGACATGGGGTGTTATGACATTGAATTCTGCACTGAAATCTTCTTAACAATGGTACGGAAAAAGCTAGCAGGTTAGTGCAAGATATCGCATTGTTATTCATTTTTTTTTAACATGGAGTACACTATATGGTTAGAAGTTAAAACGTGAAGTTGATACTGTATCACATGGGGCCAATCAAGTGTCGAATTCATGTAATTTTGGAAACCTTAAGAGGTGCGAGAACTAATGGGTTGAATTACGTAGTTTTTCTTTTCCAGTGCCTGTTAATAAATGATAGAGTATTTCGATTCTCTTTCAGATTTTAGAAGCATTGCTTACAACTCACACTTTAGTGTTTGGCATTGTTTCATACAGCTCATGGTAACTTTTATCAGTTGTAAAAGGACATCCGACCTCTAATGATCCCGCGCAGGCCTGTGAAAGGGAGTCACGATTTATGATAGGAAGCGTTAGGAAATCGAGCAGCCTGGAAACCAAGGATCTCTCGACTTCAACAATGGAGGCATGTTGATTCTCTGATTGGATCTCTGAACCGTTTTCATTTAATTATCTTACAGATATAAAAGTAAGAAGAAAAAAACAAAGCGTAACAGACTTTTCTCCTATAGGCACCGATAACCTCATTTACAAACCGAACATGTAATGGTCACTGAGCACTCAAAAAGTGATAAATAAAAAGATAAATGTGACCAATAAAAAATCGCTGCGAGGGGTCAAGCAGGCCATGTATATTTTTGTTTGTGATATATTAGTTTCCATGTCCATACTGTACACTGTTTTTTATTTTATTTATTTTTATTTTTTCTTAAATTTGCATGCAAAAACAAACAGATACAGGTGAACCAATACAATTAATATTTGAACCAATATTGCACAAACCAATGTCATATATGCTTAAACCGATGTTGCGTGCAAATCGACCAATATAACCCATCAATATAAGAAGTGTAATATTCTAAGAGCCCCTTACACGAGTCAGCGTGTTCTTTCTTTCGCTGTTTTTACAACTTTATTTAAAGATACCATACAACTAGACCATTACGTTTGGACAATGGACGTTCTTCATCTGATAAAACAAACGCTGCTTCGCATGGTCTATTAAATGCTTAAATATCAACATGTAGAGGATTTGGCAAAATATTTAAGACATGGTAAGCAGTAATGTCTGAATGAACTTTCTCAAGGATAATGGGTTCATTGGAAAGAAGTGGGCGTGAGAGGAAAAGTTGTTACGAAATGATTGCTTCTTTACAGTTTCCTACAATCGTAACATTTACAATCATTGAAATTGATGGCATTTTCATATTTTTTTTAGAAAAGGAACTGAAAAAAATCATGTGCGTCTGTTAGTGTGTGCATGTTCTTCCTATTCTAACAAATATAAACAGCTTTCAAGTGTTTTAATAAAAATACATTAAGCAAGAAAAACTATTTGTAATAAACAATACATTCAAAGGAAGCAAATGGTATTAGGGATACACGCGTGCCTTTAAATTATTCTTCTTATTGAAATGAGTTGACTAAACAAAACACATTTTTGTTTCCATTTTTTTTATTTAGAGTGTAGTTAAAATCAATGTGGTGAAATTCCGCTTTATCACGTTTGTCTTATATCGATTTTCTATTTATTTTATGGAGTAAAGCAGCAGCTCCTTCAAAAGATTATTTTGTCCAAATGTGTTGGTTTATCATGGCTTGGTCACAGGAGATCCACTGAAGATGTCGTGGAGCCTTAGGTGACAGATCTTTTTAACTTCTTCAATGCCAGTGCGCAGCTCGGCCATCGGGTCGTTTAAAAGCCTTTCTTTCAGTTGCTGAAAAATCTCGTCTTTGTCGCTCATTCTGGCGCAAATAACGAACGGAAAGCCAAACTTTTCCTTGTATTCTGTGTTGAGCTGGTCTATCCTGAATTTATCCGTGCTGTCTAATGAAGTTAGACCTGCCCCTCTCTGCTCTTTTTGGGACTCAGTTGTCAGTTGACATCTCAAAGCTTCTCTTCCTGCCAGATCCGGATGACACCTCAAAATGCCTTCTTTTCCTAGAGGGAAAGAGAGAGAATCAACTTACTATGAGATTTACATTTAAACTTAAACATTAACGATCATTTTTTTCAATAAAAACGACATTTTTTCATTCTGAACAAACATTCAGTGTTGTATTTATTGCTTACAGGGTTAATGTTTATAGGTGAGTGTTCGTATAGCTGCTTTTATTCGGTGCATAACCGTTTTGGCTTGGTTTCCGCTTCTGAGTCTGTTCCCAATACGACACGGGTCGTCTTTCCAAGAATTTCAAGTAAATTCAGAGGTGATGAAAACGAGTTAGACGCTCCTGTCCATTACAACTTAATATTGTTGTCCAATGACTTAACTTGTGTGACGCTGAAGCCAGTGCTCTAACAGCAGAAACATGGACCAAGAGTGCCCCCTAGTGTTAACTAGATATAATGCACTATCCCGCTTCCTGAACAAACGCCAACTAATGAGAAACTGAGTACTGTACTACCCTTCCAACAAAAGTCAAGCGCGTCTCTAATTCTGTTGCGCTCAGTCATTTGCTTGGTCCCCCATTACCTTTATAAACACAGTAACAGACCACCCGTCCAGCCGCTCCCTGGGTAAAGACTGATCGGACCCACTGACTACCCCACTTATGTTTTCTGGGAGCTTTGTGAGCAGACCAGAGTGTGGTCAAACACTGAGATGTACAGGTCCCGATGAGCCTGCTGAAAGATCTCGGCTTATTCGCAGAAAATTATTCGATTCATTTACCCATATGATAATATTTACACGTTTAGAGGCTGGCTGTAGGAATACTTAAGACACATAAAGAGCACTGTTCAAGATAAATTCGGAGAGCCCGTTTTACTCACGGATGAAGACTTCTTGAAACGGCTTATATATGCAGGTTTTCTGTAGTTACACTCTCAAACGTAACGGTTCCGCAATGGTAATTTATTGGGTGTTATGGTTACTTGTAGCTCCAATGCATGGCAAAGAACCTTTTAATTCTGGGAAGGGTTCTTTGCATGTGAAACTGCATGGTTCTTAGGGCTTCAAAAAGGTACTTTTATATGCAGACAAAACAAAAATCTTTAACGTCTAGTAATCTACTTCAGGATACAACATATCAAGAAAACTTGAACTGGGCTTGTGTTACTGTATGCAGGAAGAGCTCTTTTAAAATCTGGAACACATTGGTATTTCACAAATTTATTACCCCAGCATGGCTCCAGCTTCCTCAGGACCCTGACCTGGTTTAGATGGACGGATATTTTTGATGATTTTGTGTGGGATATTTTTTGGTTTGTGAAGTGTATCATTATGAAGATTACATCTAGCGCTACCATTTTGCAATTTGTTGATTAAATGACCACCACCATTCTGTATTTTTTATATGTAGGGACAAGTATATTGTTGATGGCAACTCTGCCTGCTGCCCTTCATGTGGGCATGACACATGGCATAAAATGGATATTTGTGTGTGATATCATCATATTGCAACAATTTAAGTTTGCAGCAAGCAGTTGTCAGCATCTAAACTTAGTGATAAGAAGTATGATTTCATGCAGACCTTTATTAAAGGAATTGGGTTTGAGTTGGGTTTTATTTCTGTGGCTAGAAACATTGGTGTTTGGCTTTTGAGGATCTCTGTGCTAAGATCTCAGCCTGACAAAGGTCTTCTCTTTTGTATTCTCCCTAAAGAAAGTTAATCATTCACTGCAAAAATTGAAAACATAGGTTTTTCAATACAGTACTTGCCAATTTCTAATTTGGGTAAGAACATTGCTAAGATACAATACAATACAATACAATACAATACAATTTATTTTTGCATAGCCCAAAATCACACAAGATATGCCACAATGGGCTTTAACAGGCCCTGCCTCTTGACATCCCTCCAGCCTTGACTCTCTGAGAAGACAAAGAAAAACTCCCAAAAAAAAACCCTTGTGGGGAAAAAATGGAAGAGACCTTGGGAAAGGAAATTCTAAGAGAGACCCCTTTCCAGGTAGGTTGGGTGTGCAGTGGGTGTCAAAAAGAGGGGTTCAATACAATACAGTACAATACACAGAACAGAACAAATCCTCAATACAACATAATGGTAAAATAAAATAATACAAGTACAAAGCAGAATTAAATTTGGATTTAAGATACATTTAGATATATTTAGAACACTTCACCCTACATTCCACGTGACAAATTAAATATTTGACCCCAAATGTTTCAAATGTGTCTGTATACATCAGGCTACCCTGCACTGAACTGGCATACAATTGAAAGTTTAGTGCCTTGTACCTGATGCTGCCAAAACTGGCTCTGGTTGCACTATAACCTCATATTGACTAAACAGTTTTAAAAAAGAACAGATTTTAAAAACAAAAATATAAAAATGCAGAAGCCACAAGGCAAGACAAGACAACTGTTTGTCAGTGAGTCAACATGTAAAAAGCATCTTGTATCGAAATCAGCTTAAGTATATATAGCAAAGCTTAGTATGGCTTATTTATATCTATTGTTCATGAAATTAACTGTATTTTATTCAAAGATTGTAAAACAGTTACAACTAAATGATTAAAAAAGCTGCATCATAAGCATCTATTCTTGTTTGTTTTACCAATTAGACGCCACCAAATGAGTTATTGCCTGTTTCCTATTGAGCTATGGAAGTGTTAATGCTCAAATATATTGCTTTGCATCTTCCTTTAATGTTGTTGCTCATGTTACTGCACTGCCCTTCAAACTGAATTACTTCTAACATTGGTTAAATGATTTTATAACCACAGTGCAATTGGCCATTTTGGTGGGAACGGACGGCTGCAGTGGCCATTGCCATTTCTCAAGTTGTATTTTATAATGAACCTTAGATCCCTTACCTTGGACACTATACAATTGCTCATATTAGCTGTTGTCACAGATGCCTGGGGTTCTTACCTGGCCAGGATGCCTGGAGGGACCAGATAGAGACATTAAAAGCTTCCGGGTCAGGAGGACACAACCGCCCTGGAGCAAGAGAGGACCACGGGAGAGGAGGAGAGATATTCCAACTCGTTGGGACCCGTGGCCACCGCCAGGGGGGCGCCTTAAGCCTCCTAGAACCCGGGAGAACTTTACTTCCGCCACACTTGGCAAGATGGCGGAGTAACCTGCCAGGGACGCCCAGAGTGCTTCTGGGGCAAAGGGCAGCACTTCCGCCACATCAGGAAGTGCTTCTGGAAGTTCGTTTCCAGCCCCCTGGAATGCATCCGGGCGAGGATAAAAGGGCCCGCCTCCTAACAGTCTGGGAGCTAGAGTCGGGAGAGGGAGCAGGACGAAGCTCCCAGGAGGAGATTGGAGGCCAAGGACAGAGTTATTGAAGAGAATTGTGGTGATTATTGCTTTGTGAGCATTGTGAGGTGTTTTGGGACTGTGTTTATTATGTTTAATAAACGTGTGAATTTTATAAAGATGTGGTCTCCGACTGGTGGTGTCCGGGCAAGTCTCACACTGTATAGATTCTAAATGAATGTACTCTGATTTTTGAGTTACAGACCAGTTTTGTTTTATTATATACTTTTCTGCTTATCCATCCATCCATTATCCAACCCACTATATCCTAACTACAGGGTCACGGGGGTCTGCTGGAGCCAATCCCAGCCAACACAGGGCACAAGGCAGGAAACAAACCCTGGGCAGGGTGCCAGCCCACCACAGGGCGCACACACAAACACACACACACTATAAAAAGCACACACTAGGGACAATTTAGAATCACCAATGCACCTAACCTGCATGTCTTTGGACTGTGGGAGGAAACCGGCTACACACTGCGCCACCGTGTCACCCTTTTCTGCTTATTACCTTGTTATTTGATAGAAAAGGATATTTTGGTGTTTAACTGTAGACATTAATTTTACAATATTTAAGGAAATCTTTTAAATAATTCAGAGAAATTTTGATGGTGCAAGAGGAAATTATTGGCTAAAAGCTGTTTACTGAGCTGAAAACTGGAAAATGATTCTATTCAGTAGATACAGCATGGAATGATAGAACAATAGTGCTTTAGTTTAGGCATATCATAAAGCTGAGATGTTGGGTTACAATATTGATAAAACTCTGCAGTTAAGTAATCAGTTTAGGTCTAAAATTGAACTCACATTTTTACAAAAGATGTCTGCTAATCTGAAAATAAGGAGACCTGTTACCAAAATAAATAAATAAATAAGATAGTAAAGCATAAGCAGGACGGTTAAGCTGGTGGGTTGGTTCAACCTTAAGGGTATATTGGAAAATAATTTATTTTTTGACTTTTGAGAATGGTGCAACCACCAATAATGTAATTTCTTTATCCAGCATGGTCAAGTAATTTTTTTGTGTTCCATAAACTGAAGTTTAGAATAAAATTATGAAATTGATGATAGTCCCATTGGGATAGGTTTTATATGAAAGAAGAATTAATTAGACTTCTAAATTGTTTTGGGAAATGTACTCTCTGCATTAAGCAACACCATTGTCATCTATCCCTTCATGTTTTCACAGACTGATTTATGAATCCATACTGGCTTTGTGTGAGTGTGTATGTGGATATTTGCATGAGTGGACCCAGTGATGGGCCAGCACTCTGTCTGTTTTTAGCCTTTGCACAAAGGGAGTTTGTCTAAGCAATTGATTTAATTCTTGCTGGTTTATTACATAAAGCTAGACTGTATGTGCTTAACATGCCCTAAGACTAAAGCCAAGACGATTATGATGTATATCTGAAACACTGCCCAATTGTTTGATTAGACCATGTTAACAAATAAAAGAAAAACTGTTGAAACAATTAACTTTTACCATTGATCTTGTCCCTGTTAAATTAAGTGTGCAATCCTACATTATTCACCAAGTTGGTCATACAATACACCTTTAAAGTAATATGAGTATCCTGATCAGCTTTGTGGGCTGGCCAATGTACCAGCATAAATTTAATCTTTCAGAGGTGTCATTCAAAATCTTTTGAGTTTTTCAGATATGGTGTACAAGACGGAGAGTTTGATTTTTTCTTCACGTATGAATCACACAAAGGTCATTATAACGAGGTTCTAGAGAGATTACAAAAAAAAAATGTGTGATTTACAAAAATTACATTTCCACAAAAGCAACAAATGGTTTCTGGGTTGGATCTTGAGAAGGCACAAGCAATTTCAAAGTGGCCTGTTCATAGATATTATTATTATCATAGATATTATTGACTTTGCTCAAGTGTGCACATTTAATTTAACTTTCACATTTTATTAGTTAATATAACACTGCTGATTTTGCTGTGCAGTAACTGGATTGGAGCAATTCCATCCCAGACATTTCTTTGTTATACTTTTGTGCCTTATCTTACTACAAAGTAATCCAGACAAACAAAATGACATTATGAGCAACTGAGTAGTTTTAGGAATGAAATCAACTTGGACAAGAGTAGACAATGCCTGAAAGTGTCCAGACATATAACTATAATTTTTGTTGGCTGTAAAATCATACTTACTGGAAAACAGCTAAATTACTAAATCCCAGACAAAGCCAATGTGGACCATATTTGAGCAGATGGAATGTTTTCTTCTCATTTAGTCTTGGAGATAAAATGGCTCAAACATTCTCACAACATCATGAATTAAAAGAAACTCAATTGTCCTCTGAGCTAAACTTGTTTACAATATATATATTGACCTATTTACTATAATATTAGTTACTGTAAATATGGTTTCTAAGTACAGTTTCCCTCAATCTTCCCACCCCTACACCAAATTCCCCCACCCTTCCCCACCATCAACTTGTGATCTTAACAAAGTCTTCGTCTGCTGTGCAGCTTGTTTAAATCTTTGCTTCTGAAGTTTTTTGCCTTCATATAAGTTTTCTCCTTTTATAGTACACGAATGAGGTCCATAATTTAGAATTTGGTATTAGAAATATCCTTCCTTTCTTAGTATTATGATAAATTTGGCACATGCTTATCATCTCAAAGCAACTGGTGAAACTGAATTTTGAAGACTTTGAAACATTTTTAATGGCTTTCTAAATCCATAGGGCTTGAGTGAGATATACATGCAGGGCATTCATTGAAGGAATGACTTGCCATAACTGAAACTGAGTAGGTAAGTGGTTGGCATTTACAGTATTATAGTTGTGGACTGACTGCAACAAACAAACACATGAGTGTACCTGGTAGAAGTGTACCATGAGCCAAAGGTCAATTGTTGACTCAGTTGCTTCATTTGATCAGAGGTGATATTTTCTACTCATACAGTAAAACATATGAACGTAGCTTCTGCTGGACAGACCTGGAAGACTCAAATAGTCAGACAGGAGATATATACTGGAAATGTCTACCAGATGTCCCTATCAAATATGAGTTCAGCTCTAACCTCAAGAGGAATGTCTTGTGCATCATTTGCCAATCATGATGGAAACATTAGGTCCCGCTGATAGACAATAATGTTAAGGGGAAGAAATCAAGTTAAAGGTAGTGCTAGCAACAGGGGCTCTGCTCAGCGCAGTTGTTAATAGGCTTTATAGGGCCAAGAACACTGCAGGGGGGGAGATCTGACTGGAAATGCTGAAAGTGCAATACACTGGGAGTGAGTCATCGTTATGACATCTGTTCAAAATAGCACGTGAAACAGTTTGCTCAACCTCACCAGACAAACCAAGCTGGAAGAGCAGGAAAAGAACTTATAAAGGGGTCTGATAACTCAGATTATGTTATAATCTTTTTTTCAGTAGTGAACCACAAATGCTCTAAAAAGAATGTGCCAGGGAGTCAGAACCATCCAAAAACGACAAAAGGAGAACGTCAGAAATGTGCCTTTCAATTAGATTGTCTCAGAGGGTAATACAGGGTGGCTCACAAAAAAGTAGCCCGCCTCCCTGGCGAAAAAAGGCACCCTTCCATAAAGAAAGAAAGAACTTGAAATGCAAAAATCTTTACTCACTCTTTACAAAAGGTGCTGAAAATGATTCTTTGTGGAATGAAATACATGTCACTCAGCTCGTACTCACACGTTTGCACTACGTCTACACAGCTTTCGTGATGAGGGTAGTCAATCGGCGCGCCACTCTGGCAGGAAGGCAGGCTACTTTTTCGTGGGCCACCCTGTATAATGAGGTGCAACATATAACAAGACAATTCACCCATGTCTCCGGCCAGAAACAGAGCTCTGTGACAACTCCAGGCCACTGTTAACATTCGAAGGGGGATACCTCCACTTTACGAAATGGGATGACTTATGCTTAGTTTTCCTGCAAGGTGTTTTTTAAATGTAAGATAATAGAGGCTGCTCTTAGTTAATGTGGCGAGTATGGGCAGCAAGGAGAAAAAGAGATATGTGTGTTTTGACATTAGTCTGAAAATGAATAACTCCAGCAAGTATAGAATGAACAATTTGAACAATTTGTTCAAGGTGGTGACTTACTTTAAAAAAGGGGACATGTTCAAATTACTGTGGAATCACATTTCTCGCTCTGCAGTCTTACACCATTGTATTACAATGCAAATTCTCATTTAGAGTCAAGACTTGTATCCAGGAGGACCAATATTCAATTTATTTTGGCAGTTAATCAGCTCTTCATCTTTGCAAAGGTAATAAGTTGTAGAACTTGGACAGTCCAGTCTACATGTTCTAGGGCCTTGAAGATTTATGATGATATATTTTGTTGTATTTTGTTAGTGGTCTTTCAGAATTATTTGGTCCTGTGTCTTCAGCTTTGTGTTGTCCAGTCCTGGTATTTGGTCAGTGAAATCTTACACACTTGGAATTAAGAAGAATATATCGAAGCCATCATAGGACCTCATATAGCATGTCTTGTCTCTTTTGTTATTTATTATTTTTATATACAAGATATCAAGCTAAGCAGAGGATTGGGGTGGGGGGGGGTCCATTTTAAGAAAATGCTGGCTGCAACTTTGATTTTTGTAAATCATTTCCTCTTGGATTTCACTGACAGCGATCTATAGCATGCACCGGAGCAGTTCACAGTCAACTGTGAGAATTGGAACCTCCAATCTGAGGTTATTGTCCACTCCTGGAAAACGAGTGACTGTTCTTCATAGGTGGGGGGGAATGAGTTGTGTTAAACAGAGAACTCCAGGACCCTGGTAGCTTGTTCATGAGTGAAGTAAAAAGCAGTCACAAGACCGACTCATGGATTGCTGTAATGGTAGCAGTTCATCATGGTGTTGGAGAGTGGCAAAAGATTATATGTTGAAAGGACATGAAAATATGAATTTCATTGTCCAAGTGAAACTACTACTACTTCTATTACTGCCACAAGGCATTCTACAAAATGAGGGTGGTGCAGTGGAAGTCAAGGTCTTAAAGTTTATGATTTACTAGTTAATCTGTGTTGCTATTCTGAACTTTCTTAGTGACTAAAGAAATTAAAAAAATTTTTGTACAAGTAGAAAAAAATTTGTAATCATAGATATTTCCTGCCTTGAGCTCTTGGTTGGCTGGGATTGGCTCCAGCAGACCCTGTAGGATATAGCGGGTTGGATAATGGATGGGTGGATGGATGGATCTTAACATGAATAAAATGACGTTTTTTTTATTCTTCTATCATTTTGAACAATTAGGAAGTGTATGACTCTGACCTTTAGGTCATGGTAAAGATGTCACGTGATGCACACTCCCAATCGTGCATTTCAAACCCTACATTTCAAACAGAAAAACAATAGTAGTACCCATAATAAAACCAAAATGGTGTGGCTGGGAGATACATTTCAAAAATAACTTACTCACTAACATTCTAAATCAGAAAAAATGATCTACGTAACTGATCGAATGACTGTAACTCTAAGAACACTGTAAAAGCCATTTTAAGATCAGTTGTTAACTTACGAGTGTTTCTTAAACCCCAGCATAATTCAAGTAGAACACTGAATCCTTTGTAATCTATGTGCTCCCTAACACAGTCATTAGTCGCTAAGTCCTTCTTAAATTGGCTTCCTTTATGCGCGAACACAGATTCCGTTACATTTACATTATGACAGGTCTTTGCACATAATAATAATAATACATTTTATTTATACAGACTTTTCTTTATGCTTATTTATACTTTGTCATATGTGATTATTAAATTACTAGCTGAAGCCGGTAATGGTGAGAAAGGAATTCAGAAATCAAGAAGAAAGAAATACTTCTTGAAAGACGCAGTTGTGAATAGGTGTTTTGGTGGTGACGACGCATAATGAGTCGAAAGATCTAACCCTAGAAAAAGCCACGTACAACTGACTGTGGCTGAAGACTGGTTGTTAGAATTATTGTGAAGAGTAAAGAGCATGTTGGTATGAGGAAGGCCGCGCTTCTGAAATTCGATTACGTAAATATAATCAATAGCAACCTCAAAAAGATGTTGTTGTAGAATGACTCTAAGTAATTCCTGCATCTTATAGAATTTCTGGCCAAGCAGGATTACATGTGAAAGTGATAAATAAATGAGGCTGTCCGAATTTACATACTATGGCCATGGCATCCTGCTAGTTTTGTTGCATGTATCTTGGACTTCCTGGAAATGTGGACGGTAATGTGATCATTTTGCCTACACGTACGTTGTTATTGTCAGCGTTTGCTTGCAGTGCGTCTGACAGTCCTTTGTATTGTTCCACGTGCAAATCTTGTTGATCTAATCTGAGATAGTTGATCACGCCCCCTCTGTTTTAACATACGCATCTACGATGTACTGTTGGAATAGTTCGCTGCTGGAGTGCAAAATACTAAATATATTCCTCATTGCTAATCTGTATGCGTAAAATTGGCATTGAGTAAGCCTTCTTCGCTTGGCTGAGCATGGAATCTAGCTGGAGAAGTAAATGTTCACTGCATGCAGAGTTTGCTTTATTTTGTAAGCGTACTTCAGAAGCTTGGCGAGAAATGCCGTGTTGGCTGCGTGCAGGCAGGACCGGTTTTGAAGAGGAGCCGCTGGCAGCATGGGAAGGGGTTTTTGGAAGAGGATGAATAGGAATCGAGAAATGCCGTGTCGGCTGCGTGTGGGCGGGACCGGTTTTGAGGTGGAAGCAGGACGAACCAGAAAAGAAATATATATAAGAGATGGTGCCATGTTTACTTTATAATACTTTTCCCAGTTTATTTCATTCCAACAAACATAAATGCGAACATTAATTTTATTTTAATTCTTTTCATTATTATTACTATTTAATTTAATATTGTTTCTTTGTATCAGTATAGTGCTGCTGGATTATGTGAATTTCCCCTTGGGATTAATAAAGTATCTATCTATCTATCTATCTATCTATCTATCTATCTATCTATCTATCTATCTATCTATCTATCTATCTATCTATCTATCTATCTATCTATCTATCTATCTATCTATCTAATTCCAACAATAAAATCATGTAATTATATTAGCAATCTATTGCTTCTCATTCGATTTACAATGTTTTTTTGTCGGTGACTTCAGGGGGAGAATTAACTAAGTAATACTTTATGCTCACTTATAAAACAGGTACTTCAAAAGGGTTTTGAGAAATGCATGAAAAAGCATCTAATACTCAATAATACTCTATAATGTTCACAAATCAATAGGATTAGGACCAGATCATTACATTTCCTGACCTCTAAATCCCTCACAATAATATCTCCATTATTTATGGAGGCAAAGGAAACAGATCAAAAATATCTGAAAAAGCTCAGATCATGACACTAGCGAAGTTACAGTCTTAACTGTTGAATTGTGCTGCATGATTCAATTTATTTTATTTCTATTTATTCATGTTAAGTGCACTTCCACTTAGAAGGAAATATTACCATATAATAATTGTAAACAAAGTATAAAATCAAATGCAGTATTAACACAGTGTTGAAACATAAGCATACACTACTGTACTGTATATACAAAAAAAATGTATATGTCTATATTACATCTCTCTTAGGTCATAGATAATGGATAAACAGATAAATCTACAAATTAACAAAACAGTTTCATTTGGAAAGGTACCTGAAAACAAGTCTATCATTTGTCATAGGTTATCTACTCCAAATTCAAGTAATATAACCTTGAAAGCAAAGTATGAATGGACTTTAACCCATGTTTTCACTGGACATCTAAGTGATTAGGGTCCTCATTCTTGAATTTCCTCTTCTAGACAGAAGTACTAGGGTGTTGTACTGTGTTAGCCATTATGGATGTAGTGAGATGTCAAGCAAAATGACACCTTTTATCGGCTAACTAAAAGAGGCCTGTGTTGCCTCGAAAGCTTGCATATTGTAATCTTTTTAGTTAGCCAATAAAAGGTGTCATTTTGCTTGACATCTCACTTCTATTTTAGTCAGAGGATCTCTGAATTGTGCTATGGAAAGCTTTTTTAAATATGATTTTCACAGCTTCTCTCTTTGAAAGGTGAATATATATGTTATTTCATGACTTTAGACTAATTTTGTTTTTATATTATACTGTGCAAGCACACTTAAATAAGAATCTGTTCCTACTAAAAATGAAATGGGTTGTCATTCAGCAATATTGAATAAATGCTTTTTAGTATGTTATAATTTTATATTATTCTGCACTATAAGGCAGGAAAGGCAAAGGGTTGTATGCGATTTGATAATATTTATTGGTTTTAAACACAAACTATAAGATTTTGTGTTACATATTTATAGATTAAATGGTAAATTATGCAATGACAATAGAATATAGTTAATAGCAATGCAGCCTATACCTACTGTGGAAGGAATTTTTTTTACAGTTCATTTTAAAGTGATAATTTAATATGAAAAAAAACAACAACTCTGCATTGGATGAAGCAGGAATTAGCAGACTTTTGTAGTTAACCCTAATGATTCGATACATACTGTAATACAACTGTTACATAGTTGTAAACAAATTCTTACATTTCTTTTGCCCTTTAAGACTATTAGTGATAAAATATTACCTTCATACAATATACATTCCATATCTTTCTTACCTGAAGTAGGAAGGTTATCAATGAATTCTTGTATAGCAACTTCCAGGTCAAATGGATTGGAAAAAGGTCGCTGGGACCAAACAGCGGCACAAATGATGGGACATTTCTCTATAACATTTCCAAACACGTTAATGAATTCTTCATAAGAAAATGAATTCACTTTGATTATATCCATCTGCAGTGAGCTGACACCGTCCTCCTGTTGACCTGTTTCACTAACATGAGCAAAGTACAGATGTTAAAAGCAGAAGAGTTTGTTTGCATATGGAAGATCCCCCGGTCCTTGCCCTTTGAAACACAGTTAAACTCTCAATTGTCCTCATATTCAGATATAAATAAGCAACATTCTGAATTAAATAACGAGAAGCCAAGTCTAAAAGCATGAATTTTGGTCTTCATATATTTGTATTCGATGATTTTAAAAACAAATTTATCTAACCCTGAAGACAGGGTCTCTAACTAAGATATTCACTGCCATGGAAGGGGTTTTCATATAATAGAGGAGGAACCACTGGAATACTGCATTGATAGTTCTGTTCAGACAGAGTTATATCCAAACTATTTATTAACCAGTGAGAACACAGATTCCATCTCCTTAAATTATGTCTAATATTCAATAACAGTTTGGTCTGTAGATGTGCACATATGGTCTTAAGACCAAAAGAAAAATCCAAAAATGACTTATTTATTACGTAAAATCCAAACTATTTCAGTTGGAACTCATGTTATTTTGCAATTTAGTCCCCACTAAAGTTCTTTTAGCCATTAGATAACTGATGAATCTAGTCACCCTTTCAGTGACATCTGCTCCATTTGTGATAATTTTGGGTTTATAGTATTCTCAGAAGTTATCTTTTTATGTGAATTTATAGTAGTAATGTAACTAGTAACCATTTTGGTTATAAGCCGTGCCAGTCAACCCATTAGGTGACATAGGAGGCCACCATGATCTGGGGGCACACTTGCTTTATCTCAGACGGTGTTTGCTTGTGCCATTACGAATACATACCTTCTTTAACTCAAAAATATTTTGTTTTTCAAACAATTTTTCCTACAACTAGATTGACAGATTCAGTCATCTTTAAACATTTTCTGTTATTCCTTATGTAACTCGTCTACTGCTAATAAACAACAGGAGAGATAAAAACAGGCTGTCAGAGCAAGTAATAAAAAGCAATTTGTTGTGTTAAAATAGTGGCAGCCTTATAGTTTATAATGTGGTAGAAATTAAATTTGGAAAATATATTAAAGAAAGAAATCTATCCTCAACAAGGACCTCATTGAGTCAGGAACCAGGCAGGAGGAAACTTGTTCAATTGTGTCCTTCATGAAGAGGGTGCACCTTGTATAGCAGTCTGTGAAGAGACAGTGCCCTGGGCAGAGGTTGCCAGCAAATGGTCATAGAATATAAGCAGAGAGCTATATTTATAGATAACGGAATTTGCATAACAGTGTTGGAGTAATGCTTACCTTGATTGGTTCATTAGCTTGCATACTCTCTGATTGGTTCAACGGCTTACATACCCAAATAAACATATATAAATAAAAGTCTAATTTCTACCTCTTATCCTTTCATGGAATTCCTAAGTATATGACTACTGGCAGAAATAACTTTTTATTGATGTTACTTGTAATTGGTCATCAGTGTTCTGAATTGACTTGGAGAATTGTTTGATCTCTCCTTCTTACAGAACTCCTTGAACTTTCAGAAGTATTTTCCACTAAAACTTTAGAGAAGCAATTTCATGCAAAGGTGAGACCATTTTTTGCCCACCAAACAACTGGAATTGACCGAATGATGTTTTCTCATCTGTTTCATATCTAGAAATCAACACATGACACATTTTAATAACCTAGTATTTATTTATATTACTTTAGACAGAGCTTTTTTCTACTTCTAATGTAAAATAATTGGAAAATTAAACAGAACGTTAAAAGAACAAGAGCTTAATTCAGTACTAAGGATAATTATGTCCATTTATTAGAATGGGATGATGCAGTTAGATTCCTTTTAATAAGATAAAAGATAAATCTGTCTTTATTTTGCATTTCCTAACATCATTATTTGACATCTTACATGTAAATGCTAGTAGACAGTAATCCATTGTGACAGCATGATAAAGTCAGCAGTTTAACACATCAGCACTTTAGTATGCTAGTAATGCTTTAGAATAGGGACTGTAGTGGCCGGGTCTAGTGCATCCATTAGATATTTTATTGCTGTTTAACAGAAACAAAGCCTTTGCTAGCAACATATTACACTGCAGTGTGAAATACTTGCACTATAGACAGTCCCTTATTTTAACATGTTGCTTTGAAAGTCTCAGTACCACTAAATACAGTGACATTAAACATCAGTAATTGACCAACAGATGCACCCACAGATGACAGACCCTTTCTCTATGATGCTAGTGTGCAACACTAATTTTGAAAAAGAGCCAAATAGAAGTAAAATGTCCAGTGATTTACTTTGTTATGCAGAGAAGGAATGCTTAAAGGGAGAAACATATGAAAGCAAAATAAAATTGAGGCAAAATAAACTCTGCTTATTAGATTATTCACTCCAGTGTATTGGATGGGAACGACTGTCCATTTGCTAATTTAGGTAAACCAAACTTCCAGCTCAGCCATAACTCAAATGCTTAGACTAGAATGAAAAAGAACACATAAAGAGCTGCCTATAACCTTTACCTTGAAATTTATTCAGGATCACACACACACACACACACCTCTGCAAAATCCAAGAGCTTACGCACAATTTGTTAAATCCTAGGACCAGTGCATGACTGATCTCACTTTTGTTACTGGGATTATTACCAGTTGGCAGACTGTTGGTTATTTGTCAATGATGATATATCCCTGTGTGTGTGGGTGAGTTCCTGTGTTACACCAATGTTTCTGTTCCCACCAGTCATGATCCAGAGGCCTTTGGACTACACTGCTTCAACTCAATGACCAGTAAAGGAGAACTGCCCCTGCTCTGTGGATGGAAGAACTTCTATGTTTCATCTTCCATATGCAGACAGATGGACTGTCACAACAAGAAATTACCAGGGTATGGTCCAAACCTGTAACCCTAAAGTGCATTAAGCAATTTTGGGAATGTTATGCCTATATGATGGATTTGAAAAGAGTACCCTTGAAACAGACATATGAAGAGCACAAGGGCGAGCAAGATGGCTTATAGGCACATTGACAACATAGTTTATCTAAAGCAGTAGGAGGCAGAAGTGTCCAGGTAATGGAAAAGTTCAAACCCAGAAACCCAGTACAGTGCACAGGTGACCCAAAATTGTTTAAGAGCTTTAACTGAGAAAACTAGTTTAGGAATGTAGAAATTCTAGAAACTATTCTAAGTGTACTGTAGCCTCATGCCACTGTAATGCTTAGGAGTCCTTGAAATTAGCAGAGGAATAAATACTGCAGTGCACGGCAAAGACCTTCTCTTTCCAGAGCAACTTGGAGTCTATGGCTGGAGGTCTACAGCTTACCCCATTTTTACCCACCCTATGCAATTTCTGCCCTTTGTAGTCTATCACATACAGTATATACATACTGTATGCACTATTTTCTTTTACCATTGTTCTCTTCTTAGTCAGTCAGCAATAATGATGAATGTACTTTTATTTAAGTCTTTTAATAAACTTAGTGATTCAAAGTCGATGGTGAAATATATTTTAAATAGCAGAACACAAACCAACACACTAAGAAAATAATCAAACTATTGAACACAAGTTTTAAATATTACAAAAGAGCTTAGTATTAAAGCACATATCATTCCTTTACACTAAATAATCCTTGTAGTATTAAAATATAGAAAGGACTGAAAGTAACTGTAAAAATGTATATTCCTGGTAAAGAAAAAAATGCTTTTGTTCTGAAGTTAGCATGTTTCATAATGTAACAATAATTCTCAGTTGACAGTTTAAATTAATCCTGTGTCACATCTAAAAAAGTATTTGTGTTAGCATTTTCAAAAGTGAAGAAATGCAAAAAAATGTATCATAACCAGTTTATTTTTCTTTAAGATTGCTTTTAAATATTTGAGTGTTTTATTAGCCAGACAAATATAACAGGCAGTTTATTGTGATCTTAAATAATGTGTGTACTGATTTTAAAGTCAAAGTTATTAGGTCTGATATTGCTACAATACAAATTTATCATGTGGATTGTGCAGGGACCAGTTGGTTAATTCACTGGCCGCACTGCTCGAGTCCCATGATTGAATCTGGGATTTGGTACCTTCAGTGGGGAGGATGAATGCTCTCTTCATTTCAATACGTCTCTCCTCCAGTGTATTCATCCATCCATCCATTATCCAACCTGCTACATCCTAACTACAGGGGTCTGCTGGAGCCAATCCCAGCCAACACAGGGCACAAGGCAGGAAACAAACCCCGGGCAGGGCTTTCAGTGTATTCAGTGTATTCATTGATCTCTAAAAGGCAGTGCTCAATTACTCTAGCATAAGTGTGGGTGTGTGTGCATTCTGTGAGATCAGTCTGTTTGATTTAGCTGCCACATTTACTGTGCGCGTGTTGACCTGCTAACCATCATCTGAGCCTTCTGTTTTGAAACAAAAACTTAAAGATTGTGGTTTAAGCAAACTTTACAAAGTATATATTAGTATAACAAAAGCATTAGCAATGGGTGAGATCAGACCTAGAAAAGACAACATTTTAGACACTCTTGGTGGCATTATATCAATTTAAGATACAGTAGATATATATGTACACACTTTTGATTTTGTTGCTTTATAGTTCTGGAAAAAAAAATCTGTCAGAAATAAAATAAAAACATGCTCTTTTCATGTCTATCCAAATAATGTTTGCAAAGCTACTCAGATGTATAACCATCTAAGGAGTGACTATATATTTTTTAGGACATTGCAGTGTGCAGCTATACAAAGTACCAAAAAACTTGTTAGTTTTTTTCTTTCTAAAAAGAATTTCATGCAGGCAAGCCTTAATACTCTTTAAAAGGTGTTCCCTGCATGCAGTGCCAAAAAACAATAAAAAAAAACAAACATTTACAGTATTTCATGGCAATTATCCATTAACATTATGTCTCATTCCTACCAGCCTCATGCCAAAGGGGCATTGCTTTAGAGAAAAAGCTAAGGACAATAAGTCTATTCTGTATACTACATTATCAAATATAAGCATAACATGTATTGCCTTAGCAAGTCTTATATTCACAGTAAGCTACTGTCAGGAATGAAGCCAGGTTAATCAAGCCTGGAAAGAGTCACACTTGCTTTCTTCATTAAACTCAAAGCCAAGTAAAACAGCTTATTTAGAATTTCCTTTAGCCAGCAACCCCAATATGCAGTGTTGTTGCACTTTCTTTCTTTGAAACCTATAAGAATTTTTCTCTGAAAATTTGCATTGCAACTATAATTGCTGTCCTCTTACAGATGATTCATCCTGTTTGGTGACTGCTGATCATATATTTCTCAAATATAGCTCTACCATCTTTTTCTTTGTGACTCCCTAGTACATGATGTTGACCAAGAGTTTATATTGCATATTTTCTGTTTTCTTATCTTGGCGATATCTTACTGTACTCCAGCAGTAAAGATGACTTTAAAATCATTTCAATAGCTTATTCTTATTTTAAACACTCCACTGTTTTTTAAATGTAAATACTGGTGTCAGAAGTTGGTAGTAACACTGATGCTATAAACAAATAACTCCCCAAAAATGTGTCCATAATTATTCAGTCTTTGTTAATCCATAACAAATGTACCAATTTAGGTATGCAACACGAAAACTTTTTGTTATAAGGATTTGAAATGCCTTAGAAGAAGCCCAGATCGTTTTCATTTTGTTTTCATGTCATTCTTTCATTGTTCAGCAGCACATTGCAAAGTCACAATTCTGGGTGTATCTTCTTCTCCAGCAGATTTACAAAGAAGGAGACTTCTGATAAGCTTTAGCAAGAAAACTTTGATTGTTTCTGCATCGTGAGTTATGATAAAGCTGGTTAAAAAAAGAAAAGAAACATTTTCAATGACTTTTTTATGAAACTAGTAATAGTAATAAAAACATTTCATTCATTGAACAAAACATTTTTAAACAATTTTCCTTCTGACATATCATTTTGATCATTAAAATTCCCAGGTGTCTATTTACTAAACTGTTTACCTTTTGCAGGCGTCAAGTCAAATGTGAGCATACCCGGCAATGGATTGGCAGCACATCTAGGACTTGTTCCTGCTTTGGACCTGATACCACCCAAACAAGCCTTAACCCTCATACTCTGACTTGGGCAATGCATGTACAAGAAACTGATAAATGGATTGATAGCTGGCTTGCCATTTATAGGAAGAGAGAGGTTTTATGATAATTGTCTTATTTTGCCTCCACTGACAAGTGAATTGAATAATTCCCAGATTTACTCTGTCTTACCAGATGTCAGATAGCTCATGTCAATTTTTTTCACTGAAAAGAACTCTTATGAAAAAGTGTAAATGTACATAACAAGCTGTACTTCAGTGCCCGTGGTTTTCAAGAGTCTCAGATTTACTCCTAGGAATTGCATTAAAACTCTTGGTAAGATCCTGGAAAGGATAAGAATTTGTCTTTCCTCAGAGAAGTATTTATGAAGCATCCTACTTGCATTCATAGTAAGGAATAAGAAGCTACATCTGAGAAAGAATTTTAATGCAATTTTGACACAAACTGGTGCCCATGATATGTTTTGTAGTTTTCGTATACTAACGCTAAGGCTTCACCACAAACATAATAATAATAATAATAATAATAATAATAATAATAATATTTAAAGTACCAGAAGAAGAAGAAGAAGAATGAAAACATAGGATAATGCACTAAGCTGCATGTAATTATTGGCATTTCTTAATAACCTCAAGAATAATACTTTAATGAGCATCAAGATGGAAAGACCAAGGGACACAAATTAAAAGAGATTTAAGCCAGATAGGTTGGGAGCACGTACTGAAAGCACGTTGCTGCACCCACCACACGACAAACCACCTGGATTGGGATCCTGCCACCAACCTCCAAGTTTTCCCTGTAAGTGAGAGGACCTGCTTGCAGGGATGGATGCAGATTAACGTTATATCCAGGACAAAGCAATTGCAGGTTAATGGCCTTCCTCAAAGATCCAACAGAGTAGAGTCACTTCTTGCATTTACAGGATTCAAACTGGCAACCTTCCAATTGGCAGTGTAGATCCCTAGCCTCATAGTCACCACTCTGTCCCAAAGCCCAATAACAGGAATGTTTATTTAATAATAAATGATCCACAGCCACATATTCAGAAGAGTCACCTTCCCACTGTTATAGCCTTGGTAAATGTCTGTTAAAGTAACAGCTATACTGAAATTAGCCACAGCTATTCCTGCACTGTTGCTGAAGTTGCATTTACTCTTTCAGTGTTCCTAATGATCTTCCAAAGTCGTGTGTCATGTGATCCCCACTCATTTTCTGCGAGGCTCTATTTATCCCATGCCATGGAAGTCTACACTAGCCTTCTAGAACCTTCCTGGGCTCTTAAAGAATGCTCCATGTGTTTGTGGAATGGAAAGCTCAGTGTCCTTGTATGATATTTGTCTGTCAATCACCCATCCAGCCGCACCTATCTGCAGGGTAATATACTGGCTACTACAGTACAGTTTGCATCCATTTCCACCTGTGTGTTGATACTGTGAAACTGCTTGCAATTCACATATTTGTGATCATTCATACTTGGAGCAACAGGGTCGGGACAAAGGTGAGGCAAACGAGGCACTTGCCTCGGGTGAACAATGAGAAAGATCATCAAATTGATGAAAAATGAAAATGAATAAATTGCAAAAGAAAAAAAAGAAAAAAGCCAAATGTATGTTGCAATGTTTGTCAAATACCTTAAGCAAACTGACGACTTGCATCGGACACTCTCGCTCGATGCACTCGCTTCATCGTATGATATAAGGAGTAATAGATATTTTAATATCACAACTTAGATGGAGATATGAAAAACTATATGGGATTTTGTCTGATTTCATATTTTTAACAGGTGAAAAATTAAAGGTGATAGATACAGAAAATTTATAAAAAGCAGCTTGTGATTTATCTCTTAAATCTCCAAACGATTTCAATTCTGTAGAATTCTTATAAAAAATAATCAGTTTAAAAAATCAGGCAATGAGGTTAATTCCAGACCTTAAAGCAGCTACAAGTTTAGATCTTTTAAAAACAATTCATGATTATAGTTTATAGTTCAGTCCTATCCAAATTTAGGAGTTGTATTGAGAATATTCCTAACACTACATGTTACTGTAGCTTCTGGTGAAAGAAGCTTTAGTAAACTAAAAAAATATCAAAACATATTTAAGATCATCACTTGCTCAGGAAAAATTGTCAAATATGGCAATTTTATCAATCGAACAGGAATTGACAAAAAAAATTAATTTTGATACAATAATTGATGAATTTGCTTCACTAAAAGCAAGAAAAATAAAACTTTAAAAAAAGATTTTATATTGGGCATTTATTTAATTTTGGTGATTATATTAAATTTTGTTTTGTCTAAAGTATTATTGATATTATTTTGTCTCTATTATTAAATTAAATTACTGAAAAATTTGTAATATTCTAATTCATCTCATGTGTAATACTTATTTTGTTTTTCTTTTGCTAAGGTTGGTGTGATTTTATTTTTAATATGTGCAATTTTATGTTCCTATTACTATTGCACTATTACTGCATTTTTTTATTTAATAATTAATACATTTATTTTGTTATCAAAATGATTCATTTATTTTTATTTATTAGTAATTAAAAAACTATATACATAGGGATGCAAATTTATCCTCCTGCAATGATCTTTATGTGTGTGCTGATTTGCATGAATGCAGTTTGCTTTAACATTACCTCATGTGGAGTTGTGGGAAAATATATAAAACTTTGTATAACCTCATGCCTTGTAAGGGCATTTAACATTTGGTGCAAAATTCAAGAAATAGTTGGTTGCAACATATCTAAATCATTGCTGTTGCGAAGCTGCATTTTTTCTGTGGCCATAAAGTATAACAGTCTCAACACTTTCATTTTGGCTGAGAGCACATGGCTTCTTCACATAGCTGGATCAATCACATAACCTACAAGAATCATTACAAATAATATTCTATCTATCTCAAATTGATGTTTTTATGAATTCATTGCTGTCCAGGATTGTCCATTGTTGGCAGCTCCAAGCGAGTTAAGACAGCTCATGAGCTCTCATAATTCCTGGTGAAATTATAACTAGTTTTAAATTGCTTTTACACATGCTGCTAACAGAAGGGTCAAATTTGTGTTACTCTGAGGTTTTTGAGCCAGCTTAAACCGTTTCCTACTCTAAGGCACTTGATTTATGCGGGCACAGATCTATAATTGAAAAGCACCTTAGGATTAAGTTTATATAGAAAGATACTCAATAAAAGGCTGTCTTATTAAGTTAGCACCTTATCCTAGTGCCCTTCACATGTCCACATCACTTCTTCATTTTTCACTTACACCTGCACAGTTTTCTTTGAGTGATTGAAGGTTCCAACCTGTACGCCAGCCATACCATTCACAAAGGTGGGTGCAGTGGGCTGTGCAGATTGGTAACTGGACTGTTGGGGTACAAAACAAACTGAACTGATCTGTTCCATAACAACCCTGCCACTGGTAAGCAGTTGTGAATTGTTTCTATTTGTGTGGCCAACCCACATTCTTTATGAAAAAATGTGAAAACCTGCCGGTTTAAATTGAGCTGTGAGTATAGAAGCAAAGATGTACTTTAACAGTTAGGAAATACACCAAAAAATTAAAGCACTCTACCCTGCCATAGGAGAAAAAGGATGTTAGCTTGCTATGCTGTATGCCCCAGTAACTTTCCAATTCAGTCTTGTGGTACCCTATGGCTGCAGGCTTCTATTTCAACCAGTTTCATAATCTGTGATTCATTTTTACTTTTAATTGATCTCATTGTTTAGTTATATGGTCAACAAATATTTGCTAGATATCCATTTTATTTGCTATAGATGTAATGGATATATTTCTTTAGTTGTTTTTCTTTTTTATGAAACCCTTTTCTATTTATATGGTATAGACACAGACACAAACATCATGGGATGCTAAAGGGGAGCAATAACTTCACTACCATTTTCAATAGTCTGCTCTTTAAGAGTTGTTTCTTATAAATAAGCAGACAAGTGAATGTGGCACTGAAGTTATTGCTGTTCTTTAGCATTTATCAGCCTTTGAATATAATTAAGATAGCTATATAGAAACGGGTGAATTAAAAAATAAAATGAATAAAAGAAAACTATAAGTTTAAAGTTTTGGTTAACATACACATATTTTGGAATCTCTTAGAATAAGAGAATAAAAAGGAAAGTTTACTAAACAATGAGATTAAATTAAAGTAAAAATAATGTACTGATTCTGAGATTACCTGGAATAAACACCTAGTCTCAGTGGTCTCCCAGAACTCAGGAAAGATGTGCAGTATGAATGGTGAAATCAGAATGACTAGCTGTCACTGTGCCTGGAGCAAGGAAGAGAGTCAAGTGATCAGGAAGCAAAACATAAGCATGCTGTGCTTGATGGTGCCAAAACTGGAGCTTTTCATAAGTTTCTATACCACATGAATGCATGGGAATAAAATTAGATAATTCTGGCAGCTGCAGCTTTTGCTTGGGCAAAAACTGTTTTCACAGTACATAACACAGTATAATAGGGAATTTGCAATGATTACTTTCACAAGAGAGGCCATGTGCTAATATAAAACATAAAACATGACAAGTGACGTAAGAACATAAGAAGCACTTGTTCTGGTGTGTCCGTTCAGACTAGCATAGTTCATCAGTCTCAAGTCACAAAACATTACAAAATATTGTCAAGATCTAAAGTCCTCCAAGGTACTACTGTCTACTACTCTACATTGTAAATTATTCCATGTATTAGATAATTCTGTGTCTGATTTAAGGTTTTACTGACAGCACATTTTCTCTAGATCAGTTTGTGACTATTCAACTGTTTTATGTGAATACAGTAGCTCATTTTGAATTAGCAGCCTATTTCTGCCCTAATCATTCCCTTCATAATTTTTAATACTTCTATATCTGTTGCTCACTGTTTATCTACATAGAAAATGGTCAACTTGTTCATCCTTGCCTCATAGCTCAAATGTCACAGTCTAGCATCTCCCTGCAGGACTTCAATTAAATTTCTAATAAGTCCACAGAAATGTATTGTACAGCTTAAGGATAACCTCTCTGGGCATGTATTTCACATAATACGCTAAGTACTTTTCAAATCCTTCTTAATTGTTTCTGCTTTGAGTGTACTTTCATGGTTCAAACCTCACCCCTTTGTGAAATTGTATCTAATATTTTTACTTCCTATATGTAAAAAAATACCAGTCCTTAAACTTCAACTAACACATATCTACTGAAGTCTAATTTCCGCCTATATGCATTGTTAAAGATGATTTTGAGAACCCATCTAACTAAGCTTTTTCATTAGATTATTATCTACATCATTTAAATTAGTATAAACCACAACCATGAAAACCTCAATACATATCAAAACTCCCACACAACAGTGACCACTACACACAGTGCCCAAGTAGCAGAAGTTAATCTCAGAACAGAAAAGGCACATCTGCACAAAAAATACGTCTATAAAAACAATGTGGACATCAAGTTACAGCCCCCTTCCAAGTGAGTCTGAACAAGATATACAGTACATAAAACTGCTAATTAGAAATACTGGAGCCAGTTGCACCAGTAATTCTAGCAACAGTTAAAAAAATATAAGATTGTAGAAAGTGGATTTCCAGAAATAAAGGGACAGCTAAGACAAACTTTGCAGCAAATGTGCCCAAAGAGAGTAACCTCCACCTGAAAGAGAAAGAGCAGAAAGATCTAAAGGAGAAGGAAAATTTAAGGAATAAAGGATATTCTAGGGGAGGTCAGAAGAAACAAACTGTCTAAACGGCTCACCAAAACAAAGAAGATCATCAGAAGGGCCTATAACACAATCTTTATGGGAATACTGATGACTCTGATGAATCAAGTCCCATTAAGAGGAATAGACAGTGATAGATCACAATCCCAGACTGACTGAATGGGCAAGGGCTTGGAGGTGGTCTTGCAAAAAAGACCATTAATAGCAAAGTTGGATTTTGTCTTAAAGGGTGGACAATGAGAAAAAAATTTAAAAGAGAAATTTCTTAAGACCTGATAACAAATCGAAGTTGAAGAAAAAAGAAAAAAGAGGCAGATGGAATATAAAATACAGACCTCAGCAATTAAAATGTTCTGAGCCCCAAGCCTTCAAAAATATCACTAAGGGTAATGATGCCATACGTTACCCAGCTCAGGTATGAGATCATTTACAAAGATAATAAGAGTGGTAGCCACAGCACTGATCCATGAGGGATCCCCCTTTTAACACCGCCTAACAAACTTGTTACCTCCTGCGTTTAATCCAGTTTTAGACCCAGCCTCATACTATTACCTTAAATTCCCATGTTTGTTAATTTGATCACTGGATTTTTATGTAGTTCACGATTAAAAAGCTTTTTTACAATGAATATAAATATCATTTGCATCCCCATAATTTAATGCTTTCTTGCTTTGTCATAAAATTCCAGTATATAAATGAAATTTGATCTTCTATCTAAACCCATGTTGACTGTAATAATTGGCAATACTTCTTCATATTAATGTCTCTATGATGCTAGATAAAGCGTCTATTGTTATTAATACTGGCCTGATTGTCTTTTTTATGTAAGGAATGATGTTTGCTAGCCAGTCATTAGAAAAATTCTTTTAGTGTTCAGTGATTTACAAAGAACATAAATTGGAGGTACTGTATGTACAGTATTTCTTCTGGTTACTACAATTTTCCACTCATGTCCTTAACTCTTTCAGGGCTGATGTCGACTTTTGTCAAAATTCAGGAGTAGAGGACGGTAATCAGCGGTAAACTGCAACAAAACTCACCCTTTACGCTTTAGTTCGACTCTCTTTGCTAGAAGGCAAGTTACATAGCTTTGTTGGTTTAACTTCGATTCCCTACGTGTGTGCCAACATCTGGCGAGAGACTGAAGCGAATGTGCAAAGCAAAATACTCCATGGACATTTTACATTATTTCGTTGAATAGGACCCTGACCTGTCGGACTCCAAGTTTGATGCAAGTGATCTGGAGATGAAGATCAAAAACAAAAGTGAGGTACCAGCATTGGCTGATCGGTCCCCAGCTGATCGTGGTGCTAAACGCCTACAGCAGAGGGCCACCACTTATGATGACAAGAGGTACAAACCAGATTGCGTCACAGTGCAACTGCCACCTACCTGCTGTGAGAAAACAGCCAGGCAGCTGGTCCATCGTGTATTCCTGCTGACCATTGAGGTGCCCCACTGCCGCCAGAGATGCCAAACATGCGCCAACAGCAGCCACAGCACATAGCAACAGACTTTTATGTTGACTTATGTGTCAAACCATCGCTATGTGTTATTTTCACAATACTTGAGTTTTTTGGAAAAAATATTCAGCCCTCAAAGAGTTAAATAAATGTCTGTTAAGTTATGTTACAGTTCCAAACTGGCCCTGTGTGGACAGGTACCTCATCCAGGTTTGGCTCCTGCATTGTGCTCAGTGCTTCCAAGAAAGGCTTCAGCACCCCACATTCCCAAACCGGATTAAGCAGGTTTAAGACTGTTATGTTTGTTATGTTCTAGTTACCATACATTGTCAGTATGAACTTTAGCCCTTCTTTTTAGTCCTTGTTCTTGATAGTAGATTAGCGTAAAAAATCCAACATAGGGTTAACTCACGCATACCACCACTACCCTGACACTCACGCAGGGCCAATTTGGAATCAGCAAAAAACCTAACCAGCACGCCTTTTGAGGATATTGGAGAAAAAACAGACCACCCAGAGGAAAACTCATGCAGAGACAGGGAGATCATGTAAACTCAAAAAAGACAACAACCTGGTGTGGGATGCAAAGCTAGAAACATAAATCAGTAGTAAACAAATAACAATCATAATATTATAATGAATTCACATACTTCTTCTTCTGCTTCCATCAGCTCACTTTCCATGAAAGAAACAATATGTGAAAATCCAGGTCTTTTCCTTGCTTCAAGTGCCCAACAAGATTTCATCATAGTGTAGCTAAAATATAAACAGCAAATGGCATTGAAAACTGAAATTAACAATCAATATAAAAAAATAAAATCATATAAATAGTCATTTCTGACCATGTAGATTGTGCAGACTTAAGCATGTCTATTATAAATCAATGTAATCACCACATGTGTCAGAGAAGTGCAGCAAGTTAAGAACTTTACTTTAGCATGCCATACAGTATGTTTGAATGAAGCTAAAAACATTTCTCTAGACTTAGCTTCCTGAACAAACTAAATTATTCTTCAGTCGTTATGAAAACGTAACATTTATATTATTTGTGTATTTTTTGTGCCAATTGCTGTTATTAATGTGTAGCCTTACAAAGAGAATGTCAAAGAGTGCAGTACAGTATTTTTGTTATTTCAGTTTTATTTAATAGCCTAATTTAACATAAAAAAACTCTTAAATGAAAGGTTATATGGATAGTTATCAGAGAGCTTTATGCATCCCTCGGTAGCAGAATGTTTAACGAATAATTATACAAAATAATTTATTGTTATAGCTGTATCAAGATGCTTTATAAAATGTCATTTCTCATCTTTTGCTTGGTGCCATTTATAAATTAGGCAAAATTTTATGAATTTCAACTTAATTCTTCAAAAGGATGACTAAAATATCCAATATCCAAAAACAATGTAAGCAGTCTTTCCTGGTGTTGTTTTAATAGCTTAATTAATGAACTTGTCTCCTCGACTTTTGAGAAATGACACACAAGTGCTGCTTGGGCAGTTGTAACCTGCGGCCATGTGCTATCTAATTTCAAGCATCATTGGAGAGTTTCACCTGGACTATCTATCTATCTATCTATCTATCTATCTATCTATCTATCTATCTATCATATAGTGTATTCTATCTATCTATCTATCTATCTATCTATCTATCTATCTATCTATCTATCTATCTATCTATCTATCATTTCCAAAGCTTGCACATTTTTTTCTTTTAATTCTTGCATCTGTGTTTATCATCAAGTTATATAAATAATCCAAAGATTAAACTTTTTTTTTTCTTTTATGCTCCTTGGTTTTCAGATGTCTTCTCTTGCAGTTGTCAACATAAAATGTCTTCTCAGGGCAAAGGTAAACACAATACAAATATTTTCAGTTTCAATAAAAAAGGCTAGAAGCATACATTGTTCTGAACATTTCTCTAACACCAAATATAATCAGCAGCTTTTAATTATCAGTCATTTAAAAATACTGTATACTTGTAAGACCCACTTACATTCTTTCAGTAGCATAAAAGGGCTGGTCCATTTTGAATCCATTTTGTATAAGCTTATAGAAATTTTGATCTACTTGAATTCCAGGATAGGGATTGACACCTGTATGGAATTGTTATAAAAATGTTAAAAACTCCATCACAAATTGATTGCTAATTTTCAATGTAGATACATTGTTTTACTCAATGCAGTGCTTACAGTTATCAGATGTCGTTAGAATAGTTTTCACATTCCACAATATCATTTGAGCAAGCATTTTTTAGTTGTGAAATACTTTGTTAAACCCCAAGAGGAAACTGTATTTTCACATGACATTTGGAGGTCAGAGTGCAGGGTCAGCCATTGTGCAGCACCCCTGGAGAAATGTTTAGGTTAATTGCTTTGCTCAAGGGCCCAACAGAGTAGGATCCATTCTGGCAGTAATGAGATTTGAACCAGGAATCTTACAGATACCATAAATCTTTCACTACGGAGCTACCACTTCATCTTTTTGTTAGTTTTCAAAAAAGCTATAAACGCAATAATGATTTAATTGCATTCCAAAGCATAACAATAGAGGGTATTCTGCTTATATAATATAGTGCACCCCCTTCTGATGAGTCTGGAGACTTTCATGGACTGGTTTGGCCTTGAGATCAAGGCAAAAAATTTATAAATAAGGGGTGAGAGCGTGTGTGTGTTTTTCCTGGAATATTATTTTAGATTACGTTTTAAGTTATAAATGTATTCATTTTTTTTTTAGTGAAGAAAAATACTAAGTGGAGGGTATTGTCTGATCTGGCAGAAGAAGAGCACAAGCAAGCCGTCTCATTGCATGTTACAGTAACCATAAGAATTAGTTTCTAAATAAGAAACTAACCGGTTGAAAAAAAACTACTGGAACTAGTAGCCATAATTCTATTACAAGGCAAGCATTACATTTTTTATTGCTCATTAATTGTCTGTAAATTTTAGCAAGAAAAAATAAGTTATTTTCTTGCTGTTAAACAGACTAATAACTGTTTCATGTTGTTCTATGTATTATTTAAAAGATAACTTTAACTGAAGTAACTTTCAGAAGTTAGGTTACATATTAGGTCTAGATCTGCTAATAAAATATTGTTCATTTTAAAAATATTTATATTTAACATATTTGAATCTTGTTTAAAACTAGTTTCAGAGTATTAACAAAAATTAATCAAGCTAGTCCTATTACTTTTATGATAAATCAATTTATAAACTCACCATCAGAAAAACATGATGCCTTAAAAATTCAATGACTGAGTATAAACCAAGTGGTGATAAATTTGTTAAAAATCAGAAAATCATTTGTGATCATATATAATTTCTAGATGCTGTATCTGTATTTTTACATAACTTAAAGAAACATATTAATCTTAGATGAGAGCCACACCAGAAAGGACCTTTTAATCTTAGATAATAACCACAAGCTCTTACTCTTATAGCAAGCACTCTACACTATACAGAGATAAGTCGGGAAGGTTATTAAACAAGCAAAATGTACCAAGAGAGAATATTTCCCACAGCAGTATGCCGTATGACCAGACATCACTCTGAAATGTGTACACGCCCTCAAACAAGCTTTCTGGGGGCATCCACTTCACAGGTAGCCGGGCCTACAAAAAAAACAATGATCGATTTCCTCTCAGAGACAGCTTTTCATTAAACTTATGCTTTAATAGTAAGTAAAGGAAACTCAAGTGTGAATTGTTCATATATTCATGTTAATACATTCTTGTTTATCATGGCAACAGAGAGAGAGGTGACCATGCAGGTTGAACATGCAATTAATAATTTCAATGTACACTGTACAACTGACAACACAATGACTAATTACTACTGCAATTACCTGTTTGTAAAATAAATAAGCTCATTCACTAGGCTATCTGTGTCTACACTATGCATTAAGCATCTGTGCTGTGTGGATTTGTGTTGTTAATCTCAGTATGTGGATTCTGATGCTGCAAAACTTTCACTCTAAATGCAATGCTGATAAATGTCATTACAGTGGAAACTCGGGTCACGACCGTAATTCGTTCCAAAACTCTGGTCATAACCCAATTTGGTTGTGTCCCGAAGTAATTTCCCCCATAGGATTGTATGTAAATACAATTAATCCGTTCCAGACCATACAAACTGTATGTAAATATATTTTTTTAAAAATTTTTAAGCACAAATATAGTTAATTATACCATAGAATGCACAGTGTAATAGTAAACTAAAATAAAAACGCTATAGCACTACAAACCGCTCGCTAAAAACACTTTTTTTAATGAGTTTTAAGCACAGGGAAAAAATGAACATTTGAAAAATCTGTACTTTAATAAACAACCAAGAAAATTAACATTGCAACAATGCACTCTACGAACCGTTCGCTGTAAAGAGAAGTGAAGTGGAGGTTAAAATCCAATAGAAAAAAGTCTTCATTAAATACAACGAGGTTAAAATAATGCTCAAATCAGTCTCTTTAAAAACAAGCCCGGTGCATTCTTTAACTGCCTTTTTGGCCTTATGCGGTCAGCCCACTCTCTCTCTCTCTCTCTCTCTCTCTCTCTCTCTCTGTGTGTGTGTCTTTCTCTCTCTCTCTCTCTCTTTCTCTCTCTCGCTCACTGCACAGGGAATGCACAGGGAGAGACTGAACACGTGCGGAAATCATCGGCATGCACAAAGCGAAAGGGAAACTGGCTTGTTCATATACCAAGTGTCTGGTCGTGAACAGACGCAAAAGTTTGGCAGACTTTTTTGGTCGTAACCCGATTTGTATGTGTTCAGAGATGTTTGTGAACCGAGGTTCCACTGTAAAGTATTTGCATACACCACTGTAACTAAAATTTTTATGGTTGCTATACAATCTAATCTTAAAAATGTATATAATCATAATATTAAATAATAAAGTGTGATGTAAGTTATACTTTCAGTTAAAATAATTAGTGTGGAGCTTCTATGTTCTCCTCATTTCTGTGTGGGTCTCCAGGTTCCCTCCTATAATCCGACAGCCATGCTAGTTTGATTAAATGTCTCTAAGTTAAATTTGTTTGAATGACTATGGGCATCCATTTTAGTGTGCCCTGCAACAGACTGGTACCCAATCCAGGTCACGGCTGATTCTTTAATTGTGCTTATGCTCACCCCATTACTGTACCCACTTTATACAATTCAGGGTCTTGGGATCCAAAGTATATCCTGGCATCCCTGAGCACAAGGCAGTGTCTAGAGCTGAACATTGATGAATATGCACATGGAGCACAATTAGAGTTGTCAGTCAGTCACTACTTGGCTCCTCACTTTAATTTTTAATTCCAAAAAAAAAAACTGATAATCAGTGGGGGGTTTTTTGTACAATAATCAGAATTTTGCCCTACGCATAGCTTTATTCAATATATTGCAACATTGGTTGTGACATACATAATATTACGTCTGACTCTGCTATAAGTAAGTTGCCATTTCGTACTTATACTGGCAGGAAAGCCATGACTGCAAATGTTTGTAGTTTTTTGTTGGTGGGTTGTGAGATTGCATTGTGTACAAATGCAAAAACCTCCCACACCAATAGATGGCAGCACAGAGACATATTGCTGTTACACATTGGCCTCTGCTACATACTATGGTAGCCAGACATCTACCAGATTGGGGTTCAGAACTGCAGGACACATGGAGAGGACAGCCCCAAGAATTCTGGTGTGCATTCTTGACACTGGAATTGGTCAGGAATGTCAACCAAAAAATGGTTACTGGATGGGGCTTAAAAGCTCCTACTGAGCAGTATGCTAACAAGGATGGCAGAGTGAAACAAGGGAGTGGGATAGGAAGGAGTGTGCTTTGAAATTTTTGTATGAAAATAGACCATCCATTCTACTGGTCAGTCATGGGCTTGCTATTGTAATACAAGGTCCATTGGATTTTTTTTTTGTTTGTTTTTCTTTTTTATTTTAGTGTTTCACCTACACTTGTTTATTTTTGTTAATTAATTAATATTTTTCATTTCTCTTACGCTTCTTTTGTGTTATTTAGAGATTGGTACTGCCTTGTTTGGCAGAGAAAACATCTTTTTTGAGTTCTTGTAACTGTACATCAGTCTTCTGCAGCAACTTTAAAAACTATTCACCAACTTCTGCTTAGGTCTACAGGATTTTGAACTTTCTGATGTTAGTGAACTTTTTTGCATGTACTACCTGCTTTAAGATCACCCCACAGCACGTAGATCTAAGCTTTGACATGGACATTTCATACTCCTCTATTTCATTTTAAGCCATTCTTTTCTGGATTTGCTTTAGTGTTTGGGCCATTGTTTTGTTTCAAGG
Source organism: Polypterus senegalus (assembly GCF_016835505.1). NCBI lineage: Eukaryota > Metazoa > Chordata > Cladistia > Polypteriformes > Polypteridae > Polypterus > Polypterus senegalus. The sequence continues at coordinate 266,747,424 of NC_053155.1, forward strand.
TCTACTTGTCTACACATTCACCTCAAGTACTGTCTATTGCAATGTTTAATTCACAGCTGACTCTGCAATGGATAACTTGCTAGACCCTGAATTAGAAAGCCAGCTCAAAATTCCTATGCTCCACAATCTGTGCTTTACAGTTGGCATGGGGTTCTTTTATTCAAAGGCATCTAGCATTGTGGTCAAACAGCTCTCCCTTTGCCTCATCTGGCCAGAGCACATTGTTCCACTAGTTCTATTGTTCTCCAGGTATTGTCTGGTAAACTTCAGTTGGGCACCGATTCATCTTCATTGGAAGCAGAGACTTCTTCTTTATTGAGCTTGCATGTAGGGCAAAGTTGTGACTCGTGCACTTTGACATTGTCTATACTTGTAAATGTCTGGATGTTTTCTTGGAGTTCTTGGAGACTTCTTCAAGCATTTTTCAGCCTGTGCTTTGGCTGAATTTGGTGGCATAATCGGCACCTGGATTACCAGTATTTTGAATATTATTTGTTTGTAGATTATACTTTTTGACAGTGGAGTGATGAACTACAAATTGCCTTGAATGGTTTTGAAATAGAGGAATGAATAAACAGGACACTGATATTTTATGTGCAGACGTCTGGTTTATGATATTAATTGGGGAAGAGGATGGGGTTTGGAGTGAGCCACCTAGAAGAGGACATCACAAGGCAAATAATTAAAAAGTAGCAGACACCTCTCCTGTTGACTGTGAGTGTTATGGTACAAATGGGGGAACATGGAAACCAGATACAGCCACTGGACACCAAACTAAACACAGAACTATTTATTATTGTAACATATCGTGTTGGCACTTACATTGCCTTTCACAACATAGTTGGAATCATTCATGATGTCACGTGCCAGTCCAAAATCAGCAATTTTTGCAGTCTTTCCATGGGTGACCAAAACATTCCTTGCAGCCAGGTCCCTGTGGATACACTGCAAAGCAAGAAAAAAATTATATTAATATTTTAATGTTTTTTTAAACTTGGGGTTATGTTGTGCATAATTATTTTTCAAATTTTTTTCTATATTTTCACACGGTATGCATTATTGTCATAAAACAGATGCTCCTACTTTTTTTTATTTGACCTTTCCCAATGAAGTACATTTATGCATTACAATGGCATATATAGTATGGTACAGAAAAATTACTTATAATGACAAGTGAATTTAGGGTCTGCCATTTTTATTTGTTTGGTGCTATTGTAAAACTTTAAAAAATACATAAATAAGTCAGTTTATAAGGCAGACCTCTCAGACGCAGTAATGATGCCTCTGAGGCTAAGGGTCTGTCCTGGTATCCAGAAGGTTGGCAGTTCAGCTCCCCATTACAACCAAAAGAGACCGTAGTCTGCTGGGCCCATGAGCAAGACCCTTACCTGCAATTGCTCGAGGGGTGCTGTACAATGGCTGACCCCAAGGGGTATGCAAAAACAAACAAATTCCTAATAAATGAAATTGTGGGGCGGCACGGTGGCGCAGTGGTAGTGCTGCTGCCTCGCAGTTAGGAGACCCGGGTTCGCTTCCCGGGTCCTCCCTGCATGGAGTTTGCATGTTCTCCCCGTGTCTGCGTGGGTTTCCTCCGGGTGCTCCGGTTTCCTCCCACAATCCAAAGACATGCGGGTTAGGTGGATTGGCAATTCTAAATTGGCCCTAGTGTGTGCTTGGTGTTTGTGTGTGTCCTGCGGTGGGTTGGCACCCTGCCCAGGATTGGTTCCTGCCTTGTGCCCTGTGTTGGCTGGGATTGGCTCCAGCAGACCCCCGTGACCCTGTGTTCGGATTCAGCGGGTTAGAAAATGGATGGATGGATGAAATTGTATAAAGCGAAATAAAGATTAAAAAAAAGAAGTCACTCTTATCAGACATTATCTCTTAATTTTCTCTGTCTGCATCATTTGCTACACTTTGCCTATCACTCCTGGTTCTCTCCAATTACATGTACTAAAATTTGCATTTTCTATCTTTGCAGTTTTCTGTTTTCACGTAAATACAACCCTTCTCTTCTTTTTGAAGGGTCATAGTATAAAAGCATTCATTTCCTAATTCAGCATTCCTTCATTTGTCTCTTTGTCACCAAGAGGGGTGCCAGTATATTTTTGTTTATTAATAAAGTCAATTACTGAAAAAATTATAATTATCTTTATATATAATACGCCACCGTGGCTGTTTGTTTGTCTGTCCAGAATTTTAAATCACCTGTAACTCGCAAACCGTTTCAACTATTGACCTGAAATTTGGAACACATATACTACGTGACGTATAGTATCCGCTTTCGTGGTGATGATTGAACTCCAAGGTTATTCCGCTTTTTATTTTATTTTATTCTACAATCAACTCTCTGCAGCAGCCAGCAGGGCGGCCGTGCGGCACATGCATACGGGCGCCGTTCTCATCCCTTCATTGTCACTTCCCCTACATCTTTTTTATCTTAAATCATTCTTGAAGGTAGATCGAAGACTTAAGTGCCAGCTTAAGTAAAAAAAATTTTAAAACTTACTAATTGTAACAAAAACGTACTAACTGCAACAAAAATACTGCCTTAATTGGTTTTAATGCGAAGAGATGCCGACGAAAGAAGGGAAGAAGGAGACCGCTAGGGTGGAGAAAAGAAGAGCTGCCCAGGAAGCAGCAAGCACATCAACCTCTGAGCAAACGAATGCTAAACGTACAGAGAAAGAGGAAGAAAACTAGGAATGCTCAAGTCGAGTGAATTCGCTCCGCGTTATCGTGCAGTGTGCCATTACTGGTATCATTATAAATAGCAAATCATAGTCAGCATTTTTGCAATATTCAGTTTGTATAACAAAGAGAAATTAGAGTAACTCATACTGCCCAAGAATGACCCAGAGATAAGTGTGAGCTAAAACTGGATGGTGATCTGATATGAAGATGAGCTTATGCCAGTAAGGTGAGAGACCAGTGACTGAGAAATAAAATATAATTGATTCATTATTTAGATTTATGACACAAGCAATGAAGCAGTCTAAATGAATCTGTCAAGCCTGGATCTGTGATAAACACAGGGTGGGATGGGTTCTTTGAGATGGGTTGAAGACATGTCAGGTAGAGGAGAGATACATACATATGTATCCGTTCTAACAATCCCATAGCCCTCCAATTTTAAAATTTGCCGTAAAGGGAGGAGAAAGGACACTTTGTAAAATGTTGGGGATCACAACTAATATATTGGAGCACAAGTGTGCTTAGGAGACAACTCCAAGGCTCATGTAAATGTATTTACACTCCCACCCAGGTGTTGGCTCTGTTGCCTAATGCTTTTTCTCATCCTCTCTGTCTCTAGAACTAGTGATTGACAGATTGTAACACCAATGACATCATTTCCAACTCCCAAACACCTTTTAATCTGCCAAATTATATAGGTTTCACCACAGTTCCCCAAATCAGAATCTGTACATATACTGAAATCTCCCAAATTCATCACATCCACTGCCCAGAGCTTTTGCCTGAATATTATCAAGTAAAAGTATTGCCACTCCACATTGTCAAGAGCCAGCCACCAATGAAAAAGCAACAGAAGAGTGACAGCCATTCTTCCTAAGAATGTCCACAGCTAATATTTTTGTTTCACTGGAAAAGATCCAAGGGCACTTTTCCTCTCAACATTCAAATCTAGAGTACTGTCTTGCAGTGAGATGGGACGGTGTGGGTCCAGCTCCATGCTCCCACTTCTCTTCTGGGAGCCTCTGGACTCCGGACAAATCACTCTTGATTAGCCTTTCCATCAGCTCAAACCAGTCTGGCCATTCCCCTCTGACCTCTCTGAACAATAAGGCATTTCAGTCTGCAGAAGACTCTAGGACAGTGAAAGGCAACCTTTTTCAAGTTGCGGCGCACTAAGTCCAAAAATTTTCTTTCGCGGCGCACCTGAGGGACTGCCCATAAATAAAGTCGTGACGACACAATCTATGGACAATCGCCAATAAAAACAGTTAATTTTACAAGTTTGAAAGACATTTTATTAATAAAGGAATCAAAGGATAAATCTTAAATTTAATTAATGTGAATGTTCAGATTGTTTTTCAGCACATATGAGATTGATGCGAGGATCAATTTTCGAAAGACAGACGCGCATTTCTTTGTCGATCATTTGAAATCTCTCGCGTTTCTTAGACTTAATTTCCGTAAGTGTTCAGTTATCTGTTTTTCCAACATAAAATATATTTTTTAAATATTATCTTTTTAATCAACCAAAAGTTCAAAAACACTAGGAATTTTAAATATTTTACAAAAGTTTTTGCGGCGCCCCTAGAAAATTCCGCGGCACACCGGTTGCCCGATAATGCTCTAGGAGATCAGGATTTACAGAAATACTCAAAGCAGCCTGTCTGGCACCAATAATTGAAATGACTAAAATCACATTTTTTGTCCCATTTTGGTATATGATTTTAACATTAACTGAAACTTGTCATCTGTATCTGAGTGATGTTATGTATTTCACTGCTGAAACATGATTGGCTGATTAGATAATTGCATGGATAAGCAGGTGTACAGATGTTCCTAATAATTTGTTCAGTGAGTGTACATCTGTTGATAAGAGGCCGAGCTGGAATGCTACTTTCAAAAGGGCCTTTATGAACTGCTCCATAACAGAGATGTTCTACTTAAAAATATATAGGTCAATTTTTAATTATTATATTGACTTGCCTCACTGCAGAAAAAACGTTTTACAGTAAGTCTATGGTTTTGTGTGACTGTAAAAAAAAGCTGCCTCCAGGGGTTGGCACAAATGACAATGTAATGCTATGTGGTGCTCAGCAAGATAAACAAGAAAATAGAAATAATAAAGTATCCAACAAAATAAAAACGAACAAGTAAGAAAACATATGTATGGCCTTAACATTGTGGTGTGTTCAGAGACTTGGTTAGCGGTCTTTGAAGGTTGGAGCCTTTTTACATTTTTGTAGTCACTTTATGAAAGAGATTGTTATGACAATGTTGTTACATATTTTTCTAAAGATTAACCATAATTAAAGATAACAGTGATAATAGATTGTACATATTCTAGTAGTGTAGTGTGAATAAATTAGGATGTCACCATTTTACAACATAATGTGGCTGAAATTGCTTTCAAAAGCAGCAGATTCCAAGTCAAGTGATGACAAGATTCATTTGCTATTATGACTTGTTGTTGGATGTGGAGGGCTTGTGGCTAATTGTTAGTTCAAATTGCTGAAAACATAAACATGTTCCACAGAAGTGCTTGATGAAGATTTAAACGCTATGCTGAAGTCTCAAGCTAAAACTGTTAGCTGCATTTGAACTTCATAGATTGCAGATCTTTGAGGTACTTTGCTGATGCATTACAGTGTCAAGGAGATATTGAATTGTTAAGATCTTTAGTTGATGTATCCATAAGCTTGTTTTTAGTGTAGCGGAAATGTTGAATACAAGTTTAGTGACTGAAGCATAAAGTACGGTGGCCCAGAAACCAAATAAAAAAAAAAAAAGAAAACAAAGACAAAAAGGATTTCATTTCTACACAAGTTAAGCTGCTTTTATTTTTTACATTTACTGCCATGAGGACAATATCACTTACCCACTTCAATTTCAAGGTGCAGGGGAAGTGAGGTGTTGGGACTGAGTTTTAAGCAAGATGCTGTGCAGCCACAGAGACAAGAATGGGATGGGGTAAAGGCAGAAGCCAGACTATTAGCATATAACAAGACCTATGTCTGTGTTCTGGCACAGTAAGGGGCTTTATTTACCTTGTAGATGAATAAACATTATCCTTACTACAATATGGAGTAAATAAGGACATCATTACTGGTGAATTGAATAAATCAATCAATCGCATCTATTGTAGTACCTTTCTTGTATGGTAATACTCAGTTTTACACTCCTGCCTATATCTGATCCCTCCCTATTCTGTGTCCTGCAGCGGAGTTAAGTTGGTTCAGAATGGGCAACGGCAGGTGTTTCACTATTTTGAAGTCAGGAGCAACTGTCGAATGAGTAAACAACAACAAATTGAAAAATATAAAAGTTGGAGTAACTGCTCTCAAGATAAAACTGAAACAGTAAACTAATCCATAGTTGAATTCACAATAAAGGGTTCACTCTTTTAAGATTAATGAATTCACAAATTTACCAATGCTTTTCAATAGAAGATTTTGAAATTTCAAAAATGTGTGCAGTGCACTGCTTGAGATATCTCAACAAAAATGTAACACTCCAGTCTAATTTCCTTCTGTTGATTTCAACAGAAATCGGTACAATGGGAGCGGAGTTGTTTCATATAGACGTACAGACAGACATGGCTTTTGCCATAGGTGGTTTTGGCATTATATACATATGCACCTAACAAACAAAAAACTGGCCACTACTTTATACACCTTGACTGTGTAGGTCTTTGGTTTCCCTACTTTGTAACTTCTCATTTCATGTCATGCACAACCTCTCTGTCTCTCTGACTCAAAGAATCTTGCACTTAATTTAGGAAAACCACTTGAGTCCATTTTTAATCCAAAATACTTATTCATTTTCTATCAGCATCTATGAGCAAATTCAAAACTTTTTTTTCTTACATTTTTTGATGTCAGAAATTCCATCCCTTTAGCAACCTGATGGGAAAAGCTCAATAGATCTTCAAATGTAAGCACCTGTAATTCTCTTTCTTGATATATTTGGACATTCTTATAATCGCATCCATCTACAAACAACAAAACAAAACCCATAATTATATACTCATTTTAGCCATTTCAAGTGTATTAGAAAAGGCTAAAAAATTATTTCCAAGTTTTCTATTGGTTTTTCATGATATTGCACAAGTTAATACAAACAAAATGATGTCAGCAACAAAATGACAGAACAAAATAAAGCAAGCCTTACGAAATGTTTTACAGTCTTCAAAGTTTGAAGTATTCAGAAGTGTTTCTCTTTCTCCTTCTAAAGTCTTAACCATGTTTATAGGGTGCATCGGAATATATGAGCCATCATGCTGAAAGTTTCCGTTGCTAAAAGAACAACATAAAACAATAGTCTGAATTCTATGTTTCTTTTGAATTGTAGAACAATAATAATCAATTTTTTGAAATTCATCAATTGTTTCTTTTCTGAAACCTGCTTATTTCAATAAAGGGACTTATGAAGCAGACTCTGATATGTCAGCATTAGCACAAGAACATACCTAATCCTGGTTCTGATGTTCATTAATCACAGGGCACACTTACTAACCTTCACAAACTCAGCTATTGGGTCTACTGTAATAAATTGGTGTGTCCTCAATGGACAAATAAAGTAAAGATAATAAGAACCAAAAGAACGTTTACAGGTTTGTTCAAAAGAATAGTGGAATGAACAGGCCAAAGTTGCTTAATTAAAAGTAAAACAAACTCCAATAACAAAACAAAACTAAAACAAAACTCAAAGTTGAGAAGTTCAAAAGCAGAAGGACCTAATGGTTAACAAGTACCCTGACATGAAGTAATACTTCATATTAATAGTAAATGTTCAATTTCCTGTCTATATTTGAAATCAAAATCATACACACTATGTACTGTGTGCTGCCATCATGTCAAACATCATGTTCAGATATTGTCACATGACACAACCAGCTGCCATATCCCAAACAGAATGGCTGTGACCACCAAAAGACTGAACAAAATGGCGGCATCCATGAAAATAATTCAAAACCAAAACATTATTGCAATGTCATAAACAAAATAGCTTTAATTATAAATAAAAAATATAATGAATCACAACTTTAATAAGTATGACTCCCAAATGCCAGAGAGTGCTCATGACAGTAACTTAAGAGTCTTATCCTGTATGTCTCTGGAAGGAAAGAGGATATCAAATTCCACACACACTTTGCTAGCCACTTTCTTTCTATACCATCTACATTTTATAAATGTGAATTCAAACAACATACCTTAAAATATGATCCTGCTGAATATTGTGATATAAACTGAGGCTATTCTGTGTTAAAACAATAGCTAATGTCTTCTGAAATTTGTCTCGATTGCTCCTCAGGTAGTTGAGAAGGTCACCATTTTGACAATACTGGAAGATCAGGTAAACTGGGCCTATTAGAAGAGAAGGACAGTGATCACTTGTTCTAAATGTATCTACATTGATTCTGAAGTAAAAACAAAAAATGTGGAATCATATGTTAAATTTGAATAATTTGGGATCATTTTATTACAAAGGGAGGCCAGATTTTTCATCCATAGAAGTAATTTTGCATATAAGGGAATCCCAACAGATGTTATTCTGCATTCTCAAATCTGTATTAGTGCCAAACAAAATACAACATTTCAGGGACTTTCATTGTCTTTCTCTAACTGAGTGACGCACATGGTCATTTAGAATGTGAGAATCAGTGTATCTTCTCACCACCTTCTGAAATTTTCAAATAATTAAATCTATATAGTCCTTGTGTTGGCCAAATGAAAAATGCTGCTTTTCTACATGCCATGTTCTTTAAACACCAAAATATTCTTCAACATAAATAAAGACACACCTCAAAAGTGAATGCAAGATAAAAAAGTACTGAAAATATATTTACAGAGTAAGAAAGAAGGAAAGAAATAAAAGTATTGTATAAAACTAGACATACACACACTTTAGTTGTTTGCTAAAAGGCAAACAAGACAGCAGTGTACTCAGACTGTATTCTTTTAACAACTTTATGGAAATGCACCAGTTTACTGTTGAATTACATTTTATAGACACATTAGTAATTTAAACAATTTACTGTATATAGCTGTTACAAATTTGTCATTTGTATATTTGAATGTTACTTGGAAGTTGTGTTTTAAAGGATTATTTCACCCAAAAAAAGATATTTTTTATATATTGCTCACCCAATGTAGTTTACAAGAGTGGCTGAGAAAAAAAAATAATTTCATGTTTTCTTTGAGGAAGTACATAAAGGTTCTGATGGAAAGGGACTCAATAGCAACCAATGCTGGACAATGGCAAACAATATGAAAATAATTTTAAAATTTAATTTGCCCTCCCTGCGTGGAGTTTGCATGTTCTCCCCGTGTCTGCGTGGGTTTCCTCCGGGCGCTCCGGTTTCCTCCCACACTCCAAAGACATGCAGGTTAGGTGGATTGGCGACTCTAAATTGACTCTAGTGTATGCTTAGTGTGTGGGTGTGTTTGTGTGTGTCCTGCAGTGGGTTGGCACCCTGCCCAGGATTGGTTCCTGCCTTGTGCCCTGTGTTGGCTGGGATTGGCTCCAGCAGACCCTCGTGACCCTGTATTCGGATTCAGCGGGTTAGAAAATGGATGGAATTTAATTTGCATTCTTAAACCAATCTCATTCAACAACAATATTTATTTATATAGCACATTTTCATACAAATGATCAATTCCACAAGTGGAAAGTTTTAACTTCTCACTGATCCAGCAAGCCTTCAAAAATTAAACAAAATAGCTTAGTCAGAGACTAGTGAAAAACCCATTATTGACAATACAAACATCTTTAACAATTTAATTGATATTTGATAGTAAATGTGTCCAAGTTTGTAATCCAAAGAATCAGATGTTACATTATATGGGAAGCTTTACTCTTGTTAAGATTTGCCTACCAACAATGATGGAAAATCCCACCACAAGTGCAAATCATACCTGATTCCACCAAAACAAACTGTAAATCGATCTAATGACATGAGATTTCATTATGAATTTAATATAGAGAACAAGTAACAATAACAGAAAATGGAAATAAATAAAGCAACTAATAATCACAAAAACTATACAGAAAAGCCAATGAAAGCCAATTAAAAAGAATAGGCAAAACTCCAATACCAAACAAAAGCCACAACCTTTGAATAACAATGAATGCAGCAAGAATAATCTTAAAGGACAATAATAATCAAAAACTTAATCCAAAAACAGCAAAACAATACACAAAACCCCAAAGACTAAATTTACAACTCTATAATTATTAGCACAGCTGAGGAATTACTCACCCCTCAGGCTCAATCATAAATTTAAACCAATTAACTAATACAATAAACATAATAAGGGAGATAAGAAAAGACAGAGGAAAGGGTGAGGCTCCATCTTAAACACAACGACTCTTAATCCTTCCTTCGATATGAAAGACCCTGTTTACGACATGTTACCTTGCAAAAGAGCAATCAGTGAATATTAAATTGAGTGAGTGTCCCATCATACCTGACCCAGTGCATGCTCCGAGCAAATTAACAATATTTTCATGGTTCCCAATCTGTGTTAACATTTTCAGTTCTGCCATGATGGCATCTTTTTCAGAAGGCTGAAATTTATCTGTGGAAGAACAAATAGCAAAATTGTTAAAAAAGTAAAATTAAAATGCTGAAAATGTTTAAAATTTTAAAAGAAAATTAGACAAAATGATAAAGGGCACATCATTCAGTTTCTTGATCAAACGAGGATGAATAATAGTTATTTAAGGTCCAGGAAAATTTAGGATCTGATCATACTTACTATTAATGCATACAGTATCTGCCTTCTGTGTCACTTTTTCAAGGGATTCACAAAGTAAATGCAAATGTTATAGAAAATACACTAAACATCTATGCAAAGCAATAATCTGAGGAAAAAATAAACCTTCTATAGTTTGAAAGTTAAAAACATTTTTGTTTCTATTTTCTGAGCAATGCTTCCATACAACTGTCTACAGACTAAAAATTATTTGCAGAGCTGCATTTTTTTCCAATCTTCAGAAAGGAAAGGAATCATTTTAACTTCCAGAATTCAATGTAATCTCTGGAAATTCCTTGAAATTTCTTATTTGCATTTTAAAGGAGAAAATCACTTTTCTTTACAAAAGTGCTTATTGCAACACCTTATTCATATACTGAAATCATTTTCATGTTCAGTTTGATGTAATTTGGTTTATTTTTGTATGTCGCTCTTCACTGAATGTTGACTTAGAGAGCTGCAACAACCTCACAGGTAAAAAGCAATTACAGCTTTATAAATTACTAATTACATATTGCATGCACAGACTAGTTTAAACCCAAAATAAGACAGAGCAGTTCCAAACCCATTGAAATAAATGGAAGCTATCAATATCTTTTTGCTAAAATTATTGCTGAACTACAGCTAGTTGACAATGGAGGAGAGGGATCTATCTATCTATAATAACATCTTATCTATTAATCTGTATTGTTAACATCTATCTATCTATCTATCTATAGATAGATAGATAGATAGATAGATAGATAGATAGATAGATAGATAGATAGATATAGCTGCCTTTAAAGTCAATATTATTTTCGATATGTTTAGAAAGATGTCTTTAATAGTATAAACATATATAAAAGAATGTGACAATGAGCTCTCATGCTTCTTCAAGCATATATTTCATGTAATTGTACTCACTTCTTGAAATAATGAATGAAATACACAAGCCTTATATTGTAGTTACTTACCTTTGAGCATTTTCACAGCTACTTGTAGAGACTCTCCTGGTTTACAGATGCCATAAGCATTGGCTGCAATTACCTTCCCAAAGGCTCCAGCACCCAGCTCTTTTCCTAAAAAATATGTGATATGCATGTAGTGTTATTTAATTTTTAAAAGTTTCTGCCAAACAATTTAAATTAAATATTTTGGACCACTTTGCAAAAATATATGTGGTACACTATTTAAACATCACTTCTCACCAAGTTTCAAATTTTCCCTTGGAAATTCCCATTTTGTATCATACTCAATGTTTCGAAAATCAATATATATGTATTCATTATCCGAGGGTCCAATAAATTGTATCATTTGCATTTGATTCTCATATTTTGGTTTCTAAAAAAAGCACAACAAAGTAGTGATTAGAAATTATTATTTCATGTAAGCTAAATGATACCAAAAACATTTTCTTACCCTTCTGCCATTATAGTACATGAAACATAACAGAAGAATAACTACAGGCACACCAACTCCAACTGTTGCATAATATAATGTTTTTTCACTCTTCTGTGGCAAATTTGCTGTCAAAAAAATAAACATTGCAAAATATAAGAATAGCCTTAAAAGTTAAAGCAGTTTTCTATGTAGTATTCTTACTGTGCAAGGTAGGGTGTTAAGCACATTACTATTATCATATTTTTGGTAGCTGCTTTTATCCACGATCCACCTCAACTGTTTCCACTCTTTTCATAGTTAGTTCTTAGACAAGTTAAATGACTCGCTCGGAGTCACACAGTGAGCTGGAAATGACAACTGAACTGGTAATACGGCGGCTCAAACTCCTTAACAACACAAGCACTCCTACAATAAACGCATGCAGACTTTGAAAGCATTTACAGTATAAAGTTCCATTTTGTTACTTCAGTTCTATCTTGTTCTTTATTTCCAAATCTCTAAAAAATAAAGAATCATCTTTATAATTTATGTTCACTGGATATGTCTAATTTTATGTGATGTTTTCTTGTATTATTTAACAAATGTTCCATTCAAAGTCTTAATTAGAGATGCCACATTAATCCATGAAGGCCAAAAATTGAGATGTAGGTCAGCTTTTTTTTTGCTCATGATAATCTCTAGGCTGGCACAATTCTTTACCTAGTTTTTTCTTTCTATGACAGGGTTACAGAAGAGCTGACACCTGCCTAATTAAACTGTGAGCAAGGTAGGAACCAACCCTGAATGGAAGGTCAATCCATTGCAGTGCACACTCACTCCAGTCACTTTTTTCCAGATCACATTTTAAAGCATACATGAACCTAACCGGAAGAAAAAACAAAAACTCAATGCAAACATTTGAAGGAACTAGAACTCTCGGGCACCACTACTGTGCTATAACTACAGTGTAAATGCATCAAGAGTGTGGAAAATGCCATTGAATACCAACTTTCAAGTTATGAATGAATTCAGCATGCCGCTTCACAAACCAAAAAACAGACAGAATGAATATTGTTGTACTATTTGTACTTGTGGAATAGGAAGCTTAAATCCAGCTGATATACAGTTAAGGTTTTTTTTTGGTATCTAGTGACCACAGCATTTCTGTATCTATGCATATCTGGATTTACTTAATGCCCCTGTTCTAACTTCCTTTCTAAGGAATGCTGCTTCCTATTCTGTTAAGAGAATCAGCAGCATACACCTGTAGGTGGGTCTCCAGTTCATACACTCAAAAAAAATGAACAGAAAAGCTGCACTTTTCCCACAATGGCATAAGCACTACCTCTTCACAAGCACATAAATGTTCACCCCTACTACTGGCATTCAGTATATTCCAAAGCAGATTTGTACCATTATTGGCTCTTTCCTTTTTATGTCATCAACCTTAAATGATGGACTGTTATGCGTTTTATCATTTAATGATAAAAAAAAGTGAACTATCAATTCTTATAAAAAGGTTAGGAAAAATCATTGTACTCACTTTAGGTGTCATTATGATAGTTAAAATATTGGACAGTAATGTACAAAGTTACTCTTTGAGTAGGGACTAGAGACTAAATAAATCACTTACCTTGTCCAACATTTTGACAAAAAGAACCATAATCGTTTTGTGCACAACATCTGATCCAGTGTTTTTTACTCAGTGAATTTAGGTCCAGTAGATTAGAAACCTTTTTATGGCCAAAAACTTGCCCATCAATTACTGATGCAATCCCATTGACGTTTATTTTCTTCCAAGATGTTTCATCACTACAACTGAAGAAAATGATAATCAGAAAGCAGGATCTGTAAAACTTGAATATTTTACGTCCTGGAGTATCCATTTTAAACCTTGCGCAACTTGGTTTCAGGTCACTTGTCTCGACTGCAGCAGCACCAACTGCCTTTCTGTGTCAGTGCACACATATGAGACCATCCAGACCTACATTGTTGGAGTAAGCACAAGTCCTGAAGTAAACCCACGTGAACACGATGGGAATATATTGTACATCAGTTTGTTCTAATATCACTTAACACTGAAATTAAAAAAAAAATAATGGCAAAATAGGTCACTGTGATCAAACTAACTTTCTAGAAACAGTGTAAATGGAAAAGCAACTTTTGGAATCATTCTATTTTATTCATTTTATTTTGCCCCTTTACTCTAATGTGTCAATTGAAGAATGTTGTTCATTAATTTCATTTCTAGACAGTCCTTGCAAGCTGGACACAGAATGCTGGATCGTATTTAAAGAAATTTTGGTGCTAATGACTTACTTGAGCTCTTCAGGGCATTCCAACCAGGTTAAAGCTGGCTCAGGATAACTTTCACCAATACATGCCACTTTTCTGTCATTTTCAAATGATATACTGATGTGTGGTGTTGCTAAAGGAAAATAAAGCAATTAAGCAGGTTAGCCATGGATTTTCTATTGATCCTATAGCTGGCACTTAAATAGGCAATCATTGACCCAAGCATGCTAATTATCTTTTCCAACACTCCCTAACATATAAAGTTTTCAATACATGAAAGAGCCTTAGAGATACTGGTAAAACTTTGTTTCCTTTGAACATCTCCTTCTTGAACTGAATATTCTAGCAACCCACTTCTTTAAATTATAAGCAAGTAAGAAATTTTGTTAAATTACACATGCCAGACATCCCCAATGCTCTCTTTCTATTGATGACAGAAACTGCATTATCTCAAACTAATAAATATTTAAACAGGATTTTTACAATCCCTGTTGAAACATTCACAAACATACACTGCATTTTCTTATATCAACTTATTTTATCTGAAAGACCAAGCCAAGCCATTAAATTTAGGTGATGTAGTCAGGAACCAGCTTTTCTTGGGCCTGTGTTTTTGAGTGGCCCACATTCAAGCCATATTGAGTACAAAAATCTTTCCCTGCATGTCAGACAGTTGGAGCTGATGTTACTAGTAATCTGCTAATAACAGGGTTCAGAGAAGGACTAGATGTGATAATTCTGCATAGTGAAGGATCTCTTCTTACATTTTAAACCACATTGTTTGTTTCTCACCTCAGCACATTCCACCAAGTATAACACAGTGCAAAACTTGAAAAAAAATCTGATTTTCTACTTGAGGAACTATACAAGATTTCTTTCCAAGAATTTTGCCAGGATTTATTAATTTCTTGAGTCAGCATAGTAAGTCCCTGTAAGATGCTTCAATATCTTTCACTGACGTCCTAATGGGTTGTCTGATTTCATTTTCAGAACTACACAGAGAAGCTGGGGGTGGTGTTGAGTTTGAATGTAATATGAAATGTTGTATTGCTTACTGTACACTTAACTGTTCTGTACAGCACTTATTGTAATGAATTCCTATAAATCAGCAAGGGACGTAAAAGAAAAGAAGGATAAAAGGTAGTTGATTTTTAGAAGAATCAAGATAAATAAGAATTCTTATTCTTTATTATATATGACATCCTTGTGTTCCTACTCAACTGTGACCACATTTCTAAAGTTCAAACTTTATTTTATAGCCATGAGAGAGCTAAAGTTATAAATCTGAAACATTTCATGCTTATTGTTTGATTTTCTTAAGTAAAAACAAGTCTTCCTTTGATTAAACTCAGTATAGAAGCATCCCCAACTCATATGATGACTGCCATGTAACCAGTTTGCACATGTGTAGCAGAACTTCTGCAACAGGAAAGTAGCACTGATGACATCATCAAAGAAGGACCACAAATATCATTAAATAGGAAATAAAAGTAAGTTATGACGAGTCTAACTTGGAGAAAAACAATTGGAATACTACAATGTATTTTAAAATATGTAGACCCTGATGGTAATACCCATATGTACATTGCAAGCAATATTTATGTGTTCCTTTGTGAAAGTCCACTCTGCCCTACTATACATGAGACTGTGGCATGCTGGGCTATTAATGTTATACTGAGACAGAGAGTCATAAGAGGAACATTCTCTCCTGTTATACTCTTAAAATTAATGATTCCTTAATGGCACTTTATTGGGTTGTGTGGTTCCTCATTACTCCATTGCTTAAAAGTTACCATTTCATTCTGGGAAACATTCTTTACATATGAAGTTGGCTCTTTGGGCTTTGAAAAGGTTCCTAAAATATAAATATTTAATGTATAGTAGTATAGTACATGAAGGATACAATAGATCAAGAAAACCTGAGCTTATCCTGAATTATTACATGCAGCAAGAATCTCTTTAAAATGATGAACCCATTGATATTTCCCAAGCTGTTACCAACTGTTCATGGATTTTTATGGAGCCTGTTATGGATCTAAATAAATAAAGCATCTTTCAGGAAGCATTAAGTAAATGGTTACCCTATGACATCACGTCTGAAAAACTACTGTGGCTCCTTCATTTTTAAGAGTGTAGCCTCAAGTGTAACCTAAGGACTATCTTTGGATTGGTCTCATTCTATCATAGAGTGCATTAATGCAAATATCCAAACACACACCAGACCAATCTAGAGTTACTACTCCATTTCACCTGCACAGCTTTCAGATGTAAAAGTAAAATGAAGAACATGAAGGAAAACCAAATGGTTTGTGTTTGTGTTGTGAAGTAAATAATAAATAATAAAAAAAATCTGGTTTTCTTATCTACACTTTTGAAGGGTGAAAAAATAGTACTGGAGATTATTCTGCAAAGTCTGGAAATAAATAACATTAAATCACAAAAAAATAAAAACAAGTTACACAATTTTTTCCTCAGCGTGTTATATCGTTCGATAATAATACCAGGGACTGCACACATTTTTCTTTCAGAAGTGCTTTGAAACTCTTCCTACTTTGATGCTGTTGCTGTTAAAAGTTATAACCAACATATCACCTTTATAACAGTTACATATTTGTGCTGGTAGTTTCTTGTTAAAGAGAAAAACTGAAATAATAAGAAAAAGAAAGATTTCAGTAAATTAATTAATAACAGCGTGATGACGCCAGTTAATTACATGTTGGAGGAATTTACTTTTCTGGTAGCAGCACTCACTACACATCTGTGCACACCAACACTTCACTCATAACAAGCCAATTTCGAGCCACCAATCAAACTAACATGTGGAGGAGAAAACTAGAGCATAGTGTGAAGACCCCTAGGGATGTCAGAAGAACAAGCAAATACCAGACCAAAGAATGGAGCCAGATTATTTGAGGTGTGAGGCAGTTATTACATTATTATGACAGTTTTAAGACATAAATCATGTTTCTTACTTATCTCCTCCATTTAATGTGCAACAAGGACAGCCTTGTCTAAAAACTAAGAAGAAAATTGTCTACTGTTCTACTATTTTTTATTTTTTCTCCAGCTGTCTGGAGTTTTTTTTGTTTTTTCTGTCCCCCCTGGCCATTGAACCTTACTCTTATTCAATGTTAATGTTGATTTATTTTGTTTTATAATTGTGTCCTTCATTTTTCTATTCTTTAATATGTAAAGCACTTTGAGCTACTGTTTGTATGAAAATGTGCTATATAAACAAATGTTGTTGTTGTTGTTACTGCTTCATTCAGTATTAAACCTAATTTAGAAAACTGCTGAAAATTAAAAAAGAACTTACAGTATTTGTTCTATATCTCTTACCTTTCACATACAAGTCTAGCTGTTCCCTCACCTTGAATTCCTGGTTCCCACCCAAAAATACATAGGTACCGGGAATATTGTGATGATGACAGAAAATAAATGTCCTCCTAATGTAGAAGAAAATACAATGAAATCCCCATGTTAGTTACAGTAAAGAACAGCATAGATTTCAAAGATGCATTTTTAATTCATCTGTGTTTTGACCTTTTATTGTTGTTGTCCATTTCCTTGACACTTAGCATTTAACTCAGCAAATAGTAGTGGTGGAAAAAAAACACAGCCATGTGCATGACAAAATTCCCCTCGTCCAAACAATACTTTAAACATAAGGATTTGTTTCTGTTTAAAACTGAATAACATTTTTTATCTTGTGCATTTCATCAATTAAGGTATTTTTTAAAAAACTTTTTAAGAGATTAAATTAACAGAAAACCATTATGTCTTTTAATCCATATGAAACTTAATAACAGGTATGTTTATTGGTGTTGATCCATCATCAGGCTGCTCTTTTTCTACAGATTTTCCTAAATTGCATTATTTTATCCCTATGAACATAGTAGTTGTTGTGTAAAATTTCTACCACATGAATTTTTTTTTCCATAATTACATTTTCTGTCTCTGTTATTAAAACTAAGTCCATGCTGAACAGAACACTAGATACAAAGAATGTTTATTTAATGAAAATAATGAGTGTTGCCTTGTTGAAAAGTTCTCAATTCTCAGTCAGTCCTAAACTTAGATAAATATAAATTTAGATGATATGACACATGTGTAATAGAATTTACTTTGTTAAAAATAAGCCATGTATGAAAAAGTAAATACATCCCGTGAGTTAGTACTGTGTGAAACCTCCTTTATTAGCAAGCAGTGATTAGTCAACCCTGCAGAATGAGTTTGGTGAAATCACAGAAACATCTGGCAAACTTCACCAAACTCTATGAAATGCATTGAAGTCAGTGGGGAAGGAGGAACTAAACTAGTTTTGGGTGGCTTGTTATAGTGCAATGGTTTTTAAATGTCCCTGAGGACTAGGGAGGCATCTGGCAACTTTGTTGGACTGATTATTTTGCCAAAAATGTGCTGTGAGCTGTGAGGGGGCAGTGCTAACCACTGTGCCAACATTCTTAAAAATAAGGTAATAACTATATATATATAAAATCCAACATCTCTCCGCTTTTCACAAGAGAACTACAGATTTAGATCAGGTTTTTCTCTGTAATTTGTGTGACCATTGATTTTACAACTTCTCTCATTGCGCTATGTATCACAGTTAATTTGCAGTACCGATTTATTTACGCGAATCTGAGAGACACGCAGTGGTCCAAAGGAAGGGTGGTGGGGCCCTCCTCACTCACACACCAGCCTTAGAGCGTTCCTTACCTCCACTTAGCTAGCAAACAAGAGAACTACTTAATGGATTTAGATGGTGTTTTTTTCTATAATTTGATTGAACATTCCGGTTGATTTTGCAACTTCTCTCATCAAGCTAAGAAACATAGTTCGCTTGCAGGAGCGATATATTCGCGCTAATCCGAGACAGGCTGCGGGCCGAGGGAAAGGGGAAGCATGACATCAGGAATAGGGAGCCAGGCAGGTCCCTCCTCACTGTCCTGTTTGACTGCTGGAGCCACAGTGGATAGCTAGTATATATATTTTATATATATACTGTATATATAAATATATATATATATATATATATATATATATATATATATATATATATATATAGTTATATGTATATACATTGTATATCATTGTACTCACAGAGTTCCAACACTGGAGAACACATTTGATGAAGGAGAAGTTTGCTCCATTGTTTTAAGTCCTAGCTTAGATGCTTTGCACATTTTCTTTAATAAAGTAGGGAGGAAGAGCTTACGCAGTGGTAGTGCTGCTGCCTTGCAATAAGGAGAAAATGGGTTGACAAACAAAACCCAAATCATTGTCCCTTGATAGTTGCATGATGTTATTGTCTGGATAAGTTCCCCCTAGATTTTTGCCCAAAATGTAATTTCCCCTTTGCTCCTCCTCCTTTATCTATCTCCATAAGACACACTGAGTTGCATTGACCAGGGTTGGGCTGAACTAAACAGTTAAAAAGAAGACTTAATTATTATTGATTTTAGCACAATTATATTGCTGCAAGCCTTTTTTTTATCATGGCCAACTTGGCTGTGATTCAGGTGTCCTTTCAGGCACTACCCCATTACACAAATAACTTCTAATGTCATATTAGCTTTCAAAGGAACAAAGAGAGGCCTACATTTTTGGAGCTTGAACTGTTACAGAGTCCCCTTTGCAACCACCAATGAGATTTGTCTCCTTTTTTGTTTTTTCTAGAAACATATTCATGAAGAGTTTTGACATTTGAGAGCTTCCTTATTATTGTTATTTTTTAGAGACAATGTGCGTAAAGAATTAAAGTGCTCTTCAATCATGGCATTGCGTTCTCAGTGGCTCTCTTTTGTGGTTATGATGTCATCTGCTGTTTGTATCTACCAAAGAAGATTTTTTCTTACCTTTTAATCTTTACTGTATTTTACTTGTACATAGGTAAAATTGTTACTATTTATTGTAATACTAGGGTGTTGTACAGTGTTAACCATTATGGATGTAGTGAGAAGCTAAACAAAAAATACACCTTTTATTGGCTAACTAGACAGATTACAAGATCTTACCTGAAGAAGGGGCCTGAGTTGCCTCGAAAGCTTGCATATTGTAGTCTTTCTAGTTAGCCAATAAAATGTGTCATTTTGCTTAACTTCTTAGTATTTATTGTAATAGTATTATATGTTTAGCATTTTTAGGGTTTTATGAGATGATTCATGTACATGAAAAGGTACCGAAATGTTCACACTGGCTGTAAGCAATGAAATATGCTTTCATTTTTTCGATTACGGATAGCTTAAGTAATAATTTTAGTAAAAATATGAATTTGTGTCATAATTGTTAATAGTGTTTTAAAGTATTTAGAATTATTTTATATTAAATATATTTAGAATGAAACATCCTTAATTTGATCATTTTTTTGTTTACGGCTAGCCTACATGATACTTTATCAACCTTTTCATTTTTATTTTTACTAAAATAATTATTTTTATATTGAGTAACACTATATTATTAATTCTATTGTTTTTTAAAAACAAATTTTCATACATTAGAAATGCAAACCTTCTGAGCAATGTGGACTAAAGGTGCTTCTTGGGTCCCTCTGGGATTAAGGGCTTGGAGTTAAGCTTCATTAGTTTCACAGTAAATTTACCCCTGCCCAGGAATGGTAACAGAATAGTACCGTTAGCAGTATTATGATTTGATCACTTACAGTTGTATATGATTCTGGCTGCTGAAAATGGATTGTCAAATCAATCACTTCTTTCCAAACAAGAGGGCGCCAGAATGCTGTTTTTAAACATTCCAGGCCAATGTAACCACTGTTTATATCCTTAAAGAATTTAAAGAGAGTGTACATACTTAGGGATGACATTGGTGGAAAGATTGTGTCCAGTATTACCTTTTACACAGTTCATTATTTGTATAAAAATAAAGCTGTTTGCCACCTCAAACCTTCTCATCTTTGACATCATGTTCAGTTGTTTTAATTTTGAGTCTAATGTACACTTGAAACTTATTGAATACAATTTAGTGAGAGCTGTTTCTGCTCTTTTGTAAGTGAAAAGTGTTATAATATCATTTCAGTATAGGTAGATAAGTATAATGTATGTCCACAAACTTCAAGTAACGACATTATTAGTTATTCCAGACATAAATGTGCAAAATGTTTGCCTTTTAAAGGATGCCTGTCACGTTATTTAAAACCATGTGATCTCAAGTTTGATGACTGCTAGAGGTATTGTTTGAGTAAAATAAGGAGGGATAAAATATGAGTGTACAGCATAATCTGCATTTTTTATTGTTTGATGATTAAAGTAACCAGGTGATACAATGGTAGGTTTTGCTGCCTTATTGATCCAATGACTTCGGTTCAATTGCTGGCCCATCACTGTGTGTAGAGTATTTGTGTTTTTTCCAGGTGCTCCTTTTCTTTTCAGTTTCACATTCTAAAGATATGTTATTTAATTAATTAGCAACTCTTTGGTGAACAAATAAATTACATTTCTCTCCATTATAAAAAAAAAATCTTGGAAGGCTTGGAAAGAAACGATACGTGATTTTCTCTGAGACACTTTAACGTCTCGTGAGAGACACTCTAACGTCCCACGAGAAAAGGCAGTGAGAAAAAATAACAGCTGCTGTACAGGCTTTTAAATGATCGACACGCAGCGCGACAAGCAGAACACACAACACAGTAGCAGCAGCAGCAGCAAGCCAGCAACTGATCTGACCACATCTCCTTAGCATGCATTCAGCTCCCCCCCCTTCATGACGTGACCAGCAGAGACACACCCCTATGAGGTGGGGGTGGGCAAGCGAAGCCAGCAGGAGGCAAAGCCCCCTAGTCTACAAAAAATAAACAAAAAGACACATCATGTTTCGATATATTGTATTAGTTTTTGATTTATCAGCTTCCACTTAACTTGTTATCATTTATATAAATGTATTCGGTTTATATTTCTCTTTTTTACTGAACAGAAATCCACTCTAAAGGAATACATCCTTCTAAAACAGAAATATCAAGAAGCAGTTTAAAGATGATTAAATGACAGCCTCAAAAACACTCCCGCCATCACCAATTAAAAATAAATAAGTTACCTTGTTTCATAAGCAGGTTCCTGAACATTGCATGAAAATAACTCTTTGTTATACATCCATTTGCACTGAATAGGTGGAAATGCAAAAACTGTGACATTCAAGCAAATACTATTAGGCGGAGTAATTTCATTTTGCCGAATAATCTTGGAAGAGTTGAGAAATCCTTTTTCTAAAAAGAAAGAAAAGTGATGTGCACATTTAGAAATAATATCCACTGGAATGTGGATTTATTCATTTTGAATACAGCATAGAAGGTATTAGGATTGTAATACTAATGCTTTTATTTTTAAACAGACCTACTATTTTACATACAAAATGTGTCATGAGGCAAAAAAGCTGCCATACTTGAAACATAACTGTATAAAAATTCTTAAAAAATAATACAAATCATTATCATGAAGGCAGAACTGTGTTAGGTCAAAAATCTGTTCTCATGTTTTGTGTATGTTCTATGATGATTCAAAACCTTACTCTAGAGTATGTGATCCAAAATCCTGTGTCCAAGTCAACTGAAATCTTTAAATAAACATGAGAAGGACTTCTATAAACATTTTTTTCAAAAAATCTTTGCTTTGAGGCATCTGATGTGAAGGCAGAGGGGAAGGAGGGGAGGAAAAGAACATCTGCGGTAACAGCATTCATGCATTCCTTTTTAGACTGGGTGAGAAGAAGATAGGTGACAGCTGATGATGTCATTTCCTCCCAGCAACTAGTCCCCCTTCTTCTGCCCCTTCAGGATTAAAAAAAGAACAACGTGGATCAAAGTGACTTGCCATTTCTTTGACTGCCTCATTACAGGACACCTTGCAATGAGGAGTATTACATTTCAAAATGCTGTTAAAGCAGCACATATTTTTTCTTACACCTTGCTTTAGACAATTAAACAGAGTCTCATCTTGAAGTCCAATCATGTTGACATATTGTCTTGCTTTCACAACTACATTAGGTATGCCAGATTGGTTTTTTTTTCTACAAAATGCTATGTTTTGGATATATTAAAAATGTGTATTTCTCAGAAAAAAGCCTATAATTTGTTTTTTCTGTAAATGTTTTTTGATTCTGATCAACTGTTTCAAAGAACTTATAGATCAATGCAGCATCATGGCAGAGGAAAATGTCGAAATATTTTCTCAATGCTGTCTTTTCTAGAAATGTAGGCCCCACCAATCAGAAATGTTCTTTAGTTTAACTCTATAAAATGTGTTCCATTACGGTGATTATATAAAATGTAAGGCTGCTAAATACCTTGCATAACACTAATTTAAAGTAATGCATGTCATTTGTGTTTACTATGTTATTGGCCATACTCATATTCCTCCATGCAACTGGACCTTTCTTACACAGCTGTGATGAAAGATTATTAGCTGTGGGTCTGTGTTATATTAAAAATCTGAATTTCTAAAGGTTTTTGCTAGTCTTCAATAAAACACATTACAATCTTTGAAAGAATTATTCATTTCTGAGCTGCCATTTTTATTCATCATTAAACAAATGAGGTTTGCTTAGGGGAGTGCTAAGTTACCATCCAGTCAGTGAATTTGCTGATGAGTTGAAATTTTTTTTTTTTTTTGTCTAATCTCGAAGTGCAAAATACAGTTGATTATTTAGATGGACAATTATTTCTTTGTTAGAATTCTTGCACAAGTTAGCAAAGGGCAGCAGAAATTAGAGAAAATCCAGAGCAATGGCAGGTAACACTGAGCCCTGTTGCTCATAATATATCTCTCAGAATGGCATTGTCCATAAATAAACAAATAATATAATGAGAAAAATATCAGTTACACTAAAATGAAACCAAACAACAAAGTAAGAATAAAATAGTACTCATGTTTCAAGATCAAAAAAATGTATACAAAAAATTATTCACAATTGAACAAGAAATTAAAAAAAAATACAAATTTATAGTACACAACCCCCAGTTTGAAGTTGATATTTACAGTAAAAATATTTCTGTTAGTGTATATTAGCCGTTGATCTTTTGCTTACCCACAACTGAGAGCATTAAACTTCTAGATTTGTTTCCTGAAAGCAAACATGTATATAGCCCACTGTCTTCCATAGCAAGGGATTGAAATGCTATGTATCTTATCTTTTTTTTTCCATAGTGCTCTTCAATAAAACGTAACTGATGAAGATAAAAATATTAAAATCAAGCTAGTTTAGTGTAATGTTTAAAAATAATTACTTTTTTAGTTATCCAATTTTTATTTTTTTTTTACCTTTTTTTCTGTATGGTCACAACGGATTATAGGAAAATTATTGTAATTACTGCACCAAAACAGAAATGGATCTCCAACTTTAAGAAACACGTGAGGCTCTGATTCAAAACGTTCAAGGGGTTGACCTAAAAAAATAAGCATGAAAACTTTAGTATTGTGTTCAACAAATTTTCTAATAAAAGTATGCCATAAATAAAACATACACTAATTATTAATTTTGTATTTTCCTTAATGATTGAAGGCACAATCAAAGTTATATCTAGATGCTTCTGCTGCGCTGCGTTCTTCAAGGCCATGTTGCTGTTTTTCAGGTTTTCCCGAGTTAGCCCAAATGTGTTTTCTCCACACTCCGTTGTCCTGGGCATCCATTCTTTTTACATCATTCAACACCACCTCTAACCATATTCTCTTTTTGCCTCCTTCTAGGGCTCAATCTTGCCACCTCTATCTTTATGTACCTTTTCACCCAGTCATCCTTTCCCCTTTACTCCTCATCCCCAAACTCCCTTGTCATTAGTATAATACCTATCGCCTCCACACCTGGTCTTCCTCTGATGATCCTCCCTGTAACATAATATTCTCAACTAGTCTTAATCCAATTCAGAGTAACAAGATAGCTACAGTGGAGCCTAACAGGGTCTAATAGAGTCGACTTTGAGAAATGATTTTAAACTATGGAAAGATGTGGAAGTTTGAATGTGGCTGTCACTCTGACTATAGCTTCAGTAAATGTACAGATTGCTAGTTAAAGTCCACTGGAGAAATATAATCCATCCAGGGTGTGCTGAGCCTACCCCTGTGTTTTCTCTCATTGGGTCTTGCCTTAGAAGAAAACATGAAGAAAACATGGGCACATTCTAACTATTATCCTAAGCCACCTCACCTGACGTTTTTAGCAAAAATGCTACTCTGAGGTATTCAGTACTTCTAAGCTACTTACTCTATCACAAATAATGGGCCCAGCAACTCTGCACAGCAAGAACATATAAAGTGCTTATGATCTTATTTTTTCAGTCACCACACAAATCGTCTGACCATAACTGTGACTATGGATGTATGCTGACTCATTAATATCATCTGAGTACCTAGCTCCTGTTTAACCACCAAAACACATTTTGAAAAACTTGTTCTGTGTTGCCAATTCATTGATCAATCTCACAATCACCTT
Source organism: Polypterus senegalus (assembly GCF_016835505.1). Lineage (NCBI taxonomy): Eukaryota > Metazoa > Chordata > Cladistia > Polypteriformes > Polypteridae > Polypterus > Polypterus senegalus. The sequence continues at coordinate 266,772,959 of NC_053155.1, forward strand.
TCATTTCACTTTCGACAAAGACCTCAGGTAATTTGAATGAACTCCTTCACTTGAGGCAGCTGCTCATTCTTTATCTGATGTCATCTAGACATTCTGTTCTGAGAGAAATTGGGCAGTAGTAAAATGTCATCCCAATCAAATCACACTCTTCTGTATACCATTTCAGTGCATATTGGGGTATGATGAGGCCAACACCCTAACATTGTTTGCAAAGAGCACAGTTGTAATCCTTAAATTCCTAAACTGGATACTCTGTAATCCTCAGTTGCAACTTTACATACTATATATACAAATTACGAACAAAAAAAAAGATGAGACACATCTTTCATTGTCCATTGAACAAACAAAATTTAATGTGAATAAAATTTCTCTCTACAAATGGAGGAACCAAAAGGTATGTAGTCGTGGCCACTTAGCCCCATACTCTTAATGCACCTTCTATAAAAAATATTTAATGAAAAGTCATGAGATTTTTCAAATCCATAAAGCACTCATATACAGGATTCTTATCCATCCATCCATCCATCATCCAACCCACTGTATCATAACTACAGGGTCATAGGTGTCTGCTGGAGCCAATCCCAGCCAACACAGGGTGCAAGGCAGGAAACAAACCCCAGGCAGGGCGCCAACTCACCGCATAGGATTCTCATGACCCCCTAAAATATATTCACATAGGTAATGAGGTGGTTTACGGATCCAGAGCCAGGACGGAATCTCCATTGCTCCTCTTGAATCTGAGGTCAACTGTCTGATGGAATCTCCATTCCAAAACCCCAGCAGAGACTTTTCCATAGAGGATGAGGAGTGTAATCCCTTGACAGTTTGAGCATATCCTCTTAACCTTGTTTTAAAAAAATGGGACTACATCACCAGTCTACAAGACCCAACTGTCCCCTACTTCTATGCAACATTAAAAAGGTATTTTAGCAAAAACATCCTCACAATATTTTGTGATTTCATCATTTCCATTGGGATCACATTTATTTTGTGATCTTGGGACTACACTTTTTAATCTCTGCAGGGACCTCAGCAACATAGATGAACCTTACACTCAATCAATACTTTTGGCACTGCCTCCAAGGAGGAGGATGTGTTCTTATGATTTAATAGTTCTTCAGAGCGTTCTTTTCATCTATTGACAGTATCCACATTTGATATCAATAGCCTTTGCTTCAGACACTGCTGTAGTTCTTGCCTTTTTGGCTTGCTGCTAACCTTCAGTCAAATCCAGAGACATCCCCATGCTAATAATACATATAAGGCCTATTTCTTCATTTGACAGCTTCTCTTGCAGTCTCATTTCAGGTAACCTAACTAGAAAGGCAATCAATGTTCTTTTTATGAGTATCCTTGTGTGGTTGAAAATCCATAACTAGCACTGAAATCCAAAAAAAAATCACTTCTTTGGTTCGGACCAGACAAGTAATTCTTCCCAATCACAATGCCCCCAGGTATGATGTCTTCCAGTAAGACTACAGTGCATGCCACATATAACAGTCAATGTTGCATTCCAATGGCCTTCTCCTCCATTGTAACAAACCCCAACTGTATTGCATCCTGTCAAAGGCTTGTGAGAATTTCCATACTTTGCTAAAGCCTCTCCAGTGCAGCAATTCCACAGTGAGAAACAGACCACACTTATTTGAGAAGTTTGATTCTAGAGTCAGTGCTGGATACAGAGATGAGTTTAACTATATCTAGCCAATATTTTTCAACCACTTGTGAAAGCTTTAATACCTTTCTCACCAAAAAGCTAAATCCCACATCCCAAGAGCAATTCATAAAGCCTATTATGCTTAACTCCATCATACTCCTAACTGTTGTCCAAATAGCAATGCAATCAATGTTCATTCTTGACCTTGTGTGTGGTTCAGCCATATGGCTCCTGGCAGCTTTTTTTTAAGATATGACTGAACAGTAATACGTTGTTTTATTTAGGAAAATTATTATTTCTATTGTAGAGTTATGTACGAGGGAAGTGTGACAGAGGTAAGGTCTGCGGTAGGAGTGATGGATGCATTCAATGTGGAGTTGGGATTACATCAGGGGTCGGCTCTGAGCCCTTTCTTATTTGCAATGGTGATGGACAGGTTGACAGATAAGATTAGACAGGAGTCCCAAAGGACTATGATAATTAAGGATGACATTGTGATCTGTAGTGAGAGTAGGGAGCAGGTTGAGGAGACCCTGGAGAGGTGGAGATATGCACTAGTGAGGAGAGGAATGAAGGTCAGTAGGAACAAGACAGAATACATGTGTGTAAATGAGAGGGAGGTCAGTGGAATGGGGAGGATGCAGGCAGAAGAGCTGGCGAAGGATGAGTTTAAATACTTTGGATAAACAGTACAGAATAACAGGGAGTGTAGAAGAGATGTGAAAAAGAGAGTGCAGACAGAGTGGAATGGGTGGAGAAGAGTGTCAGGAGTAAATTGTGACAGACGGTTATCAGCAAGAGTGAAAGGGAAGGTCTACAGGACGGTAGTGAGACCAGCTATGTTAAATGGGTTGGAGACGGTGACACTGACCAGAAAGCAGGAGATAGAGCTGGAGGTGGAAGAGTTAAAGGTGCTAAAATTTGCATTGGGTGTGACGAGGATGGACAGGATTAGAAATGAGTACATTAGAGGGTTGGCTCAGGTTGGACGGTTGGGAGACAAAGTCAGAGAGGTGAGATGCTGAGTATATTGGGAGAAGGATGTTAAGGATAGAGCTGGCAGGCAAGATGAAAAGAGGAAGGCCTAAGAGAAGGTTTATGGATGTGGTGAGAGAGGACATGCAGGTCATAGGTGTAACAGAACAAGATGCAGAGGACAGAAAGATATGGAAGAAGATGATCCACTGTGGCAACCCCTAACAGAAGCAGCCAAAAGAAGAAGAAGAATTATTTCCAATGTAGAGATCGGGAAGCAGAGAAGCACATCATAAACAGGACAGAACCCAATAGTCAATATTGGGGGTGTCATATGTGTAGGAAAACAGGTATATCAGGAGGTGTAGCCTTTCTATTGTGTATATTTTTTCGCTGCAGATGGAAGCAATAGTGGGTAGTGTTAATCATTAGGTACAATATATCAGGGAGAACATTACTGGCAGTTCAAATAAGAGGCATAATGTGCCTGTGCAACCATCCGTGTGGATTTGACAGCTAAAAACCAAATGTTGACCATTGATATTAGTGTATTACTGCCTAGATGGAGTATAAATTAGTTTTCTAACTATAATATTAAGCTCATAATAGACTAATGGATATGTGCTTTTATATAACACAACAATCCCATCCAAGGCTGGTTCCTGTGTTTAACTTCATGTTGCTCTGGTTTTCTGTGACCCTAAATTGAAACAGGTAAGAAAAATGGAAGAATAAATGAAAATTTATAATGTTACTCTTCACTCTAAATATAACCTTGTGAATTGTGTTTTACCTACAGAAAAGTAAAAACTGAACAACAAAAATATGGTCTTGGCTATATGATACAAGGCCCCTCAATGCCAGCAGGTGGAGCCGTGACTTTTAAAATGATGGCCAATTTTTTCTTCTAGCTGTTGGACGAATAACATTTTAAACTGAAGAAAAGTAAATCTCTAGACTAGAGAGTGCTGCTCAATAGATTTATTGTTGGAGACTTTGATGTACACACTGAAATGTTTATTTAAATACCATATTGTGATGCCTCAGGTACCCAAAGCCTTGGCATCTTCTGTCTCTAGGACAATGAGGACAAACAACAACACTGGTGCAAAAGTGCCTACTGCATTTTATTCACAAACAATCAAATCATCTCTTCATGGAGGTAAAAATCAATAAATAAGAAAAGCCAATAAATAGATTAAAATCAAGAAAAAGCAGAGTCAGAACCAGCTATTTTTTTTTTATTCTTGCCACTTAAGCCCCAGTGCATCACTCTCTCTCAAACACCATTTCCTTTGCTCACCATACTGGCCTGATCAGCAAGTGGAGATGCCAGTAAGTATGGTCATCCATCTTTGATTGTTGAAACCACAACCATTACTCATCATACATGGAGATCACTGAGTCCTGCTTGATCAACTGTCAGTGTAGTTGGCCACTACTGCTCCTCTACAATGCTCAGCGGAAAGACTCCACCTCTGGAGCACCATTCCCTTCACTCCACACGGGGCTTCTCAACTGCCTTGCCTCCTGCCACTCTTCATCCCTCCCTTGAGGTTATTTTTGCTGCATCCATTCAAACTTCTTATCATTCTTGATTTTTCTATTTTCTTGCTTTTCAGAAAACCTTTTTATACCCAGTGAGTGCACGTGCACTAACAATTCATGGAATCCTAATTAGGAACAGCCACGGTAACTTCTTTGGGACTAGAGCTGCCTCACTGTTTTTCTCAAAAGTCTGCACTGCCATGGACCCCTGACACACTTGACCACACACAAGTTGTTGAATAACAAAATACAAGTTTTCAGGGCATAAGTGCAATACACTTCAGAACACATTCTTTGACAAATGACCCTTTGATAGGCTTTAATATGCCAAATTCATAACTTCTTTTTAATCATTGTTACATATGTGGAGTTATTAAAAAGTGCATGCTTAAACAAAGCACAGGTTTGGGTTATTTATCTATTGCACTTATATGTTATATATTCATGTGATTTTTAGTTACAATTGTGATTTCATCCATCTCTCCATTTTCTGAAGTTGATTCTTCCACAACAGGATTGCTAAGTGTGGGGCTTGTACCAGTCTGTAAAGCTGGAATCCATCCAGGGCAAATATTATTTTCTCACAAGACATACTTACTAAGACTCGGCCAGTTTAGTTTTGACATTTAAAGGAGTCTGAACAGAACAAAATCGCCACAGATACAGGAAAAACTGAAACAGAAAAGTCCAATCTGTGGAGCTGAAAGTCTGTGCCACTAGTCTCTGCATCGACATATGTGTTTTACAATGGACTGAATTACAGAGTAACTTTAGTTTGCTAATGTACTGTATGTATTCACTGCTGGTATAAAGACAAAAGTAATGTACAGTATGTTAAATGAAACTTCTATCCACAGATTAAATGAATGGGCTTGTCTGTTATACATACCTAAATCAATCAGCCTGGTGCATTCCATGCCTAATCTATTGCATGCACAGCACCACCTCGTTTCATTATGTATCTGGGATCCTGAAATGTTTTTCCCTACCATTCCAGAATGATCTACTGTCTGCGTTTTGTCGTCAGATTTGGCACACCTGCAGATTTTCAAAACAACATTAATTAAGCCATTTATTTTCTTTATTATTTTAGAAAGATTCACATCTTACAGTTTAAAAGTATGATGTTTTAAAGTGGGGTGGCATGGTGGTGCAGTGGGTAGCGCTGCTGCCTCGCAGTTAGGAGACCTCAGGTTCACTTCCCAGGTCCTCCCTGCGTGGAGTTTGCATGTTCTCCCTGTGTCTGCGTGGGTTTTCTCCCACAGTCCAAAGACATGCAGGTTAGGTGCATTGGCGATTGTAAATTGTCCCTGGTGTGGGTGCGTGCGCGCGCCCTGCAGTGGGCTGGCGCCCTGCCCAGGGTTTGTTTCCTGCCTTGAGCCTTGTGTTGGCTGGGACTGGCTCCAGCAGACCCCCATGACCCTGTAGTTAGGATATAGTGGGTTGGATAATGGATGGATAGATGTTTTAAAGTATAAACAGCACTTCCATTTCTCCAGTTTATAGATGTTGTGACAGTCTGTTCACTGTGCCATACTGACAGAGGAATAGTTTAAATGTTCACCTAACATGACTAAGTAGAATGTAAGAGAATCATTTGGGCAATGGTAGATATGTAGGTGTACTTCTTGATTTGAAATTAAAATTTCAGACCTAAAGCCCAATTATGTGCATTCTTTGCCCATAAACTGAATTTTGAGATAATTCATAATAAAATCAGTCAGTCATTGTCCAACCCGCTATATCCTAACACAGAGTCACGGGGGTCTGCTGGAGCCAATTCCAGCCAGCACAGGGAGTAAGGCAGGAACAAACCCCGGGCAGGGTGCCAGCCCACCGCAGGGCACACACACAAATACACACCCACACACCAAGCACACACACTAGGGACAATTTAGAATCGCCAATGCACCTAACCTGCATGTCTTTGGACTGTGGGAGGAAACCCACGCAGACACAGGGAGAACATGCAAACTCCACACAGAGAGTTCCCGGGTCTCCTAACTGCGAGGCAGCAGCGCAACCCACTGCATCACCGTGCCACCTATAATAAAATCAGTAATTAAAATTTGGTTAAAACTTTAACAATAATAATATATTTACCTGCTTATAAACAGGCATGGTGTAATATCATTTCAGATTGTTTTATTTGACAGAATTCAATGCATTTCAATCCAATGAATTCTAGAATAGTTAATGTTTAGTTGTAATGAAATAAGTAAATTAATAGGCGGTCTCAACGGTAAATTACAAAAAACAAGTCAATTATTGACACTCTTTCATATCAAAAACAATTAATCCAGGATTAAGGGGATAAAGAATTTCTCCAGGTTGAAATAGGCACAAGGCAGGGACTACAATTTAAAGTATGGCTAAATATTCTTCTTAATTATTAAACAAAACTGCGTCACAGGGCATGCAGTAGCACGTTAAAAGACTTGTCTACTAGGTGAGCATTACATTTTTCAGTTACCCTAACACCCTGGCTTTCATTTCAGAAGAAGAATCAGAAGAAACTCAGTATGAACAAGTAAACTCCATACTCCCCAGTCTACATTCTGAAGTGTGATGATTGCCATTAAAGGGCACTGGCATCCACTATTCTGTATTATAGTATATTTTGTAACAGCTATCAACAAATTAAAAAAGCCTACCACAAACTATTGTTTTATATGTTTTTATTGTATAATGTTTTCACTCAGGCAGCATGGTAGACACATACTTAGCGCTACTGCCTCACAGTTTCAAACGCCTGGGTTTGAACCTCGGCCTGGTCATTGTCTAAGGGGTTTGCACTTACTCCTCGTATCCATATGTGTTTTTCCCTGAACACTCCAGTTTTTTTCTCCAATCAAACACAGGAAGGCTGGATAAACTGCTAATAAATTTGACTTCTAATAAACTGGACTGTGTGGTTGAGTGTTCCCTGTAATATCCTGGTGATCCACTCAAGATTTGATCCTCCCTTGTGCCAAGTGTGGTTGGGAATGTCTTTGATACCCCATGTCACTAATATAACTAAATGTATATATATAGATCTTTCTGCTACAAAAGAATGAATATGAATATACTGTACCTATCATCTGGAGTGTCACCAGAAAGCCAGAGAATGGAAGGTGGAGGGTAACCTTCAGAAGTACACTGCACAATAAGTGAGTATCCTTCGTTTCTTTCGTAGACACGTAGCAATGGCTTCATTGGATAGGCTGTTGAAATAGATAAATATGACATATAACATATACTATTTTTAATTAGATAGATAGATAGATAGATAGATAGATAGATAGATAGATAGATAGATAGATAGATAGATAGATAGATAGATAGATAGATAGATACTTTATTAAAACCCAAGCGGAAATTCACATACTCCAGCAGCAGCATACTGATAAAGAACAATATTACATTAAAGAGTGATAACTTGAATACATTTATACAGTTACTTATTACATGCAGATACTTTTGAATGTGTATCACATGAAATATTTGCACTGACAATGGACATTATCAAAGTAGCATGTCATTTTGTTTGAAAACATGCTCATTATGGAAGTTTTACTTTATGCTGTGTGTAAAGTATTTTAAAAACAGAAGAACATACTGAAGACCATTGTATATTAGGGACAAAAAATGTAACTTACTTTTTAATATATCAATATTTGAGGCAGGCAGATAAAAATGAAAGCCTAAAATATATAATCCTGAATCCTGATTTCAGGCAGTTGAAAGATTTCTCAAGTATTTCTATTTACACTAAATACTCAAGATTGTTGATCATACAATAAAAGCTGCTTTACAAAGAATTTTAGGAGAAGAATAAAAATTACCACAAATAATTGTCTTTTCCGAACGATTCATTCACTAAAACAAAAGTGAAAATCCCCTGTCACATTACTCAGTAGACAACGACATGCTTTGGCTTGAGATACTTGCTTTATGTTTTACTTCTACAGAATAGAAACTCATCATGAATAACAATGGACTTATGGTTGATCGATGCGACCTTGAGGGATTGTGTGGCACATAATCTGTTCTCATGTGTCATGAGAGATACTTCACTTGAAAAAAATGAAGAGTGTAGTTTAGGTTAAAACTGAAAATGGTGTTTTGTATGTGAGTGATAATTTTAGTGAGTATTGGTTGAGCAGCTGGCAAAGCTATTAGTTTAAAATGAATTCTTTTGCAAAGTAAACTAAAAAAAAGAAACACAATCTTTTATTTTTATTAACAGGTTTCTGAAAAAAAACATTAATATGGGCCAGCTTCCACAAGGATAAGTTAAGGCAGATGATACAATGTGTTGTGGATTAGGCAAGTGGGTCTCATGTTCTGCCATGGTGGCTCACTGTGGCTACAGGTTTTTTTTAACCTGTTATATAATCATTGAGTTATTTTACTGCTAATTTATGTCTAATAAATTAGAAGTAAATTTAATTATCTGTTTCTTCTTCTTTTTTAATTCTACATTCCAAAAAGTGTGGTGTTATAACTAAAGATAAACATTTATAAGAAATTTAGAAATACTTGGGTTTTTAGTTTCAACTGCTTAACTCTCTATTCTAATTGTCCTATTAATTCAGCTTTGTCTGTAAAGTTAGCTCACTGAAGTTTATTCAAATAATGATGGAGCCAGTCAATCCATTTGGCGACACAGGAAGCCACCACGGGTGCTGTCACCTAAAGGGTTCTGTTTATGTAACTCTACATTGGCCCTACATGCTATGAACACTAAAAGGCATAGTTTTGGCAACTTGAGGGGTGCATGCTCTGGACACCAAGGGGGACACATCTTCCTCAGTCTTGTCCCACCTGCAAGTAGGTCTGCTTAAGGCAGCCGTCATTGAATAATGACAATGATGAACTGGGTAGACACCAGGGCAAACAAAACCAACTGCTGATTGTCTGTGGATGATTCACCGTCATACTCACTGGTATGCTTTTCATTAAATGACAGCAGAATGAAAATCATGATGATGATTAAAACCTTAAAAAAAGATTAAAAAAACACCATAATATTCCCCATGAAACATCCATATATGAATAAATTCCAATAAATGTTTAGAACATCCAGTTTTTAGACTAACACCACTACACAGAAACTGGGAAATAACCACTAACTTTATTATGGTAGGAGTCCAATTAAAAGCAGAACTTGGTTGGAAATAACATCTGCAGTTACAGAAATTTTACCTTCTCTTACAGGAGTACATGCATAGTTGATAAATAGTTGTGGGCTAGAAAGTGTACAGTACCATACCTGGATGAAGAACAAAGATGTCTTTCTGTGTGGTTTACTAATTCATATTAAACAATAATTCATTTTTTGCTTTTTTTGTTTTTTAGGCAGAGTGGGAAGCTCTGTTTTTTCCCATGTAATTTAATTTAAAGACTTGTACATTTTTAGGGATAGTACTGTGACTGTGTACAGAGTACAGTGAAATTCTTACTTGCATGTACTAATGAACACGTAACACATTGCCACAACAAGCTCTTTCTGAAAATGTCTCCTCAGAAAAGGTAGAGTTTAATGAAATTATCTAATTTGTATTAAGTATTCGTTATAGGGTGCCCAGAAAGCCCTTCGTGCAAAAAATGAATTTAAAAGTAATTAAAATGAGACTTTTTTGTTTGTTCCAACACTATTTTTCTTTTGAATTTGGCATTGTCCCTTTCTGGCTTTAGTACTGAAAGTGACATAACTGTCTCTGTAACAGGGGATGAGTCGGATAAAGTTAGTACTTTAGTCTGAAATGAAGTTTCCTTTTTTGTGTTTTTCATTGATTTTCTGACTATTTGGCCTTCTGCTTTTTGGAATATATTCACAGATTTATGTTTTACTCTTCTTTGCGATTGTTCTTGACCCTACAAGAAACACAAGGCCAAAGCTACAACTCATTTGTAGTCAGAACCAGCAGTGAAAGAGTGCAGTGAAACGACTCCACATAAGGCATAACCACTAAAACTAAGTGTCCTCATTTGCATCTACAAATATGAACACCAACAGGTGCTGAAAAATTGGAATGTATAACATTTCTTTTAAATAAACAGCTATACATCCTGGTTAACATCCAATCCTTCAGTTAGATAAGTAGAGGCTAACACAGAATACATAATATAAAGATAACATAACTGATCAGTTTAATGTCTGTGTTACATAAAATAATCTGTTTGAGAAGGAAAATCCCAAATAACAGAACTCTTAGCATATTTAAAATATTCAACAACTCCCAGAAAAAAAACATTTTTATTGAATACTGGAAAAATACCCGCGCTTCGCAGCAGAGAAGTAGTGTGTTAAAGAAATTATGAAAATGAAAAGGAAACATTTTAAAAATAACGTAACATGATTGTCAATGTAATTGTTTTGTGACTGTTATGAGTGTTGCTGTCATCAAGGATTTGATTATCATTATTTGTTTCAATCAGATTCGTATTTGGAGGATGTGTTGTGTTCAAGTTACATTCCGTGTTTGTCAACTGTTGTAAAGATAACAGGTTTCATTCATCGAAGTGATCACTACCCAAATTGGTACTTGTGAATCTATTAATAAAGTATCTATCTATCTATCTATCTATCTATCTATCTATCTATCTATCTATCTATCTATCTATCTATCTATCTATCTAAGATGTTTAACAGGCATTCCCGGTATTAAGTTGTGGATTTGCCTGCGAATATTTAGCGGCAGCGTGTCTATGAACTTAATTTAAACTTAAGCTTTACACCTTGCTTTCCTATTGATATGTCTACAAAGGCTTGTTCAGATTCTGAGGGTTGTTCCTTTCTTACTGCATCAATAAACAACTCGTCTTCCTCTTTATCTGAGACATCACACACTGCATGCACGGGTTTACCTTTCCCAGTCCTGCAAAGTCAGTTCACGTGAGCCGCTTGGAGTACATGCATCGAAGGTTCTCAGCTGTGCTTGTGCTATCTTGTGCGATCTTGCGATGTCCACGTCTTTATTTAATGTTATCTCAGACCCGGTACTTACAAAGTGATGAAAAGTCTCGTTTATACCCTGCGTCCTCTCATTAAACTTGTATCTCGCGAATATCGTATTTGTCTTAGGCATGACAAACGCCAGTGGCAGCGTGTCTATGAATTTAATTTAAAGTTAAGCTTTACACCTTGCTTTTCTAATCATTTGCATAAGCACAGTCCTTCACCAGCAATTTTAACTCTGTTACAGCAATTTTAACTCCGTTACAAATTGATCCAAAGTCTCGTTTATACCCTGCGTCTTCTCATTAAACTTGTACTTCGCGAATATCATATTCGTCGTAGGCATCACAAATGCCAGTGGCAGCCTGTCTATGAACTTAATTTAAACTTAAGGTTTACACCGTGCTTTGTTTCCACAGTAGCTGCACTTATGAATATGCTTGTATGCATCACTCGCTTCATATTCTTTTGCTGCCTTCTCAATTGTGTAATGCGTTTTTTGAACAGGTTTCATTTATTGAAGTGATCACTACCCAAATCGGTACTCGTGAATCTAAGATGTTTAACAGGCATTCCTGGTATTAAGTTGTTGATTTGCCTGTGAATATTTAGCGGCAGCGTGTCTATGAACGTAATTTAAACTTAAGCTTTATGCCTTGCTTTCCTATTGATACGTGTACAAAGGCTTGTTCAGATTCAGAGGGTTGTTCGTTTCCTACTGCATCAATGAGCAGCTCATCTTCCTCTTTATCTCAGACATCACACACTGCAGGCACGGGTTTACCTTTTCCAGTCCTGCAAAGTCAGTTCACGTGAGCCGCTCGGAATACATGCATCGAAGGTTCTCAGCTGTGCTTGTGTTATGTCGGGCGATCTTGCAATGTTCACGGCTTTATTTAATGTTAGCTCAGACCCGGTACTTAAAAGTTTCTCTCGCACTTTTGATGAGTTTGTGCCAAACACTATATTATCCCTGACCATCTCATCTTTGTTTGCATAAGCTCAGTCCTTCACCAGCAATTTTAACTCCGTTACAAAGTGATGAAAAGTCTCGTTTATACCTCTTCTATATTCCTCTTTTGTAAGTAAGCTTTAAGGAATGAGCCTGCCAAATTTCAGCCTTCTACCTACACGGGAAGTTGGAGAATTAGTGATGAGTCAGTCAGTCAGTCAGTCAGTGAGTCAGTTAGTCAGTCAGTCAGTCAGTCAGTCAGTGAGGGCTTTGCCTTTTATTAGTATAGATTTAGAAAACAAATTTCTTCATGATTTCTTAAATGTAGTGCACAACTGTCTAAATATTCTTGCTGAGAAGGATTATCCACCTTAATCATGTGAACTATGGCCGGCCGTTCATCCCGGCCAATACCCCCACGCCGCTAGATTGAGCCCTTCCGGCAGCATGGAGGTGCCCTGAATTCTAGCATGGCATCATGGATAGTGGAGTTTTCCTTCCAAGAAGACGCTGCAAGGAGGCTCAGAGACTGGTATTTGCCATATAACCCAGAAAGACGTCCTGGTCACAGGGACAGGGGAAATTACGTACTTCCGGGATGAAAAAGAAGAGTTTTTGATCTGACCCAGAAGTGCTAGGAAATCACATGGACAGAGGGTTCAGAAGCACTTCCGGGTCAAGGACTATAAAGGATTGTGGGAAATCCCAGACGGACGAGCTGAGCTTGGTGGCAGGGTGGCAACGCGTCTGGGAGTGGAGGATTTATTGAGAATTGTGTTGTGGTTAATTTATATGAGTATTGTGGAGAGGAGGGCGCTTTGTGCACTGTGTTACTTTAATAAAGTCAATTATTGGACTTTTACCTGGTGTCTGGCATCTGATCTGAGGGTTCAAGGGGACGACAGCACGCCTATCAGTCACAGTCAACATCTTCAAGAAAGTTTATAGGGTAATTTAGTTTACTGTTTTAATTTAATGTTAAGACTTTAATGAAGCTGTATTTAAAGTGGCAGGTGGTGTTATATTGCTAAGTTGAAATATAAAATAGTCCACACTACACTGAAAACTATCTCAAAGCAGACAGTAAATTCATTCTTCTTTAGATGCCTCAGCATTCCTCCTTTTCCATTGTTCACCCCAGTCTTACAAAAAGCCACAATATGTGTTGTAAATAAATAAGAATGTAGGGATTTATACAGTAGGATGTGCACTGGAGTTATGGAAAAACTAGGCCAGAAAATTCTTGATTTTCAGGTATCTCAGGTGTGCCCTTAGAATTGTGTATCTAATTTCTTTAGTCAAAAATACAGACTATCATTAGTCTAAATAATGGATATAAGAAAATGGTTAGAAGGATCTATCTTCAGTTACCGCCAAGGGGATTTGCAAGTAATGAGAAAAAGGCTGGTGGAAGAGAAGCGAAGGAGGCAAACAGTGTGCTCAATACTGACAGCAGCAGGAGTGCATGTGATATTTCTACTGTGTTTCCATAAACTAGGGAATAATTCTCACTTTAGTTCAGGCTCTTCATTAAAACTGTCTCCATAGAATTATAGAGGCTGGCACCAACTACCACTGCGCTCAGACAACTGCAGAAAAGTCTGGGGAGTCAGGAACATAGATTTAATCAAACAGTCAGTAGTGAGTTAATTCACTGCTAATTGGAAAAAAATCTTAAAAGATTAATAGGTTCATAAAATTCCTCAAAACAAAATCACCAGAAACTAGCAAACTAATCAATTCAAAGCAGTGCATACATTTTACTAAACGGTGTGATAGGAGGTGCCCTCCACTCCTCAAACTACACTCAAGGGGCAACAAATTAAACAAATAAGGGATCTCTGCATAAGGTTTCTTGTAATGTAAACACAGACATACAAGTAAGAAGTACATCTGATAAGCTAATTTGTGTCTTCTATGAATAAAAATAAAGTTTTATATTTTAATACGTGGCTAAAGGACCGTCACGCAGGGTGAGGCAACAAGGTGATCGTCTCTGATGGCACTTTGTTAAAGGCAGCATTTTAACAATGCAAAAAAAAAAGTTCATTATTAACCTTAAGGATTAACAACATTAAAAACATTAAGGAGCCCTGACGGCTACCCTGCAGAGTTTTACAAGAAATTCTCCGCTCAGCTAGCTCCCCTCCTATTAGCAACATTTACAGAAGCCAGAGATAACCAATCTCTTCCACAAACCTTTCGCCAAGCATTAATCACTGTCTTTCCAAAACAAAATAAGGACTTATTACAATGTGCATCATACAGACCAATTTCACTTCTGAATAACGACGTTAAAATACTCTCTAAAATCATAGCTAGAAGGATGGAGAAAGTGCTACCCTCTGTAATATCACAAGACCAAACTGGATTTATTAGGGGCCGACACTTATCTTCAAATCTTCGACGCCTGTTTAATGTAATATACTCACCAACTAAATCAAACACCCCAGAAATATTATTATCATTGGATGCAGAAAAAGCATTCGACATGATTGAATGGAAATACCTTTTTACTATTTTGGAGAGTTTGGGTTTGGCCCGAACATTTGTGCATGGATTAAATTACTGTATACTAACCCAGAAGCTTCAGTTTGCATCAATAACATTTGCTCAGACTACTTTAAACGTGGCACAAGACAGGGATGCCCTTTGTCACCGCTGCTGTTTGCAATTGCCATTGAACCACTGGCAATACATTGTCGAAATACTGATCAGATAAAGGGGATTAGCAGAGAAGGACTGGAACAGAAAATCTCATTATATGCAGATGACATGGTACTGTATATATCGGACCCAGAAAATTCTGTGCCTGCAGTCTTAGCAGCACTCACAGAATTTCAAAAGCTCTCTGGTCTCAGAATTAATCTGAATAAAAGTGTACTCTTTCCGGTGAATTCTCAAGCATATAATATTAGATTAGACACCCTACCTTTTATCATTGCAGAACAGTTTAAATACCTCGGGGTAAACATCACAAGTAAACATAAAGCTCTATATCAACAAAATTTCGTCGTCTGCATGGAAAAAATTAAACAAGACTTGCATAGATGGTCAACCCTTCATCTCACACTAGCTGGAAGAATTAACACTGTTAAGATGAATATTCTTCCTAAGCTCCTTTTTTTATTTCAAAACATACCAATATACATTAATAAATCGTTCTTTAAGCAATTAGATTCAACAATAACCTCATTTATTTGGAATTCTAAACATCCACGCATCAAAAGAGCGACCCTACAAAGACAAAAGGCAGAAGGCGGCATGGCTCTACCTAACTTCCAGTTTTATTACTGGGGCAAATATACAGTCGATAAGAACCTGGACACAAATAGAAGAACATACACAGGCATGGACCGCAATAGAAGTAAAATCCTGCAGTACTTCTTTGTATTCCTGCTCTGTGCTCCAATAAACACACGTTATCGGCAATACACTAATAACCCAATTGTGCTCCACTCACTTAGAATCTGGAACCAATGTAGAAAGCATTTTAAGACGGAGAAGCTTCTATCTGTGGCACCCTGCAAGAGAACCACCTCTTTCAACCTTCACAAACATATGCAGTTTTAATATCTGGAAAAATTTGGAATTAACTTGCTTAGAGATCTTTATATAGACAACGTCTTTGCATCCTATGAACAATTACATTCCAAATTTAACATTCCAGCTACAAATTTCTTTCACTATCTTCAAATCAGGAACTTTGTTAAACAGAACCTTCCAGATTTTCCTCATCTTGCACCCTCATCCACGCTGGAAAAATATTGCTCAATTTTGAGGATTAGACTCCATCTCTACAATATATAAAATCCTTTTACAATCCCTTCCTTTCAAAGATCCAAGAGGACACTGGGAAAATGACCTCTCAATTAATATATCAGAAAAGGAGTGGAAAGTAGCAATGCAGAGAATTCACTCGAGCTCCATATGCGCAAAGCATACAATTATACAACTCAAAATTATATATCGAGCACATCTGTCTCGACTAAAACTCTCAAAATGTTTCCAGGGCATGATCCAACCTGCGAACGTTGCAACCAAGCCCCAGCCTCACTAGGTCACATGTTCTGGGCCTGCACCAAATTAGCATTATTCTGGACAAAAAATTTGAATTACCTCTCAGACAGCCTTGGACTCACAATCCCTCCTAACCCATTAACAGCTGTGTTTGGGGTTCTTCCAGAGGGGCTTAAAGTGGAGAAGGACAAACAAATTGTGATTGCATTCACTACACTGTTGGCACGCAGACTTATTCTGATAAACTGGAAGAACCCAAACTCTCCTCTTTTAAGTCAGTGGGAAACTGATGTGTTATACTATTTAAAATTGGAAAAAATCAAATACTCAGTTAGAGGATCTGTACAGACTTTTTTCAAAACATGGCAGGATCTAATCAGTAATATTTTAAAATAAGTTTATAAAGCACAGAGAATTTATTAATTTAGGTATTTTTACAAGCCTTAAATTTTACACCGTTTGGCTTGCTCTCTCTCTCAGGGTGGGGATCGATCTGTTCTTAACATAATTCTTTTTTTTGTAAAAACTTGATTGCTATGTATTGATTGTAATAAAATTAATAAATAAAAATTAAAAAAAAAAAAAAACATTAAGGAGCAAGCTTTAAAAAGTGGCAATGGTAAAAATGACTTGAAAAATCCATAACGTCTGTGTTTGACTATACAGACTACTGCAGCTGAAAGTGACTCAGTTTCCCTTTGCAAGTCATTCAAATCCTATATGACAGAGTAATGATTATCTGTCCTAAATTAGGAGAAATAAAAATGAATAAACCAGAGAGACGTGACCTAATAAACAAACATGAATACCAACTGCATGATGACTTCAAATTCTTTACTGTGTGCAAGACTCTCTCAGAATAATAATGTTTGATGCATGACATTGTAGAAAAAAATGTGACAATTGGGTTGCATTGGCAAGCTTTCTTTTTTTTCCTTTTGCCGTTCACGTTTCTGTAAAAAGATTGACTCTATTTCACACGAGTGTTAAAAAAAAATCTTTGAAAGGGACTACAGATGACTTTCTGGTAAGGTAGTTCACTATTTAAACTACCAGGCTGGCAAGTAGCTTACAGTTACAGTATGATAGTGACACCATGATAATTTCAATATTATGCATCCCCATAAATTGTAACCATATAAATTATATTTAGGCTCTTGAACTAATCTGAATAGCCTAATAAAATTACTAAATTCAACTAAAGTATAATGCTAAAATGCTAAACCAAATTCTCTGTTCCTGTATCTTCACTAGTGTAGGCAAGTAAGGCATTATCACTATCCCATCAATGCATGGAGTCAGTTTTTCCAGCTAGGAGGAACTTTTTTTAGAGTGCCAGGAAAACGAACCAACATGAAGTGTATAATCATCTAGTCATTATGGTGATGCACTAAAGAGGACGAGATTTGTGGAGTTTTAAAACAAGTATTAATGTAAGACAAATGTGTTATGACAGTTTGTAAAATTCTGTTAATTAATGGAATCTGTTTAAGGTGAGAAATACGTATTGCATGTGGTGTGAATTAAGTGCATCATTTCATGCTGTCTAAGGACATGGTACAGGTTTGTAGGTTGGGGTTAAGCTGTGGGTGGAGGTAGGAAATGGATGGCAAAAATGCTCTTGTCTCAGGCGACATTTTGTAACGCGCTAGTACTGAGTGACTAACACTACACAGAGCTATGAAGCCAAATTGATTGAGCTGGGACATGCTTACGCCGATGACACCACTCTTGCACCATTAAAACAGAGATACAAAACCAGTAGGAATACAGTTTGGTATGTGATTGAAAGCACATTTGGACAAAGTGTTGAGACTGCACTGTGGATGCCATACTTCACTGAAACTGACCTCATGTTTGTAGAGTTGAATCAGTGAGTTCAACAAACAGCATCCTCAAATTCTCATTACTCTTGCTCCAAAGAGCAACAAACTTCTAAATGCAGAACTTGTTAAACACATAATGAACTTAATAAATTTAACCAGAATTGAGAAAGAGTATGTTATTTTACAAATAATTAGCAAAAAATGACATAAGTGACCAATTAAACAACACATCACCAAGCACTGGACTCCATGCCAAACGCTCTAACATCTTTTAACGTTTGGTGCATCCACAGCTATGTGTGAGAATACATTTTCAGTCATGAAGAATGTTTCATGGACCATAGATGCTTCACGCAGCATGTGCAGAAGGCCCAGCTTGTGCAGCTTGTCTTCAAGAGAGCACTCACTTGCAAACCTATGACTCAGTGAAGGACAGGTTTCTAAGAAAATTTAATCCTGGCACTTATCATCTTCAACTTTTCGAACAATGGCTAAACCTATTAACATTTGTATTTTATGATTACCCTTGAACGATAATGATTTTTAAAATTTTCAGTGCATATTAAAGTGCTCAAGTTCCTATGCAATTTATATAAGGAGATCTTGATGTAGTATTGTTGTCTGCTGTGGCTGTTGCAGGCTGGGTAACTGTGATGTTATTGAACCCATGTGAGGAGTGCTTTGTCTGTGGCTACAGGAGTACTAAGCTGACATTATGTGTGTTTTTAAAAAAGATTTTCTATTCTTATTATAGTGGTGTATTTGTTAAACTAAATTTTACCATGCCTGTTACAGTGCATTGTTGATTAGGCATCTCTCATCTATAGACCCGCATGTTTCAAACCAACAGTCAAACCTCGCCCATCAAAGTTCAGATTGCTAAGATGATGGCCCTGGGTTGGCATATTTATTTCTGTGTGTGTTTATGTGTGTGTGTGTAATTGGTCTTATTTCCAAGCACAGAATGCTTCATTTTACTTGTTTATTCATTTTTGCAAACCACATTTTTGCTTTTGGGTCACTAGACTTTAGAGCAAACAATGATACTACTGAGTGCAGAACAGTTCTCTCAACAGGATAATATTTATCACAGGCAAACCACAAACACCACCAAACAAACAGGCACCCTAGATGAATCTTTGGTGAGTTTCATTAAAATGATGAATCCTAGAAATTAGCAAGCCATCTTACAATGTACAAACATGATGTATGTGCTTCTTTTTTGAGTGCATTCCCAAAGCCCCTCCTAAGGGCTCATTTATACTTCACGCTCAGAACGCGTACGCGTCCGCATCATGGCTGCCACGCGTTCCCAGCGTTCATTTCACGCGTCCTTTGAGCAGGTCCTCAGAAATTAACGCGACGCGTGCGCGAGTTGCAGTACCAGCAAAAAGTCGGGGGGCGCAGTGTGCTAAAAGTCGGAACGTGACGTCAGAGTCTCTGTTTACTATCTACATGTGACAGCAAGCCACTATGGAGATCCTTCGGGGATCGATGTGCTCGCTTTGCTGTTTGATAAATGGTTCAAAGTGTTGAAGCAAAATGCCGACATACAGATGCATTCGTGGTGCTTTTATATTCAAGCGTCGCATATTCCCGATCGTAATGACACGATACATTTTAAAAGTCTCATATACTATCTTTTGTGCCGTCTATTTTTTATTTTTTTACTTTACCTGCTGTCAGGTCCAAGAAGCTCGTAGCGATTAAAAACTGGGATGACGTTTACGACGGTCTGCTTTAATGATAAAGTAAACTACGAGGTTAAAGTGGACAATTCGAGATTAAAGCCGAAATTTCCACTTTAATCATAAAATACACGTTTTCACCGAGTCTTTTATTTTTTTCTTAGTGGCTCAAATACAGCGCTATACATTATGTTGGCGATGTGAAGTTGGAAAAAAAAAAAAAATAGACGGCACTGAGACTTTTAAAATGTATCGTCACATGTAGATAGTTCCCGAATGTAATTCGGTAATAAAAAAAATTAAAAAAGAAGACACTGGTATGTGAGACTTTTAAAATGTATCGTCACATGTAGATAGTTCCCGAATGTAATGACACGATACAGTTTAAAAGTCTCAGTGCCGTCTATTTTTTTTCCAACTTCACATCGCCAACATAATGTATAGCGCTGTATTTGAGCCACTGAGAAAAAAATAAAAGACTCGGTGAAAACGTGTATTTTATGATTAAAGTGGAAATTTCGGCTTTAATCTCGAATTGTCCACTTTAACCTCGTAGTTTACTTTATCATTAAAGCAGACCGTCGTAAACGTCATCCCAGTTTTTAATCGCTACGAGCTTCTTGGACCTGACAGCTGCGGCAAGCAGCAAAAGATCACCACACAGAACAAATTAAATGTCTGATATTCCAACTCTCTGCACATTTAGAATCTTTAGATTCATACTTGATATCACTTTCATGATGAAATGCATTAAAGTGTGTATGTTACATTTTACATATAATTTAATTTAAATAATGAATACTGTTAATAATTACACACATGGGGGTGACACGGTGGCGGAGCAATGGCACTGCTGTCTCGCAGGGAGTTACGTTGCTGGTATTTCTTGCTTGTATTTCACACTGTGCTCCGGTTTCCTTCCAAAGATATGCAGACTTGGGGATTTGGTGCCACTAAAATGACGCTAGTGTATGTGTGCTTGTATTCACCTTTTGATGAGCGGAGACCTCGTCCAGGGATTGTTTCTCAGTCGTGCCCAATGCTTGTTGGAATGGACACATCCCTGGATTGATGGATTTAATCAATAAACATCCTTTTCACAGATATTGCGGTAAGGTGTTATCGGAATTTAATAGGTGTTTTAGGCAATTCACAACACAGAGAAGCCAAACATGTTCTCACCGTGATAATATCTCGCACTGCCACCTGGTGGACTCCTCCAGCTTTACGTAAAGTACGCGCGCAAGTATAAACACTTCAACGCTTGCGTAGCAGGAGCGTCCGCTGCAGCATGCGTCGCGTCGCGTGAAGTATAAATGAGCCCTAACTGGTCATTTTACAAGTGAGAGTAGCAGACTTCTTTGTTAACCTCTACCCCAAAAGTTGCTTAGCAAAAAGCATCAGAAAACAATTTTAAAAACAGTTGGTTGACAGTATTTTCATTACCATCTGGGGGGTACATTATAGGTGTCAGCATGTACACAAGCAAATGATATAATTATGTCAGGTACAAATTTATTATTCTGAATCAATCAAAGTTCTCTGTCTGATGACCTCAGTCTGTGTCTGAGGTTGGTGTAAGAGGTAGCAAGTTTAATACACATTTAGTAATTAATGAGTGATTTGAAAGATATAAAGTACAAAGAATTTAAAGTCCTACTTATTATTACTTATTATTACTTTTATTATTTTTGGGAAAGACTCATAATTTAATGATGTCTTAAAATTAAGTTTACAATGATCTTTGTGCTATGCTGCTTTTGGGAAAAAAACCTTATCAAAAAACATGAACAACACTAATCAGCAATAATAGTAGGTATAGCAATTTTAAGAATTTTGTAAAACAGTATTTTGCCTAATTAATTTAATTGCAACAAATATATCAAGAAAGACCAGTATGAAAATAACATTCCTATCCGAGAACAAAAAAGTCCCAGATTCCGAGATTCAGAAAAAATATTGAAACCTTTCAGGAAAACTTAATTCATAACATATGTTAGGGGTCGTTTCACGTGCACCTTATGAGTTTTAAACTTCGTGAAGCATTTAATACAAGTGTCTCAAAAGTGTGGCTAGGAAGCACCATCCTTCCACCCCAGGACGAGACAGGGCGCTGATGCCAACAGTATTGCCTCTTTCCCCAGTAACATCAAAGGATGATATGTAGCTCCACCCCGCGCCCCCAAGAAGACTCATCTCCTTTTGGTGCCATAGCTATAGAAAACAGCAGAGACCCAAGCATTAAGAACTTGACCAGCAAAAAAGGAGGACAGACTTCATCCATATCCGATACAGAATGGGGCTAACTAGACCCAGTTTTTGTTTTCATGTAACTGCTGCACGGCTCTATTTCTGTTGATTAAACAGGATGACCTGGATGGCACCCCAACTTTTAGCCTTACCTACCACTGTCTGTTCCCAGCCAAGTTACACAAGGTATAATAAATATGAACTTACTTAATACTTGCACTCTGAATTCCACCAAGAAGCTACTGTTGGGTGTTTGAAACAAGAGCAAATGCTGTCCAGCTTGTTTTTTATCAGCTTCAATAATCATGAAGGAAAATGTTGTTCTGAAGGAGAAAATAGATAACATAAATGTTCATTTCATTAATTGTTTAATGTGAGATTGGTTATGTATACATAAATGATGAATTTTCAGTAGAGACCAGCCAAAACCTGTTTTATCAGTTGCTACCAAATCCAAAACAAATACAATTTTATCTATAATGTAGGTACTTCTGCAGAAAACTAAACCATTACAAAATGTTTGTAAGTACTTTTGCCTGAAACAGAAGCTGAAACTTACAAGTCCCATTCCCATTTTAGTTCTGCATTTTAGTTACAACCAGAGCATTGTTTTTTTCAGGTCATAGAACTTTACCAGCCTTACCAAAATAATAGGTGAATTTCAATATTGAATTATTTCACCCTGTCTATGTGATGACATTTCCAATCTTGCAATACACAGCCGATGTCAAGACTAATTTTCAACCAAAGGAAGAAGTTTTTAAACATTAATGCACATTTCATCTTTTAACGCACCTGTATTAATACGAAACTCTGGATATTCTCTGTTTTAAATATTTTGAACTATTTATGAAAAGAATTAAAAAGTATTGGCTTACATAAGCATATTGTCAGAATATTATCGGATAACATTTTCAAAATTTTGTTTAAATTTGAATTAAAATATGAAACTATTACAGTTGGATTAATCTTAACCAATTTATTAGCAAAGAATGGTACAAAGAAAATCCTTAATACCTGCTTTTGTCAGTAATGCACTCTGATACGGCATCTCTGTGCCTCCAAGAGCAGTTTACATTTTCATATCCATTCAGTGTCGCTTGGATCTCAACAGTATCTAGAAAGTCAAGTTCTATTTCACTAAATGTCTTTCCTATTTCACTTTCATCATTTCCGATGCTTCCCATGAGACTGCATGAGATGTTCATTAATTCCACCCTACGGTTGGCTGCCTACATGCAAAAGAACAAAATGAAAAAAAATCTGAAAACAACAGATGTTATGCTTATATTCTGTAACTTATCCATTAGAGTTAATTTAGATAAATGTATATTATTTTTAGCACTATTTACAGAAAAAGAAGCCATGGAGAACAAATATATCAGCACCATTGCTAGATTTCAGGGTTGGTACAAATTAAGCACACAGGACAAAAGCTCATAGAGAAAAGTATGTAGTGACAAATGCATATAGGAAAAATAAATAGAATGTGCAGCTAGTAAACCACACTTGGTATGGCACTACAAGGAAAACTATCAAAACAAAGCACATAACAGGATGACAAACACTATACACAGTGTCAGGGATGCCAGGGGCCATGACCCGGCCGGGACGCCAGGAGGGACCGGAAGAGGGTCAGAGCCCTGCCTGGATCACGTGGGGTTTGCCTTCCGGGTTGCTTTGGGGGCCACGGGTCAAGGGCATGGAAGCCCTTCCCTGTAGGAGCCCGTGGTCACCGCCAGGAGGCGCCCCAATGCCTTGGGGACTTGTTTCCCCAGCACTCCTGCCACACCAGGAAGTGCTGGGGAAGATTATGACGGCGCCGGAGAGCAGCCGGGAGGACAGCCGGCACTTCCGCCACGCTGGGGCGTGGCCAACGAAGGTATGCCGGGAACACCAGGTGCTCATCCGGGTCAGCTATAAAAGGGGCCGCCTCCCTTCATTCAGGGCTGGAGTCGGGTGGAAGGAGGACGAAGCAGTGGAGAGTGGAGGCGGCCCGAAGAAAGGCATTGTGGCCAGGACTTTGGGTGATTTGGGGTTTGTGCACGTGACTGAGGTCTGAGTGACCATTGGCTGGGGTCTTAGTGACCCGTTATTGTAAATATATTGTGTAATAAACGTGTGGTGGTTTTACAACAACATGTCCGCCTGTCTGTGCCCGGGTGCCGTTCACAACAGATAAAGAGAAAAATGAAAATTAAGTCAATTAAAGTGTAAGTACATGGCACAATTACTAGTATAACATTATGTTAAAAACATCTAAATGCAACACCAATAGATATATTGATATTAACTGGTGCAGACAGCAATTAAGCTTGACATGTCTTGGCCACCTAGCTCTGGAGGGAAAAATATCCACAAGCTTTTCAAAGACAGCACACATGGCATCACAAAGAACTAAACTAAAGGTTAATAATATTTTTGCATACACATATTTCTTGTCATTTTTGTAAGTGTCCAGAGAAATTCTTCTTCTCTTCTATAATTCATGATGATTGGGATTTATAAAGGGGAAGTACATGGAACTTTGCTTTCCCACAGTTTTATGTATCTAAATTTTTTGTGCGTACGCACATTTCTATTTTTGCCTGTATGCCATGTTTTAGTGTGAATTCTATGCATGGCATTATACATCAGTCCCCTGATGAACAATTTACTTCAGAGAAACTTAAAAGTTATGAAGAATATCACAACTAAAGAAACCACTGGGTTGGAAAAGGAATGTATATGAATCAGGCATAAATATTTCACTAAAAGAGGGGCTGAAAGGTTATTTTGTAATAATTATCCACAACTATAATATATATTTAACTGTAAGTTAATGCATAATGGAATATCCTACAGGGAAACTAAGGAGGACAGAAAATGTCTGGGTTTAGATAGATAGATTGATAGATACTTTATTAATCCCCAATGGGAAACTGACATACTCCAGCAGCAGCATACTGATAAAAACAATATTAACTAAAGAGTGATAAAAAGGCAGTGCAAGTTAAAAAAAAGGCCAGTTGGAGAGTGCGAGGCAGGTATAACAGTATACAATCTTGTATAATGTTAACGTTTACCCCCCCGGGTGGAATTGAAGGGTCGCATAGTGTGGGGGAGTAACGATCTCCTCAGTCTGTCAGTGGAGCAGGACGGTGACAGCAGTCTGTCGCTAAAGCTGCTCCTCTGTCTGGAGATGATACTGTTCAGTGGATGCGGTGGATTCTCCATGATTGACAGGAGCCTGCTCAGCGCCCGTCGCTCTGCCACGGATGTCAAACTGTCCAGCTCCATGCCTACAATACAGCCTGCCTTCCTCACCAGTTTGTCCAGGCGTGAGGCGTCCCTCTTCTTTATGCTGCCTCCCCAGCACACCACTGCGTAGAAAAGGGCGCTCGCCACAACCGTCTGACAGAACATCTGCAGCATCTTATTGCAGATGTTGAGTGACACCAGCCTTCTAAGGAAGCATAGTCGGCTCTGTCCTTTCTTGTACAGAGCATCAGTATTGGCAGTCCAGTCCAATTTATCATCCAGCTGCACTCCCAGGTATTTATAGGTCTGTACCCTCTGCACACAGTCACCTCCAATGATCATGGGGTCCATGAGGGGCCTGGGTCTCCTAAAATCCACCACCAGCTCCTTGGTTTTGCTGGTGTTCAATTGTAGGTGGTTTGAGTTGCACCATTTAACAAAGTCCTTGATTAGGTTCCTATGCTCCTCCTCCTGTCCACTCCTGATGCAACCCACGATAGCAGAGTCATCAGCGAACTTTTGCACGTGGCAGGACTCCAAGTTGTATTAGAAGTCCAATGTATATAGGCTGAACAGGACCGGAGAAAGTACAGTTCCCTGCAGTGCTCCTGTGCTGCTGTCCACAATGTCAGACCTGCAGTTCCCGAGACGCACATACTGAGGTCTGTCTGTAAGATAGTTCACGATCCATGCCACCAGGTATGAATCTACTCCCATCTCTGTCAGCTTGTCCCTAAGGAGCAAAGGTTGGATGGTGTTGAAGGTGCTAGAGAAGTCCAGAAACATAATTCTTACTGTACCATTGCCTCTGTCCAAGTGGAAGAGGGATTGTTGTAGCATGTAGATGATGGCCTCCTCAGCTCCCACCTTCTCCTAGTATGCAAACTGCAGAGGGTCGAGGGTGTGGCGGACCTGTGGCCTCAGGTGGTGAAGCTCTGTGGTCTTCATCACATGTGATGTTAGTGCGACAGGCCTAAAGTCTTTCAGCTCACCAGGACGTGATACCTTTGGGACTGGGGTGATGAAAGATGTTTTCCAAAGCCTCAGGACTCTCCCCTGTTCCAGGCTCAGGGTTTTTCACAATCTTAAAATTATCTAATTAATGTAATAATAGAAGATGGGGACTGAGGGGATCATCATAATTGTTCAAAAATCACAAATACCAAGGGACTAAATGTAAATATAAATGAAAAATCACTATTTGATAATTGTGAATTGTGAGCCTATTTGTGATAACATACATGCAGGTTTTTTAACTCAATAAATATACAGATTACTATAGTAATCTTAGTGACTAGAACAGGTGCACAGAAGAAGAATGTGCTATGTTGGTGCCTCAGGGAGCCCAATCATATATGGTATTCACTCAATATGTTAATGCTAGTTAAGGCCTGTCAAGGACTCTCAAGGCAGAAGCCCACAGTTTAGATATGGCATCAACTCCGTGCCAAGAAGGATGCCCCCTGCTCCCTTCAAAATGGACCGCAGTCATCAATGACCTCAACTGAAAAACTCAACAACTATTGCGCTATTCCCAATGACTTCTGTTCTGCTGTTTTTGTACATATAAACATTATACTACAATATGTACTAGTAGTGAATGCTGCATTGTAAAGGAAGTTAAATATATCTTTTCTTTCCTACCACTATGTCTCTTGTCTTAATATTTCCGCCATGGTTACCGAAGGTTTATATATACAGGTTCAAACTATGAGCTGTATTTTAACAAAGAACACATTCCCAAGGAGCATGTGCCCCCTAGATGGGCACAAGGGAGCTGGAACCAGTCCAGCATGTTTTGAAGAATGTTGAAGGAAAACCAAGACATACACACAGACAGGGCAGAATGTGCAAACTCCACTCAAACCCAGGACACTAGATCCATGTGACATTAATACCACCTACTGCACTGCAGTGCCTCCCAACAAAAAATGTCATTTGTATTTTGTTGAGTTTACTGTGTACTGTATATTTTAGTCAACTAGAGGCTGAGTTGTGTAATAGGGAAAGCCCTTAATCTGGTTATAAGGCATTCCCTGCACCACTATGTTTAGCAACTATTTATGCATAAACAGGTAAATAAGTAAGTAGTGATTAAATACTGCATAGAACAATACAATAGTGTTTATTTGATTCTGGACTGTGGAAAGAATTTTATTCTAATTTGATCTTTCAGACATTTGAGATATATGCAATTAGTGATACAAATAACACATTAAAGTAGCAAACACATTTGGATTTACTATTAGCTTCTTTTATTGCAGTTTTACTTTTTACTTGTTTGTAATGAGGTATGGCAGTGGACCATAATGATTTTTTTTAATTGAGTCAACACATAACATTTTTAGTGGTCTACAACAGTTTTAGCTTTTTGGAAATTTATTTGGCTCCTACATTTTTTCAGTTCAGGAGACACTGCCTATTAGTGAACTTTATTTTCATTTGCAGTGCTGTGTAATCCAGCAAAGGCAATGTGTGACCCCCTAGTGAGGTAGAAAGAATAAGTGTGATAAAAGTGAAATGTATTTTGTTACTAAGGTTTTGGTTTAAGAGTCGGTGGTGTGCATGTATTTTTGTCTGAAGCCTAGCCAGATGTTTTGATGAGGTGATTCAGGTATGGAGATTAGCTCTCTAGTTTTTAATTGAAATATTTAAGTAGATTGAAAAAGGATCCCACGTACACATTTCATAACAAGATAAAAGTACCAAGAAAACTGTACTGTCTGTGACAGAAAGGAAGCAGAACTAACTGAAGTTTGTTTTAATTAATTTGAACTGAAATCAAATCTATAAAATACTGTAGTATACAAATACAGAGCATACCTGTTGTCTTTGAATAAGATCAGGTTTTGTTTTCTGCATGTGTGAAATCATGAAGCACTGAACACTTGTATCTGCTTGAAACACATACATCTTTGTAGATATCACCAAATAGGCTGCAACTAGGAAGGAACAGAAAAAAAAATCATTTCAAAACGTAATAGACAGTATTTTCACTATGAGTAACAGTTATTGTTCCTAAGTGGTTATGAAAATGTTTTGTAAACTGCATTGTTTTAGAAATATCAAATTATAAATTAATGCATTTGCATCATAAAACCAGTTAATGAGGTTTTTAAAGATAAAGCAAAATGAATCCCTATCACCAGACTCGCTCCTCAATTTCTTAAATTTCCTGGCAATGCAGTTAGTAACTTCTATGGTCAGTATGCATGTGAGTGAGATGGACTTCTGTGCATCCAGAGTCTAAATATCTTCATCATTTTCAGATTTACAGTTTCATTTCCATTTTCAGTTTTGGTAAATTTCATGCACTTAATTTTCTTTTTCATTTTAATTCCATGCTCTTAATTACCAATGCTAATTTCTATGGGGTGTCATTTATTAAAGGATTCACTCTTTCTAGAAGCTTTTACTTAAGTTGGAAATTTGAACTAAAAGTGAGACATTTGCTGTATAAGCAAGACATTTGCAATATAAGTTTTTTTTTTGCTACTTTGCACAATACAAACATTTACATTTAAGAAAAACACAACATTTTCACATTTGACATTCTCTAAATGATGGAAAAAAATTCTACTTCAAAAAAAGGAAGGAAGGCACTGTTTTTCATGGGACTCTTTTTATGTTAACTTCAAGTGCTTGTATGTTTACACAGATATAATCTTATTCCATTTCAGAATTGTGTGCAGCAGGGGGGCGCAGAGCTTGTCATGGTGGGACTGAGTGCAAGATGGAAGACAACTGTGTTTTGTTTATGTGCAGACATCAACAGAACCAATTTGGAGTGACCAGTTAATGTAACATACATGTCTTTGGAAAATGGGAGACAAGTCCATGTAGATATGAGGAATGTGCAGGTTTTACAAAGACAATACTAGGGTGCAAGATTTGAAGTGAAGACAATAGATCTGTGAGGTAGTAGTACTAACTACTGCACCACCATGTCATCCCATGACAAGGCTCTCACTTTACAATAAGTCCCCAGTTTTTGATGTTAATTTCTTACATTCATAGTCTGTTATTAATTTCACATACTTATTTCTGTTGTTAGTATCATGATTTTCTGAGTTTTATGCACTTGTTTTTTCTTGTACAAATTTTGTTTTTGTTTTTTCCCTTTCAGGACCACTATATGGATCATCCAGACAACCATTATGTGAGAGGCAACACCAAGCCTGAGTAATGAGAAAGGCTATGCATTGCTCACATGAAGCTATTCTCCATGTCAGCACTCAGAGTTGTTTTATATCAATATCTAAAAACTCTAAGTACTCCAAAATCAGAAAAACACTTTGATTAAATTAAATGAAACTTGGTGACACTATACAAAAAAGAAAATTAGCTGACCTGTGTTTTGTTTTTTTTTTTAATTGTCAATATTTGTTGATAATATTGTTGTAGAGAGTGAGCTATTCTTATGCACCACTTTCTTTTTTTTCTGTCTCAGTGCTGAGAATTGGAGCTTGCAGTTCATGCAAATGAATGGCGTTGTCACAACTGCACCAAGCGGTAGCTGTAATCGCACAACCAATGTGGGCTGGTTTATGCAAATGAGCGCCACTAACAGAAGTGAAGTGGAAGGAATAAAGTTTGGCAAAGCTCAAAGAGGACATGTCGGGCACGTTGCTTCCTTGGATATACACAATACTTACTCCCTGTCTGTCTGCTTCTTCTTACATATGAAATGCATACAAATGTGAAGGCGGGAGGCTGGCCCCCATGGATTCTTCAATGCCCATATTTACATTTACTTCAAACAAAAGGGGGGAGGGGGGATTTGAAACAGGCCTTTGGTGGTGAAATGCATGCAGTATGTCAGAGAATTAGGGTGTTCCCATAAAGGTCAGACTGCAATGTATTGGTAACTTCAGTTCACAAAGCAGAAGCTGGAAAGCACCAGTACAGCGTATCGGTCCATTTCAAGCCCTTTGTACACCACAAGCCTGAAGCAACAGAATGTCTTGGTAAGTTTAAACTGTTGCACCGCTCAGTAAAAGGGTCCCCCACTGACAGAGCATAGTATAGGTGCACATTGTACATAGTTTACAATAATATTACTTTTCTTCTGCTGTGTTCTGTATAATGCTTAAAAGGTTCAACTCATTCCATGAGCCACATAAACATGCAGCCTGTAAATGGCAATGTTGTATGTAATAAGTTAACACTTTCAGGGCTGATGTCGACTTTTGTCAAAAGGAGGAGTTGACGATGGTAATCGACTGTAAACTGTGCCAAAAACAACCGTTCTGTTTTAGTTGGACTCTCGTTGCTAGAAGAAAAGTGTTGACCGAGAGTTCCTGCACTCCCAAGATTAGCAAAAAAAAATGGCACCGACATCTGGCGAGAGATCAAAGCGAATGCGTAAAGCAAAACACCCCGTGGATGACGATTTGCCAATTATCTCTGAACTGGACTATGACTTGTCAGACTTTGATACAAGTGATCGAAAATGAATGTGAGGTTCCAGCTTCAGCTGATTGGTCCCCAGCCAATCGTTATACTGACAACGTTCGCCAGGGAGGACTGCCACTTAACAATGATAAGATGTAGAAACCAAACTGCAGTGCACTGACACTTTGTCCCAGCCACACAAAGACCGCCTGGCAGCAAGCCTGCCACATATTCTTGGCAAACTGGCAGCCACAGCATGCAGCAACAGATGTTTTATGTTGATTTCTGTTTGCTTTTCAGAAAACCATGTTTTTTGGAAAAAATATTCAGCCCTCAAAGAGTTAAAGTAAACCACAACTCAGTATATATTGCTTTTAATCTAAACCCTCCAAAACTTTTAAAAA
Organism: Polypterus senegalus; assembly: GCF_016835505.1. NCBI lineage: Eukaryota > Metazoa > Chordata > Cladistia > Polypteriformes > Polypteridae > Polypterus > Polypterus senegalus. The sequence continues at coordinate 266,803,859 of NC_053155.1, forward strand.
AGTTTATTTATACCAAAATTCCAATTATTCCTATTAATTACCTGTTTGAATTCAAAAGAAAACAGTTTCCTGAAAAACAGTATTTCCCAATGACTACCAACAAAAGCCAAAGTCAGTCAGCAGGAACTGATCTACAGTATAAATGTTTTTCTCCTGTATGTAACATATTCAAGAATAAGGAGCTCCATTGAACAAATAAAATTAGCTATACATAAGTTTCATCAAAAGAAAAGTACTCCTGTAGTTATCTAGTGCTACTGATATATCCGATTAACCAAAGCCACTTTAACAAAGGGCCATTTACTGAGCGAATCCAGATAACACAGCTAACGATATTACAAGGTTTGCATAAGCTCCTCATTAGTGAATTGTTTCTTAATCTTACAGAAAGAATAGCAACGAGGCTCCCACCACTTGCAGCATATTCATGAAATAATTATAAAGTTGATCACTGCCTACAATTCAAATTGTTTTGTTAACTGTTATTATCATTGAGATTGTATTATTTATTGTCCCTTCGAGAGCAAGTCATTTTATAAAACATGCAGGAATATAGCACAAAGCAAGAAGTTACAGAAGCAAGTGTGGTGGTTCTGAGAAATAAATGTTATTGTGCTTCTAAAGAATATAAAATTTGAATACTGGAAGTTACAAACAATCACTCTGACACATGGCAGCCGGAAAACTCTTTCTTTATCAGCTATATGATAATACTTATAACCTACATGTTCACAGTAAGAAAATAGATTATTAAAAATAAAGAGGACAAACAAAACAAAAATAGGAATTCTAGTTATACCACATGTATAGGCCTAAACTGCATGAGACCTTTGTTGCCCAATTGCCTAAGCCACATAATTGCAAAATAATAAACAGCCAAGCCCTGGAAATAAACATGTATTTTTAGAAGTTTAGATTCAAGCTGATTACAAACTATAAAAGAAAGATGGCATAGTTCTTGATGGATCTCACTCTTGTAACTGAAAGGATACCTATCAAGAGTATTTGTGTGACTTTGATCATCAATATCAAAATTCTGAGTTAGGGACTCTCAGCAATCCATTTTTGTCCACTTTTTACTGTGCCATTTCAGTTTCTTAAATATGTTTACATATTACCATTATTCTAGCAACATGAATTTGGTTTTTAGCCTGGGTATGGTGGCTACCATGCTGTGTCAGTCCTTGCCTGGCAGCAGCCATGTTGCTTATCCCGTGGTCAGCCATGTGACCCAGGAGTCTCATAACTCATTTTGTAGCCAGCCATGACCCATCTACTGTATATCAGTTGCAGTACACAACTTCTATCAGCCTAGCTTTGGATTTCAAATCTCAAAGCAATTTCTCTTGGTGGTTGTTAGTGGCAAGTACGAGAAATCAGTATTAGGACCTAGATTTGATGATTGTTTTTACTTGCTTTTAGTGGTATTTTCGACTGACTGTCCATTGGCTTTATATTTAGCCTGCTCAAAATATTCACACAGAATGAGCGAGAGTGAAAGAAGCTACAGATCATGCTCACTATACCAAAAATAAGCAAAACAAAGGATGACAGAAGGAAAAAAGGAATATGAATGGAATGGTAGCTGACAGCGAAGGAGAATAACCAATAGGGATTTTTTAAGTAATAAAAAGCTGCTACCAATAATTTTCTTCCCACATCGAGGAGTTATCTCCCCATCTCCACTTAGTTTGTTCGTGATGAAGATTCACCACCTTAACTAATGGCTTAGAAGAGAGGTGAGTGTCTGGCTTCTGTATTTTATTCAGCTAAAGATTCCACACATAAATTCATCTGGTGTTTTAACAGAAAACCACTCATTCCCAGAGTGCCAGTTAGAACATTGTGCAGTGAATGTCAGCCAGTAACGAATACTGTAACTCCTGTGTACATAGGTAGTGTCTATCAGCAAAATTTGCAAAAGCTTTTTCTCAAGTGAACATGCTATGTTCACCAATGACCTTGTTCAGAAAATACTTTTTTGAGAATTTACCATGCATCCAGTTTAGAAAAACATTTTTTTCCTCAGTACCCCGTGATTCTTTCTGAGGCTATTGTGACGTCACAAAAGCATAACATATATGCACAGAACTTTCTGAAACGTGTACTGTAAGCATATTCCACCTCTCATTTCAAATCAGTGTCTGAATTGCATTGTGCATTCGTGATGTCACTACCGATCTGTACACCAGCTGATCTCACATGAATTAAAAAAAAACTTGCTGTGTTTTTATGTGAGGTGTACATTACCTGACAATAACGAGAATATTATGAGTGCTGCCATCAAAAATATAACACTGATCCTTGGGTGCTCACTTGCTCACTGCTGATGATGTCTTATGTCGGCTGAATATGTGCATAATTAGCCACATAGTGTAGCTCTGAATTAACACAAGCTTGAAATGAGCACTCCACCTCCCCAAGTCAGAAAACACATTAGACCCTGTAATATAATAATGAAGAATGATTTATTATCACAAGGCATCTCTGTCTTCTTCATGCAAGAAAAGCGTGCAAAGCATCTGCACTGAATGAAATAAAAATGACATCCTAGATGTGCTCAGAGCCATAATTTCAAACAGTGGAGAGAGACAGTCCTGCTCCACCACCACTTCATGGTACAGCCAATGTGTGCCCTCAACACTGGAAATTTGTGAGCACAACTATATATACACTACTGGACAAAAGTTTTGGAGCTCCTCAGTTTTTATTTAAATGTAATTAGTCTAAATGCAATGAATGACTTAAAATGATGCAAAGTTAAGCAGTAAACTGGCAGAGGTTTAAATTGAAAGATGAGGTTAGCAAAAACTGAAAACAAAGAAAAACAGAAAATTGCAAATTGGCCTTCTTCAGGGAACAACTAATTGGTTACAATCTAGAGCAATTAAAGCAAATTATCTCTGTCTCTCTCTGTAATACATACTCGCAAACCCCCGCGCCAGCCACTTTATGTCTCTGTCGGTCACATATGGGTAAGCTGATGTACAATTTAAACATTGTTATTTTCATGGGAACTGTTAAATATGCATAATAGAACTAACTATTTCACATTACAGTGAGCAATTAACCATATTTAAAAATAGTAAAACTTAGTAAATTGAAATAAAATTATGTTTCATGTTGCGTTAGAGGTATTCGTTGAGTTATCCGTTTTCATTCTGTTTGGCTTTGAAATTAACACACAAACTGCGGTGGGTTGGTGCCCTGCCTGGGATTGGTTCCTGCCTTGCACCCTGTGTTGGCTGGGATGGGCTCCAGCATACCCCCGTGACCCTGTGTTTGGATTCAGCGGGTTGGAAAATGGATGGATGGATTAACACGCAAATACTTTTTAAACTTCTGTCTTTGATATTTCCATCTTTCTAAACTATTATCGTTGACAGTTCTTCACATGTTGTTTTATTATAAATGTCACCATGATCTTTTGGATTCATATAGAAATCCAAGAAAACTTCTTTGTCCGTGCTTTGCTGATAGATTTCGTGTAAAGTGCGATACTTTTGGACGTATGGATTTGTATCCATTGTTGGCTGTAGAATTTCCAATACATCTGATCATTTAACTCTTCCAATTCTATGTTGCATCGCTTCTCCTTGATCATAACATACACCTGACCGAATTGTGGTTTTTTTCAAAATTAAACTTGTAGTAGCTTTAATTGTTGTCGGACCACAGATTCTCATAGTGTATGGTCTTGAATTTTGTAAATCTATGTTTTGAGCATTGAATGTCGCAAAAGCAAACAGATTATTGTAGATTCAGATATTTTGCCTGTAGTGTTTGTGGATTTCACTTTCACCAAACAACAAATCTTTTAATTCTCGCGGATACACCTGTTCATTGGGAAGAAACACTACTTTTCCCTGATTGCAACATAAATTAGACGATCGACTGCCTAAAACACCGACTTAAATTATAAAGCTGAACAATATCTACATACTTCTGCCATGTCACATATGTCCATATTTTGAATCTCTTTTCGCTGTTCCGTTATTTCACTGAGTAATAATTTTAATTTGTTAGTGCTAAAGAGATCTTTACTATCAGTTTTTTGAGACTCTCGAATTTTAGTACTTTCATAGTCTCTAAACTGCTCTGCATTTGTATCGCGCCAACGTTTTTGAACCTCTTCATGACATTCTACTTTGTCTTCAACTCTTTGTCTTTTATTTCCGACACACGCTTGGACCTGCTAGGTTTTCAGTTCCACTTGGTCGGGGCTGATTATTACTTTCCTTATTTTCCGACTTTGCACTTATATTATTGTTCTTTTTTGAATTATTTTCTCTCCAATGCTTTTGAACGGGCTTCCCTTTCTTCTTCACTTAGTCATTGACATATCATCTAGAAGGTATGAAATTATTATCCGGAAAAGGACTAGTGTACATCAAAGGAAACAAATAGATTGTATATCTAAATATACTGTCCAGAAAAGCTTCTTTAAAGGATGAAACTGAGGACTTTTCCTAAATGACTTTAAATGAGGAAAATGTAAAATTTATAAGAGCTGAGATAGCAGAAACTGTGTCTGACAAAAGCATTCACACGAATGAGAGCTGAGTGGACCTTAGGCGTGTTTGAATATGGTTAAAAAAATGGCGTGACTTGAAAAAATCTCTTGAAAAAAGTCTCATCTCGTCACAGGATTTTTTTATATAATAGAGAGATGCCAAAAGTTAGCATAAAATTAAAGATGACACATTTCTTTTCAGGCATTTTATGCAATACTAGCTGAAATACCCAGCGTTGCCCGGAAGGAAAATAGAGCATTTTTTTTTATTGGTTGAGGAAAACATAATTAAAAAAACCCCACAACTTTAAAAATAAAAATAAGTTAACAAACAATAAAAAATCACTAATGTCCTTGTCTTGCGGTGTTGTATATATGTTATCTTCCAGTTGATGCTCGGAACCGGCAAACTCTATTTAATTTGAAAAGTAACAGGGACGCGGTGGTGCTTAAACATAAAGAATGCTGGCAGCCGCCTGCTATATACTAACTGTGTAAGCAGCACGGGATCCTAGAAAGTATTGAAATCGTCAGAAGAACTACTCTGGGCATCTCTCTGCTATGAGGATTCATGTTGCTGACGTGCTCGCATCGTTGGTGCATTAGCAGTTAAGGCGACTGTCTTTCTTAGGAGGTTTCGTTTTGCTGGTGTGCTGGCCACGCGTGCGTATCCTCAGAGCTGGAGCCCTCACCCCAATTCTACCTCTCACTTCTGGGCCGGACAGACGCAAACACTTGCACATGTAGAGCTCTATTTAATTTCAAAAGCAACCAGTTCACCCTCTAGTGGTCATTCCAAGTGTCAACTGAATGATAACATGCATACAAGACCGTAAGATCACTCCCCACCCTACCCAGAAGGGGGTGGATTAGGGCTGATTTCACCCTACAGTATTTTTAGTTGACCATTGAGAAACATGTGTACGAAGTTTCATGAAAATCGCTCAAGACGTTCGGACGTAATGCTGGAACATACATACATACATACACACATTGACTTTTATATATATACTAGCAAAATACCTGCGCTTCGCAGCGGAGAAGTAGTGTGTTAAAGAAGCAATGAAAAAGAAAAGGAAACATTTTGAAAATAACGTAACCTGATTGTCAATGTAATTTTTTTGTCACTGTTGTGAGTGATGAGTGTTGTTGTCATATATATATATATATATATATATATATATATATATATATATATTTACACACACACACATAAACATATATATATATACATATCTATACATATACACATTTATACATACATATATATCTACATATATACACACACATATATACACACATATACATACATACACATACACATATATAAACATATATATACATATACATACATATCTACATATATACACACACAGCTATTTCAGTATCAGTGCAATACGCTGTTTGTTAAAACGGCTGACTCCCGCTCTTACGTGCAATAAAAAATCAAATCATTCAGTTGTCTTTGCTCATATGTCATTTTAGAGCTGGACGCCTGGCATCTTTTTGGCCACAAGTTCGTTTCTGTTTGGTGTGAGGTTCTGTGTTGTGGAGATTCTCAGGATGGATTGCAGGTGCTCATCAGTGAGGCGACTCCTGTGTGCTGTTTTGTTATTCTTTATCACTGAGAAGAGCTTCTCACACAGATATGTGCTACCAAACATGCACAAGGTTCGAGCCGCATGTAGACGGACTTTTTTTGTTCTTCAAAGTCACCAAAGCGCCGTGCAAACTCAGTGCGCAATAACTCTAGTAAGCGGTAAGTGTTCGGCAAGGCAGCTGAAGCGCTGCATTATGGGATCTGTAGTTTATTGTGTTACCAGCGCTTCATATACCGGCTTTAATAACAATAATACAGTATATAAAATGATCTCGCGGGCGGATATAATTACACGCCGGTCCGGATGTGGCCCATGCCCTTAAGTTTGACACATATGGACTAAATAGAACTTGAAAAGATATATTTTTTCAAATGTGATCGCGCAATTCAGATAGAGTTGACGCGCACTACAGCCTGCATGCCTCAATGAGTCATCCTCCCCTCGCTCTTACTTTTTTACCGTTCATCTAATGAATACACTGAGTATGGCTTTACCAAAACAATCACTGATGGCGAATAAAGTATCCATTATTCGAGTATGTAGAGCGGGATATATAAATATATACATATATATATACCCGCGTATCGCAGCGGAGAAGTAGTGTGTTAAAAAAGCTAGAAAAAGAAAAGGGAACATTTTAAAAATAACGCAACATGACTGTCAATATACAGTATTTGTTTTGTGAGTGTTACTGAGTGTTGCTGTCATCAAGGATTTGATTATCATTATTTCTTTCAATCAGGTTCGTATTTGTAGGATGTGTTGTGTTCAAGTTACATTCCGTGTTTGTCAATCGTTGTAAAGATGACAGGTTTCATTCATCGATTCGTTTCTTACTGCATCAATAAACAGCTCGTCTTCTTCTTTATCTGAGACCTGACACACTGCATGCACGGGTTTTTTTTACACGGTCTTCCTTTAGCGGGACATTGACTTTTTCCACCATGTGCTTTGTTTCCACAGTAGCTGCATTTATGAATATGCTTATCAGACGCTTCATATTTTTGCTGCCTTTTCAATTGTGTAATTCGGTTTTTGTTCAGCGCTCTTTGGAACTGTTGCTTTTTATCTGTGCACTGCGTCAGTTCACGTGAGCCACTCGGTGTACTTGCATGGTGCCATCTCGTGCTATGTCCATAGCTTCCCATCTCATCTTCCTCTCCATAAGCACAGCCCTTCACCCGTGAATATTTACCCGTGGCAGTTTGCTATTGGATTGCCGCTGACGGATGGCCTTATATGGGCAGGCACTAAATTACAAACGCCAGCGGCAGCCTGTCTATGAACTTAATTTAAAGTGTAGGTTTACATCGTGCTTTGTTTCAAGTAGCAGAACTCATGAATATGGTTGTATATGTCACTCGCTCGCTTCTTATTGTTTCGCTGTCTTCTCAATTATATAATGCATGTTTTCTTCAGCGCTTTTTTGAGGTCTTCCTGGTTTTCTATGTACTGCGTGATTACGTGGGAGGCGTGATGATGTCACACGAAACTCCGCCCCCACGGCGTTCAAGCTCATCTCCATTACAGTAAATGGAGAAAAACTGCTTCCAGTTATGACCATTACGTGTAGAATTTCGATATAAAACCTGCCCAACTTTTGTAAGGAAGCTGTAAGGAATGAACCTGCCAAATTTCAGCCTTCCACCCACACGGGAAGTTGGAGAATTAGTGATGAGTCAGTGAGTGAGTGAGTGAGTGAGTGAGTGAGTGAGGGCTTTGCCTTTTATTAGTATAGATAGATTCATTATTTTGTTTTGTACAATTGTGCAGTGTAAAAAAGGAAAAGGAGCACCATGCAAATGTTTGGCCACTCCAAGATATTTAAGGTCTTAGATAAGTTGTACAAAGGTTACGGGTTGTTCATTGTCATCGTTAGAAAATCCCAAGTGATGCAAATTGCAAAGCTGTATAAATTCTCTGACTCCATAAACCTTGTTCCAACAATCAGCAGCCATAGGCTCCTCTGAGCAGCTGCCCAGGACCTGAAAAATAAAATAATTGATGCTCACAAAGCAGGTGAAGGCTACAAGAAGCTAGTAAAGCATTTTCAGATAGCTGTTTCCTCAGTTTGTAATGTTATTAAGAAACGGCAGTTAACAGAAACAGTGAAGGTCAAGTTGAAGTCTGGAAGACTAACTATCTGAAAGAACTGCTCATTGGATTGCTAGAAGGGATACTAAACCTCCCAGTTGACTGCAAAAGACCTTTTGAAAGAGTCAGCAGATGAAAATCTTTTCTTTATCCTAGTCATAAGATTCAGTGTCTGAAGTTTGCATATGAAAACAAGTAATAGACCGATGAAGTCAAAATAGACCTTTTTGTCCACAATGTGCAATGGTATGTTTGGAGAAAAAAGGGTGCCAAATTTCTTAACACATCTGTAAAAAAAATTGAAGTTAAAGAGAGGATGGGAGATGATGATCCAAAACACACCTCAACATCTATAATGAAATGCCTCAAGAGGCACAAGCTAATGCTTTTGTCATGGTCCTCGCAGTCCACCAACATAAACATTATTGAAAATCTGTGGATAGATCTCAAAAAGCAGTCCATGCAAGACAGCCCAATAATCTTGCAGAATTAGAAGCCTTTTGCAAGGATGAATGGGCGAAAATAACTCATGTAAGAACTGAAAGACTCTTAGTTGGCTACAAAAGCGTTTCTAAGCTGTGATACTTGCCAGAGGGGGTGTTATTAAGCACTGATCATGTCAGATGCCCAAACTTTTGCTTCAGGCCCTTATCATTTTTTTGATATTTTATACCTGTGAATACTGGAAATAAAAATGAAATCTTACATAAAGATATATATATATATATATATATATCATGTCACACACGTGCGATTAGGAGGCAGTCAAAGAGCCTAAAGGTGAGTGAACTATCACAAAATAAAGGGCCATCACGTGGTACTTACCTGAATCTCTTCTCTAAACAGAAAAACAGAAGAAAAATAAATACCTGCACTTCCGGGTACCAAAATGGCTGCGTCACTTCCGGCGATCCACAATGATGTCACTTCCGGCCCTCTCAGATTACTCCACTTCCGTCTCATCTTGATGACGTTGGTTCTGGTTCCTGTCTCCAACGTCACACCATGCCAACCATTTCCTGTTCCCATAATTCTTTGCTTATAAAAACGCCATTTTGTTGTCAGTAAAGTGTTCATTGTACTGAAAAGACTTTGATCCATTTATTTTCAACTTTGTCTGGACGACAATATACGGGGACAGTCCCCAAAACTTTATTGTGTTACTTTGAAGAATTATTTCAATGAAAATATTCTCCACTATATATATATACATATTAATATATATATATATATATATATATATATATATATATATATATATATATATATATATATATATATATATATATATATATATATATATATATTTCACTTATTGCTAGTTCTTGGCTATTTGTTGCATTTTGTTGTTTGATGCATGGTACCACACAGTTCATGTCACATTTGTGGCTACAATAATCTGTCCATTAAAGTTGGCAGATGTTTCCCTATCCCTCAGGGACACCTGCAAGACCCCTGCACCATTGTAGTCCATTCAAAGTTAGTTCAGTTCCTGCACATTGTCTTTAAAATATATTTCACAGTACAGTGAAGTTCCTCGGCATTTCCACAATTTTGCCAAATTCATGTCAAAGTGAACCCCATAGGCTTTGCTCATCTCTAATGGATGGTACCATCTCATTTATTTTGATGTTTGTTATTAGAATTCATTATAAGCATCTATTAATAATCTATATATTATAAAACAAATCCTTTTTTGCCATAATACAGAACAATTAAAAATGACAGTTACATATTTCAAGAGTTATATTATTTTTAATAACAATGTATTATTTTAATATTAAAGTTAATACAATGTTTAAAGACTGTTAATAGCTGATTTATAATAGATGCCTAAAATAAAGTGTCGTCTTCATTTCTTTTGGTTTCTTGGGGGAATACAGCACTAAAAACCTTTCCGTTAGTTTGATGAAGCCATACAACTGCTTTATCCAGTACAGCATTAAAACGTTTAACCAGCCCATGAGCTTACATTTCTTGTGGTCCCATTGACACTTTAACTCAAATAGCAGTAACCCCACATGTTTCACTTCCTTATATAGTGAAAGTCTTCCAGCATGACAGCAAAGAAACACATGACATAGTGTTTGTAACACAATAACAAAAAAAAACCAATGAAATTCAGGGATATGCGATTGTAGCAGCATATTGACATGAGAAAAAGAAGCCACAAATTATTAAAGAGATGGAGATAGATATGGGAGGTGAGATAAGTGAGAGCTTCACTGTTGTTTTTAGTTGGGCTCCATTGTGAAGTTCAACAGCTGTTAGGGTAGGGTAGAAAAGGCCATTTGCATGTATTTTGGCTTCCTTGGCCTAACGAACACTCCTTATTTATATTTTGCATATTCTGACTAAGCCATTTCACCTTCCAGTAATTCAGAGCCATAAAGTGAGTAAAAGGTTGGAATGGAACTGTAGCAGAGTGGCTAAGAGTCCAATGCTTAATTCTTTAGGTTACATTAAAATGAATTCCAAATTAAAATGTGCACTTATCAATAAATAGAAATGGTTAAGGGATAGATAACAAAACAAAATTGAACTGGAAAATTTCTGATAGCACACATGCACACAAGGGAAGTTGCTAATAATATGTTCAACCACTTCTCTGAAGTTGGCCCCCTCACAATTCTTAAAAAAGGGAAGTAGTTACTATGGGATGCTATCAGAAACAAGATGCTTTTTTTGCCAAAGTAGAAATTATAAATGTAAATACAGAACAGCACTGGGTTGCATATTTGTGTATGTTAGGACAGACTGGCAGTGCCAAGCTGTGAATGTTGCTTTTACTCACCATTTTATTTATCACAAATCAGTCAGTCAAAATATATTAGCACCACATGTTTGGCATTTAATGTGTTGGTTGAATTCCCTGGCTATGAGGGAGAGTCCTGTGAGTAAATTGTTCAGCTTATCTGTTTTTAAAGAAATTTTAAGTTCTAATGTAAACTTTTATTTGAATTGGCATTTGACAATTTCATGGTAACCTAAGGGAGATCCTCCATATACTTGACATTTTCTATTAGAAGGGCTTTTGATCCTCAATAGAAAATAATCTTATGTTGGGTTGTGATCTCTGAGCTTTTTAGATGCAGGTAGATTTAGTACATCTTAATAAAAAAAAATGGAGTATACTAACATCAAGAATAAACGGAGCAGAACTGTAAAAGTGAAATGTACTAAAATTGTCAGAAAAGTGTGATATCAGGATCCTGTCTCACTCAAGTTCTTCAATTCAGTCTTGAAATCACTTGTCTGGACTCTCAGTCTGGCTCTAAGAGTGTGGAGAAGTTACAATTGTTCTTTAATTTTTAGGCAGAATACAAACTTAAAGTGCAAAAAAGTCAAGCAGTTAAAAACATTTTTTAAGTCAGATTTGCTTTTCAGTTTGTTTTACAATTCTCAAGAGACTGTGTTCATATATGACCCTATTATTTTAGAGAAGATTACTTTGATTGAAATATACTATACAATATATTCCCCTTCTTTCATATATCCAAAAGCCACACATGTTAATAGAAAAAAAAAATTCACTTTTGGACTTCACTGTCTGTGGTGGGTTGGCACCCTGCCCTGGATTGGTTCCTGTCTTGTGCCCTGTGTTGGCTGGGATTGGCTCCAGCAGACCCCCAGGTACTTTCCACATCCCAAGGGTATGTATGTTAGGTTTGTTAATGACGCCAAATAGAACCTGCAATTGTGTTTTGCAATAAATAGATTGGATTTCAATTTAGTGTTGCTTACTACTTGGCCCTGATGCTTCTACAATAGGCTTTGGCTCACCATGACCTCGAAGAGGAGTAACAAGTATCAGAAAACTGATGCATGGACAGATATTACTAGCTAGTTTTGACATTTGCAGTGTCTATCACAAAAATCTTTCTTTCACTATTTTAACACTGCTGCCTCAACGAATGAGCAATGTACAATTTATTATAAAATGTCTATTGTCATTTGCAATGGAGGCTCAGTGGCTAGTGTTGCCTCCTCACAGTGCAGAGTGCAGATTCCTGCTTCAGTCATTGTTTACCTGGTGTTTCCACATTAGAACATTAGAACAATCTATATGAGAACATGGCCATTCAGCCCAAAAAGCTTGCTAGTCTTATCAACTTATATCTTCCAAAAAAACATCAAGCCGAGTTTTGAAAGTTCCTAAAATCTTACTATGTACCACATTACATGGTAGCTTATTCCAAGTGTCTATCATTCTTTGTGTAAAGAAAAACTTCTTAATGTTTGTGTGAAATTTACCCTTAACAAGTTTCCAACTGTGTCCCCGTGTTCTTGATGAACTCATTTTAAAATACAAGTCTTGATCCACTGGACTAATTCCCTTCATAATTTTAAACACTTCAATCATGTCACCTCTTAATCTTCTTTTGCTTAAACTGTAAAGACTCAGCTCTTTTAATCTTTTCTCAAAATTCATCCTCTGTAGCCCTGGAATCAGCCTAGTTGCTCTTCTCTGGACCTTTTCTAGTGCTGCTATGTCCTTTTTGTAGCCTGGAGACCAAAACTGCACATAATACTCAAGATGAGGCCTCACCAGTGCATAATAAAGGTTGAGCATAACCTTCTTGGACTTGTACTCCACAGATCGTGCTATATAACCTAACATTCTTTTTCCTTTCTTAATGGCTTCTGAACACTGTCTGGAAGTCGATAGCTTAGAGCCCTCTGTGACTCCTAAATCCTTCTTATAAGGTGTACTCTTGATTTTCAATGTGTATTCAAACCTAACATTTTTACTTCCTATGTGTAATAATTTACCTTTACTGACATTAAATTCCATATGCCACAAATCTGCCCAAGCCTGTATGCTATCCAAGTCCTTCTGTAATGATATAACGGATTCCAAATTATCTGCTAATCCACCTATCTTGGTATCATCTGCAAACTTAACCGATTGTTACTTATATTTCTATCTAAATCATTTAGATATATTAATTCTGCAAGTGTTTTCTTGAGAAACTAATTTTCCTACCATACAGTGAATCTGGAAAGTATTCACAGCGCATCACTTTTTCCACATTTTGTTATGTTACAGCCTTATTCCAAAATGGATTAAATTCATTTTTTTCCTCAGAATTCTACACACAACACCCCATAATGACAACATGAAAAAAGTTTGCTTGAGGTTTTTGCAAATTTATTAAAAATTTAAAAACTGAGAAATCACATGTACATAAGTATTCACAGCCTTTGCTCAATACTTTGTCGATGCACCTTTGGCAGCAATTACAGCCTCAAGTCTTTTTGAATATGATGCTACAAGCTTGGCACACCTATCCTTGGCCAGTTTCGCCCATTCCACTTTGCAGCACCTCTTAAGCTCCATCAGGTTGGATGGGAAGCATTGGTGCACAGCCATTTTAAGATCTCTCCAGAGATGTTCAATCGGATTCAAGTCTGGGCTCTGGCTGGGCCACTCAAGGACATTCACAGAGTTGTCCTGAAGCCACTCCTTTGATATCTTGGCTGTGTGCTTAGGGTTTGTTGTCCTGCTGAAAGATAAACCGTCGCCCCAGTCTGAGGTCAAGAGCGCTCTGGAGCAGGTTTTCATCCAGGATGTCTCTGTACATTGCTGCAGTCATCTTTCCCTTTATCCTGACTAGTCTCCCAGTTCCTGCCGCTGAAAAATATCCCCACAGCATGATGCTGCCACCACCATGCTTCACTGTAGAGATGGTATTAGCCTGGTGATGAACGGTGCTTGTTTTCCTCCAAACATGACGCCTGGCATTCACACCTAAGAGTTCAATCTTTGTCTCATCAGACCAGAGAATTTTGTTTCTCATGGTCTGAGAGTCCTTCAGGTGCCTTTTGGCAAACTCCAGGCGGGCTGCCATGTGCCTTTTACTAAGGAGTAGCTTCCGTCTGGCCACTCTACCATGCAGGCCTGATTGGTGGATTGCTGCAGAGATGGTTGTCCTTCTGGAAGGTTCTCCTCTCTCCACAGAGGACCTCTGGAGCTCTGACAGAGTGACCATTGGGTTCTTGGTCACCTCCCTGACTAAGGCCCTTCTCCCCCGATCGCTCAGTTTAGATGGCCGGCCAGCTCTAGAAAGAGTCCTGGTGGTTTCGAACTTCTTCCACTTACGGATGATGGAGACCACTGTGCTCATTGGGAACTTCAAAGCAGCAGAAATTTTTCTGTAACCTTCCCCAGATTTGTGCCACGAGACAATCCTGTCTCGGAGGTCTACAAACAATTCCTTTGACTTCATGCTTGATTTGTGCTCTGACATGAACTGTCAACTGTAGGACCTTATATAGACAGGTGTGTGCCTTTCCAAATCATGTCCAATCAGCTGAATTTACCACAAGTGGACTCCAAATAAGCTGCAGAAACATCTCAAGGATGATCAGGGTAAACAGGATGCACCTGAGCTCAATTTGCAGCTTCATGGCAAAGGCTGTGAATACTTATGTACATGTGCTTCTCAATTTTTTTATTTTTAATAAATTTGCAAAAATCTGAAGTAAACTTTTTTCACGTTGTCATTATGGGATGTTGTGTGTAGAATTCTGAGGAAATTTAATCCATTTTGGAATAAGGCTGTAACATAAAATGTGGAAAAAGTGATGCGCTGTGAATACTTTCCAGATGCACTGTATATGTAAGACATGGGTGTTAGTTAATTAATACATAAAAATAAACTGTCATGGTGTGAGTTTGCCCAGGAACAGAAAGGAACTCTTTAAAAGGTTGGATTTCATCCTCTTACACAAAGATATCAATATGGTATCAGTCTCCTTGTGATGCTATAATATGACTCAGTCGGCTTAGGAAAAGGACTGATGGACCAAGTTTTAAATATCACAATGAAAGAGACACTTTAGAGTTTACAAATGTTCAGAGACAAAGTAGGAGGGGAAAAAAAGCTTACATTTGAATGGCCTAAAATTAAATGTTGGTATAATAAAAATTAAATGCAACACAGAAAAGGTGGTTTTCTGGATGCAATTTTAATATTATAAATGGCAAGACCTCAATCATACACAGTACTTATGAAAGGAGTTCAGCACAAAGCAGCAACAAGAATTTGCAGGCAGTTGCATTAGGGTTTTGGACTAGAGCAGGTGGAGTGAGACAAAGAGGAGGTCTGTGTCTCAATTCGCCAAAATTAAATGAGGTGCATTGTTCACCTTGTATTACGGTGTAATCAGTGTCCTGCAGCATGCCATCATTTGTAAGTCATTTATTTGTTAATGCTACTGTTCTATGGTATGAAAAGGATCAAGCATTACTTGCACAATTGTCACCTATGGAAGTTTTTGCAGGTTTCTTGCTTCAAGTGGAGCATTCATAAGGCGAACAACTTTTCTTAAGAGAATAGAATTTGGATTTTGCAGTGATCTATAGTGAAAAGCAAGGTTTAGTATTGATTTCTGTGCAAGCCCTGAACGTGAAACATCACTGATTTTGTGGTTTGATTGACATTTTTTGCCTGTCAGGGGAAAAGTGGGGTTGAATTGGATGCAACACCAGCTGCTTACCTTCAACCCATCTCACTATCTGGCAATCCTTGCAGCATCACTGCAATTTTAATGGGGTGGCACATCTGTTTTTGAAGTGCAGCATAGGTGTTATCAGGGGACAAAGCTTTTTGACTGTGCATCTTTGCTTAAAGGCTTCACGGGACCCATTGCTTCACGGTGGTCTCCAATCACCCAAAACCCTCTAATGTTGATCATGTGTCAATGCTTTGCAGACTATCTCAACCCCCAGATCATCAATCAAATGTCTAAGCTTCACAGGGGACACATTTACAAGAGGTTTATAAAAGTAAGTTGCTCAAATTATATTTACATTTTATACTATCCATCCATCCATTATCCAACCTGCTATATCCTAACTACAGGGTCACAGGGGTCTGCTGGAGCTAATCCCAGCCAACACAGGGTGCAAGGCAGGAAACAAACCCCGGGCAGGGCGCCAGCCCACCGCAGGGCACGCACACACACATACACACACACACACACACACACACACACCAAGGACACACTAGGGACAATTTAGGATTGCCAATGCACCTAACCTGCATGTCTTTGGACTGTGGGAGGAAACCATTTTAAGTTAAAAGCTTACTTTTTTAGTTACATTTTTCACCTGCAATACTGTATGTGGTTCAGCTTGTCGTACAAAAAGTAGGAATCTGACTTCTTTATCTTTAAATGTGATATTACTTTTGTAGGGAGTGCAAACATAAATTAAACATTTTCTAGGGTTGGTGGGCATAGAAAGGATTGGGAACCACTGAACTAGAGAATAAGGAGTGATGAGTGAAACATGTTGACTCACTAAATTGGCACTGAAATTTGTTGTGCATACAGTTTCGTTATAACCAGAATACAAAGTTCACTAAAAAGGAATTTGGGGGTAGAGTTTAACATTTTTTTGGTGGACAAAAGTGAGGTATATTCTCCTTAAAGCCTTGTTCACACTTCAGTGTTAGCCTGCTTTTGTGCAAAGCTGCGTAACACAGGAAATCTGCAGCACACCAGTAAAATCAATTATCTTCTATGGTTCCTATTCACATCACTGCTGTAAAGTGCAGTGTTTTCTTTAATGATGTGACAAGCTGTAAATTTTTCACATGAACATGCACTGAGATGTTCCATCAAAAACATTACTGCATACTGCATTTCACAGCTGTCCTTTCTTTTTTCTTGATTCCTGCAGATGAGGTGACAAATACAATGGAGGAAGTTGCCAGATATGTTTTCATTTTGTCATGAATAGTGAGTCCCAAAGCATACAAGTCCTAAAAAAAGCATTTCCAAAAATGCCCACTACAGGGAAAACTGTCCAACCCAGCTAGTAACAAGGGCAAACACATAACTTTATAAAATAAAAAAGATATATTCCCACAAAAATGCTTTGAAAAAAAGCTGTCCAGGCCTCTAAGGTCCCAATACAAAAATCCAGACTGAAGTCAAAAACAGAGAAAAAAGGTTGAAAATCTAGTAATTCACAAAATCACAGAAAAAATGCAGAAATAAACTCATCACTCATGGGCATGCTTGAATTGAACCTCCAGGATCTGTGAAAGATCTTCCAGATTTATAGGGTGGAGAGCAGTTCCTGGCAGTGATTGTCAGGTGACCCTGCCTCTTGGGGGACGCATAAAACACATTGAACATAACACAGGCAGCTTGAAGATACAATCAAAAGCAAAGATAAATTCTCATAATCAACAAACGCATCATCTCTCTATTATAAAAAAAAATTTTGGAAGGAGACGAGAAGTGATTTTCTCAGAGAGACACTTTCAGGTCCAGCAAAACGAGTCTTTGTGCCAAGAGATTTAACCATGCCTGGGGCCAGAAATAAAAGACAAAGACCAGATGACAAAGTAGAATGTCGTAAAGAATTCAAAAATGTTGGCGTGGTACACATGCAGAGCAGGTTAGAGATAATGGAAGTTTGAAAATTTGAAAGTCTCAAAAAAAGAATAGTAAAGATCGCATTAGCGCAAACAAGTGGAAATTATTACTCGGTGAAATAACAGAACAACGTAAAGAGATCGAATATATTGTTCAGATTTAAACTTTAAGTCGGAGACTTGTAGATCGACTAATTTGTGTTGCCATCAGGGAAAAAAAAAGGTAGTTTGTGTGAATGCTATTGTCAGACACATTTCTTGTATAGAGAAAGAAGTGATATTCACTCACAGGCAGTTATAGTTGTGTTGTCACGATGTAATTCCAAACACAGAATCAAAATTCAATGTGATATTGATGAAAAGGTAAAAGTGAAAAGAGATCAAATATATGGTGATTTGATAGAAGTATGTAGATATTGTTTGGCTTTAAACTTTAAGTTGGAGACTTGTAGATCGACTAATTCGTGTTGCCATCAGGGAAAAGTAGTGTTTCTTCCCTATCTGTGAGAATTAAAAGTTTTGTTGCTTGGTGATAGTGAAATCCACATACGCGAGCGACAGAGATGCGAAGTTGCTGGCGCAAAGCACAGGCGGGGGGGTTGGCGAGCAAAGCGAGCAGCGGGAGAAGCCCCCTAGTTAACATAAATAATTGGCACAAAAATGAACAAAAAAAGACAGGTAGTTAGCAAAGTGGGCATCGTACTACCACAACAACCAACATCTCACGGCTCAGCAATACACACAACAGAAAATAAATCTGCTTTTTTTTGTTGTACTACAGAACTATTTAAACACTAAGCAACAGACATGTGCATGCAGAATTAGTATATGAAAGGAAAGTAAACCCAGAATTGGAATGTAAACATCTTTCACACTTTTCTAATGGCACAAACTTTGCTAGATGCAAAACACTATAGTTTTGCAAAAATAATTTTGGTGAAATTAATTTTACGCAAATCGCTGGTTCATCACTTAGTATAACTTATCAGGATCTTAAGATATAAAAGGCAGATGCAGGCTGAACATCAATAATAAGTAAGCAAGAGGTAGAAGTCATCAGTATAATTTGAAAGAGATCTAATAACAAATATGAAGTGAGCAAAGATATGTGACAGATGAGAAGTAATGTTCAAGTCAAGACACTTGCTGTAACAATCTGTAATCTGTTGTAATCTAGTAATACTTCAGTTCTAAAGAGAATTTATTTAACAGGAGAGATATGTCACTGATGAGAAATTGCCCAGAGATGCCTCGGTTTCCATTTCACATCCTCACATGGAGAGGGCTGATTGCCAACTCAGGGCCTCTGAATCAGAAGTGACAACACATCCAGTTGAGCTAAAGGTAATTTCCCAACTGTCAAATGAAAAAGCAGGCTACTGTGTTGTAAAGTATACCATATTATAGAGTAGTACCATATGTTCAGTTTTGCAAACGTTGTGATGTAGGAAATTATTAAACTGGCAAAAATGAAGCTTATCTATAAAATCTGCTCATTCAACAGAGAACTTCACAGTGAGCAGGGAATCAGCAGCATTTGAGGTAATGTCCTCAATCCTAGTTTCCTAGTAGAAACATGGAAATACTAACAAGAAACAGGCAAGTGCAGAACACTGCGAGACATTAATGAAAGCCAGGCTTTGTGAGCAACGAGGTAGGACCATATCGAAGACTAGCACATTCAAGGGTGTCCTGCACAGTTCTTTATCCAATTTTCTTAATTGAATTCCAATTAAAGGTCATTCTCTCCTTTATTCATTTTTATTCTTCTTGAATGACAACCTTGACTCATTCATTCTCTGGTAAGAGGTTCAAGGAGTTGCCTTTAAAAACCAGACATTAATCAGTCTAAGATGCATTATAATCTGAGCCTGGAATAGACAACTCAAAGCTTTTTGGCTACTGCAAAAGGTATAAAAATATTTTCGCAGTTTTTAACATTTTTATACTAATATGTATATAATGTATATGCTTAGCATGGTCAAAGCGTGATACAAAGTGGTGTGAAAATGGATTAAATCAATCAGGTTTTTTTCACATGCATTTACATACAACAGAGTAATTTGAAAACAAAGCTGACAAATTTAACTTGACTATGTAATGAAATTGAATACTCACTTTCAAAAGATAGCACCAAAATGATAACATGGCACATTTTTTTTCAGATAACACTGGAGTTTAATGGTCTGCATGAACTTGCTGCTGTATGCAATGTGGAATGTGACTTTAGATGAGAGAAAAAAAACACAATTTGAGTACACTTTTAAACCGCTCACTCTGTCTGTGTGTGATTCAGTTTGCATATAAAATAATAAAATTGAGTACACATGATGTAAGAAAAAAATACGATTTCAAATGTGCGGCTGGGGCTGTCACGTGTTTTAAATCATACTTGCTCAAATCAGTTGATTTCATGGCACACTGACTCCTGTACCACTACTGTCTATCAGACTCTCGGCACACCTTCATGTAAAATATAATTTCCTAAAAGCTAATGGAGAGCATAACCATTGATGAAACCACTGGATAAAGTAAAGGAGGAAAATATGCAACCTAAAGCTATGGCTAGGCGTAGGACAAGCATTAATTAGTGGTTCACCTATGGAAAATGTCAAAAGTCCAACCAATATGGTCGCTGTGAAAACTAAGCATTAAAATGTATTACTTATAGTTTACTTGGGTGGTCACAAGCAGGCCTCAGAAACAGGGGAGGCACGTTTTCTTAGATGAAAATCTTTGGTGCTTTAAAGTGAATGTATTGGTAAAGTTTTAAGGCTTGATTTCGAACTCCTGCCCCTTCACCTTCATTTTTAAATGAACAGGCTGGATATTTTTTTAAATGTATTAAAAAAAAACTCCACTTAAGAACACAATTTCATGTGGAAAATTATTATAGACCATAATTGCAAAGAAATAAATTCAGCTTGAAAAATATTGAACTTATCCTTTAATCAAATTTGCCAAGCTGTAGTATAGTGCTGACCTCTCTCTTTATTCAGTAATATTACATACTAGACAGTAACAGTGCACTGCACGATAACATGCAGTGAATACACTTGACTTGCCAATACTCCGTTGACCATATATGTGTACAATACTTTAAGATATAAAGAGGTAGGGGAAGAAACGGTGAAGGTGGTAGGGAATGAGAACGGCGTCCGTACGCATGCGCCACACGGCTGTCCTGTTGCCTGCTGCCAAGAGTTGATTCTACAATAAAATAAAATAAAAATAACCAAAGTAATAATTCCAAAACTCTTTACTTGTAATATAAAGCTGTAGTGCAGAGTTTCCGCATAGTATATGTGTACCAAATTTCAGGCTACAGGTTATTTGATTTTTTACCTTGACCTTCCTGGTTGACCTTTGACCTTGGAGGTCAATCATCATCCTGAAAGCGGATAGTAGAGGTCATGTTGTATATGTGTGCCAAATTTCAGGTCAACAGGTCAAATGGTTTGCAAACTATAGGGTGGTCCAGATCTAATTATGCAAATTTCATTACACTATAATTTATTAAGTTTATTAAATAGAGAATTCACAAAAAATTTAGGACAAGTGGGACATTACATGGAAAATCAGTGACTTAATTCAATGTAAGTCTATTTCCGTTTATTACAAGATATTTCAAACAATTCTTTTGTCTTATATTGTTTTACTGCATTGCATTATTAGATCTGGACCACCCTGTACAGGTGATTTAAAATCCTGGACAGACAAATGGACAGCCATTTTAGCATATTATACAGGAAAACAAAAATGAAAAACCAGGTCAGGTAGAATGCGTTATTGCATTTTATTCAGAGTAGTTTGACACCTGCCGAAAGTGTTAATTCTGTGTTTTAATGTCACAAAGAAACTAGAACTAATCTTTTAGATGCTTTTTGTGAAAACTGATTAGCATATCAACTGCAGCCTCTAAAAACACTAACTAGAAGTGTACGTGACCATAGTGAAAGAGGAATGTGAGGTGTCACAAGTGGTAACTCCAAAAATGTAAAAATCCCATAGTGTGTGAAAACAGCATAGCTCTCTGACATACATTTATGTGTAAAGGACTGATGTGCATACACCAGGCTGGGAAGAATGTCTGAGCATACGTATACATCAATCTACCACAACATTAAAACCACCTGCCTAATATTGTGCAGGTCCCCCTCCTGCTGCCAAAAAAGCTCTGACCCATCAAGGTATGGACTCCATAAAACCTCTGAAGGTGTCCTGTGGTATCCAGCACCAAGACGTTAGCAGCAAATCTTTTAATGTCAAGAAAGTGGCAAGGTGGGGTCTCCATTTCTACCCATGCACCTGGACATGACCTAAAAGAAAATGTGATTCACCAGACCTGGCCACCTTCTTCCATTGTTCCGTGGTCCAGTTCTGACACTCATATTCCCATTGTAGGTGATTATGGTGATGGATTGAGATCAGCATGGGCACTCTGACCAGTCTACAACTACACAGCCTCAGCGATTTGTGCTGCAATATCTCTACTGTGGGATTAGACCAGATGGCCCAGACCTCTCTCCCTATGAGCATCAATGAGCCTTGGGCACCCATGACCATGTCCCCAGTTCACCAATTCTCCTTCCTTGGACCACTTTTGGTAAGTATTAATCACTGAATACCAGGAACACCTCACAACACCTGGGGCATCATGCATAACGGCGTGCATAGAATTCACACTAAAACATGGCGTACGGACAAAAGCAGAAATGTGCATAAGCACAAAAAAATCCAGATGCATAAATCTGTGTGTATGTCTGTTTCCACATTCTTCCGCTCCATAAATCACAGTCAGCATGAAAAGTAACGCACGTCCATGCGCACGTCACTCCACCCAGTCTCCTCCCAGAATTCCGCCTCTTTGAATATGCAAATCAACATAAATAGCCTTTAAGTTCAGCGTTCTGTGAAAAGACAATGGCAAAAACATAGGGGAAAACAGAAGAATTTTAGGGAATCCCAAGTGGAGGAAAGGAAAAACGTACTATTTATTGGTTTAAACAGTGGTATAAACAACAAAGGGAAGTTGATCAAGTGACATAGAGTGTTGGTGAAACTCGAAGGCTCAATTTCACAAAGTCACACAGTGTCCAAAATAAAAAAGAAGTTGCCAGATATCAAAGTCGCAGTGAAAAGGCGAGTCGTATCCCACTATCTGAGTGTCATATGGAAGCTTACTAGGGTACAGAGAAAATAAAAAAAATAGGGAAAAAAGCTTGAAATGTTAACTTTAATCTTGAAATTTCCACTTTAATCATGTAGTTTATTTTGTCATTAAAGTAGAATGTCATAAAATTCATCTTAAAATCATTTAATTTACTAGTTTCTCAAATACCATCGTAACTAAAGTAGCACATTGAATGCTTCGTATTCTATGTGTTCTTCTATGTGCTCTATGTGTGTGAATCACTATGTGCTTCTTAAACAGGCTTTCTCTTCCTCTGACAGGACACAGAATAAATTACATTCATGATATCACAGCTCGCTGAACAATTTAAATACTAAGATGTATACTTGATATCATTTTCATGATGATAGGAATTAAAGCATGTATTAAACATGGGAACACGGTGGAGCAGTGATAGTGATGAACTGGTGCCCCATCAGAGATTGTCCCAGCCTCCTGCAAGATGCTTGCTGTGCCATGCGTGACCTTCAATAAAATAATTTATTGAAGCAGTACTGTCTCTTTCAAATGTACGAACCCCCAATGCCTGTCCTTACTTTTCTTTCTCCAAGTAACTAATCACGACACAATCAGCTCTGTAATAGATGTAAAGCCATCTGTAAGCTGAGAACACTGATTCTTCAAAACTTTTAAGGAACATTGAAATATCTTCATTTTACATGTTTAATTATTCTATCCATCTGGGGTTGTGTCATTCCCAGCAAGTATACAGCGCGAGGCAGGAACAATCCCTGAATGGGGCGCCAGCTCGTTACTAGTTTAATCACATTTAATTATTAACAATATAGATTGTTAAAATTTTACCTGTATAATGTAATAAACATACTTTGCTGCCTTTCATCTTAAAAATTATATCAAGAGCTTTAAGAAGATAGCGCTTGGAAATCTAATCCGACTTAGAAGCCAGTCGTCATCATACATAAATACGCTCTTTATAAAGTGTCTCAGGATGTGCAATATTATAACTGTACAGTGAGGTAATTGTACTTACAAGTACAAACAGTTTTACCAGGAGCACTTGATGGACTGATTGAGTGCGTTTATAGTTTTTGGGATGAAACTGTTGCTTAACTGCAAGGTCCCTACAGGAAAGGCTCTGAAGTTCAAATAGACTGTGCACAAGGCTGAGGCAGTGTGTGCTTGATGCTGTATCCTGATAATTCTCCTTCCGATCAGCTGCTGTACAGCTGTGATTCCACACTCGGTTACAGAGGGATAAATAGTGATGTAGTGAGAGTAACAACGATAAAGCAGCTATGGTATTTGGAATAGTTTGGCCATTCTGTGGACAATTATATTGTTACAGATTAATTACAATCAGATATCTTAAACTAATAAATGATATGCGGTTCATTTCTGGGATGTGGATCTAAAAAAGAAAGGGAAACCACACTGGAACAATAGCACTGCTTTGACGTTGGGTGCCGCCAGTTTGCAAAACCGAGCAGAAAACTTGCGTACGCCAGGGATTGAGTTGGAATAAAAATGTGTGTGGCTTTACACCAAGTTTAGATTTTATACATCTTGATTAGAGTGTGGAAACGGGCATACGCAACATTTTTGTGCGTATGCACCATTTATACATGATGCTCCTGTTCTTTTGGAGATGCTCTGACCCAGTTGTCTGGCCATCACAATCGTGCCCTTCTCAAAGTCACTCAGATCCTTGCACTTGCCCGTTTTTCCTGCTTCCAGCACATCACCGTCAAGAACTGACTGATCTCTTGCTGCCTAACATATCCCACCCCTTGACAGATGCCATTGTAACAAGATAATCATTGTGTTCTTCACTTCACCTGTCAGTGGTTTTAATGTCTGATTGGTATTAAGTGTTTTGAAAGTGTGGAGAAGGCATCCATCGTAGCAAAAGATTAAAACAGAGTAGGCAACACCAGGAAGTACTAAAGGGAGATATCTGTAGCCTAAGACCTTGTACTGTCCAGTGAAGACCAAGCAGCTAAAATCCATTCCTGAATATCTAGAAGTATAAATAACAATGATGTGAATCATGAAGTGTAATGTCCATTCACCGCCAGGTAACTCCAGAATGAGGCACAGATGGCTGCAGTTTACTATTCTTAAAGTTGGTGAAAAAGAGAACAACAGAGTAAGCAGTTTTAAACTTGAATAAAAAAAAACAACAGCTGAGGAGACTTAACAGATTTAAGAAAAAAAGAAAACTGGCAAGCTGTAGGCAGGGCACACACTACATGATGGCTGAAGCTGGTATACAGTAGGACTGGTGTTTTTTTTTTGTTTTTTGTTTTCATTTCTATCTATTTTGAGTTATTCTTCCAGTCAGTTTCCCCATTTTTTAAATAATGATGTTCATGATGTTTCAAGAAATTTGGGTGGACCACACTATGTCACGTTACTATAATAAGCAGTAAAACACAACTTAAGACTAAATTTAAACTCATCGATTAAGCTAACAGTAGTTGTGGGAGAAAAACCACAGTACGCAGTGAGAAATGCATGAATACATGGGGAAATGTGCAAACTTCATGCAGACAATAACCTGACACGGGATTCAAGTACTAATAACCATGCTGCCATAATGCAACACTATTAGAAATCTATATTTACAATTGAGTGTTTATTTTCACAATTACTGCTATAAATAATAGTTATTTACATACATTTCCAATTGTCTAAACCCAGTTTTTCCATTTCAAGATTGAAGAGAAGATTGCTTGCCAGATCCAGATTCCTGGGATAGACTACAATCCTGGTCACTGGGGTTTGCTCATTCCTTCCATGTCTGAGTAGGATTTTTCCATTTTCTGTGTCCTCCCAGAGACATTCATGACAGGGTAAATTGTGACTCAATTAGCTCGATGTAGTTGCGTGTGTAGCAGGTAAAAGATACATCCTACAGATGTGCTGGGATACATAATTATTGATGATTCCTGGATTCATATGGTGTTTTGAGTCTCACAACATCATACACCCTCACCCAGGTGACCCAGTCAGGGCTGATCAAGCCCTGACTTGTATCAAAGCAACATTAAGCCAACTCCAACAGCATTATAAAATTTGCTGATGACACAATAGTAGTGGATCTTGTCAGCAATGATGACGAAACAAAGTACAAAACGGAAGTGGAGCAACCTGTTTCTCACTGTTGATTGAACTAATAATAATAATTAATAAAGTAAAAAACATAACTAATGAGATGATCATGGACCCATCTTTCCCATATTCCACTTTACATCAAGAGGTCTATGGTAGAGAGACTGAAAAGCACCAAATTCCTTGGCATGCCCCTGGCAGAGGACCTGCTGTGCCCTATCAATCCCTCCTCCTTGACCAACAAAGCACAGCAGCGATTCCACTATCTGAGCCTGCTGAAGCGGGCAAGCCTTCCATGCTGTATCCTCACCACATTTTATAGGGGCAGTCATT
This sequence comes from Polypterus senegalus, assembly GCF_016835505.1. Taxonomy (NCBI): domain Eukaryota; kingdom Metazoa; phylum Chordata; class Cladistia; order Polypteriformes; family Polypteridae; genus Polypterus; species Polypterus senegalus. The sequence goes on from NC_053155.1 coordinate 266,830,058, forward strand.
GAAACTGTCTTAACCTGTTGCATCACTCACTGGTATGGGAACTGTAATCAGTCGAACTGCAAGTCCATTGAATGGATTATGCACACTGCAGAAACTTTTCTCCATTCCATCATGGACATGTTTACAAAATGCTGCATCCATAAAACCTCCAACTTTGCTGGGAATTCATCCCACCTCTCCCACAATCTGTTCTCCCTTCTTCCTTCCGGCATCATGCAGCTCAATACTGCCAGATTGAAAAAAAAGCTTCTTCCTACAGGCCCTCAGGATCACAAAAATATTTGCCCCTGTCCCTGCCTGTGCCCTCTCGTTATAGGCTTCTATCTAATTGTTGTTCTGTTCTGCATTCCTTTGCATTCATTGTCCATTGTACATCTCCTATCATCACAGGTTTGTCAGTATCACGTCATCTTGAACAGATGTTGTTCTTTGTTCTGCATTCTCTTATGTAAAATTCCCCACCACTGTTGTATTGTTATATTGTCATATTTATTGCCTAAATATTGCTCTGTGGCTCCAGAAAATGTTATTCCATACCACTGTATAATGTACCAAGGTATTTGTATAGATGGTATGACAATAAAGCCAACTTGACTTGTTTTTGCTGTTCAATATATATCAAGTTAAGTCTTGCGAAAACAATTTAAAATACATTGAAGGATATCAAAAGCATAATTGCTATCCAGTTTTATGTCTCCAAAGAACAAGTTAAACCAGCACAGTCAACAAGCAAATATAGTTACAATAAAACAGATAACTGTAATTATACTTAAGTTCAAAACATTTGCAGATCAGAAGAATTTGGACAACTGAAACTATACCGCTTTCATGCTTGTATACGTCTCATGTCATAGATGAGGATGTGACAGTAAAAACCATGAAACCAAAACATGAATGCCATGGTTTCTCTGTCTCCCACCTACTCAGAAAAAAATCAGTCATTTCATGTATCAACAAGAATCAACCAAATATGGGTACTTACAGAAACAAAATATAGTTCAAAAACGAGAACATGTCAGTAATACTTAAGGGAAACGAAAAATAGTCCTTCAAAGCCATGTCATTTTTGGCCTAGTAATCCTACTTTAAGGTCAACTTCCACATTAAACACACATTAACATATCAGTTGAGGCTTTATATGAACACCAGTTTTATTCTGTTTAAAAAATCAAAGTTAAGCAATGTGTTAAAAAAGAAAACAATCTACTAAAGTACTAGTGAAAGAGCTAACTTTCAAAATTCTTATTGGGTGACAATTTTGTGGAGGTCTTCAGTGAGTTATATTAGGATCATTGCACCTCCTACTTCAGAGTAACACCATCCATTCAGACATTGATACAGGAAAAAAAAAACTGTGAAATTTGCAGATGATAGGAAAACTGAACCTGACCCTGGCACTGAGTGCATGGACTTGTATATTGTGTCTAGTCTGTGCAGGTTTAATTTTAACTTAACTAGCAGGGTGCGACTGAGCATGGGTTTGTACATGAAGGTGTGCAAGATGAAGTATGTAAGGCTTCCACCTGACAAAGCTCTGACTTCCTGCTATATTTACCTGGAAGAAGGAGTTTCAAAAAAATTAATAAATTACTGAATGAAAAGAAGACGTTGTAAATACTGGTGTGCACCTGCATTGGAAAACTCTGCAAAACAAGACAAACACTTAGAAACAGCAGTTTGTGTTGGATTACTGTTCACTGCTGCACACATGTAACAAGAAGTTTGAATTCAAAGTAAAGAAACACAAAATGAAATGATTTAGAAGTTACAATGAAGCAGCATTTATCCACCTGGAAATATAATGCAAATAACAAGTTCCCTAGGCGAAGAGCTCAGTACTGAACATTTTTGGAGTTTTATACATCATTATTTGGTTCAGTTTTGGTTTCTATTTTAATTTTTGTATTTCACAGAAATGTTACTCATATTTGTCATCACACATGCCATGCACTTGTCTAGTAGTCTCTGTATGTGTGTCACTTGAATTATGTAATCGCCATCATTTTACAGAAAGGTTAGTTACAATATCTAAACATGTAATTATGAAAGAAGAACTTGTCTGTTTTTGAGCAAAGTATTTCAAATCAAGCCAATTTCAGGTTTGCTTCAAGATTTCTCATTGCTGAAATAGATTTTTGTTTTTGTCTTTATTATGAGTTGGAAGTCTGATCATTTAATCCCTACCTGTTTAACTTTTATGATTCGCTTCCACTGCCCGAGTGTCACTGTCACTGACTTGATTCTTTATGTATTTAAACCAAGAGTTCCCAAAGTGGTCAATATCCACCCCCTGGGGTCGATTTGAACTTTCTAGGGGTCGATAGTTTCAATAAAAAAATTTGGGGGTCGACGACAACAAAAATAGACCACCTTACTACTGCTATTTGTTTGTTACTTTAAAATATCTATGATTCCGATAGGTACCTAATTAAGAAGTAAAATAATTTAAAAAAAAAACACTTTTTTGATAAAAACACATTACATACCAAACTTGCAAACGAAAAGGTAAAATGTGCCATTAAAAGAGTAACACGTAAGAATGCATGAAAATACATGTAGCATAAACATGTCCCTCCTTGAACCGTCACCTTATCGTGGTGGAGGGGTTTGCGTGTCCCAATGATCCTAGGAGCTATGTTGTCCGGGGCTTTATGCCCCTGGTAGGGCCACCCAAGGCAAACTGGTCCTAGGTGAGGGATGAGACAAAGAGCGGTTCAATAAACCTCTGATGAAGAATAAAAACCTTGGACGACGTTTTCCCTTGCCCGGACGCGGGTCACCGGGGCCCCCCTCTGGAGCCAAGCCTGGAGGTGGGGCTCGATGGCAAGCACCTGGTGGCCGGGCCTGCACCCATGGGGCTCGGCCGGGCACAGCCCGAAGAGGTAAAGTGGGTCCTCCTCCCCATGGGCTCACCACCTATGGGAGGGGCCAAGGAGGTTGGGTGCAGTGTTAGTTGGGTGGTGGCCGAAGGCGGGGACCTTGGCGGTCTGATCCTCGGCTACAGAAACTGGCTCTTGGGACGTGGAATGTCACCTCTCTGAAGGGGAAGGAGCCTGAGCTAGTGCGCGAGGTCGAGAGGTTCCGGCTAGATATAGTCGGACTCACCTCGACGCACAGCTTGGACTCTGGAACCAATCTCCTTGAGAGGGGCTGGACTCTCTACCACTCTGGAGTTGCCCCCGGTGAGAGGCGCCGAGCAGGTGTGGGCATACTTATTGCCCCCACTGGAGCCTGTGCATTGGGGTTTACCCCGGTGGACGAGAGGGTGGCCTCCCTCCGCCTTCGGGTGGGGGGAAGGGTCCTGACTGTTGTTTGTGCATATGCACCAACAGCAGTTTGGAGTATCCACCCTTTTGGAGTCTCTGGAGGGTTGCTAGAGGGCATACCTTCTGGGGATTCCCTCGTTTTGCTGGGAGACTTCAATGCTCACGTGGGCAATGACAGTGAGACCTGGAAGGGCGTGATTGGGAGGAATGGCCCCCCCGATCTGAACCCGAGCGGTGTTTTGTTATTGGACTTCTGTGCTCGTCACGGATTGTCCATAACGAACACCATGTTCAAGCATAAGGGTGTTCATATGTGCACTTGGCACCAGGACACCCTAGGCCTCAGGTCGATGATCGACTTTGTGGTCGTGTCGCCGGACTTGCGCCATATGTCTTGGACACTCGGGTGAAGAGAGGGGCGGAGCTGTCAACTGATCACCACCTGGTGGTGAGTTGGCTTCATGGTGGGGAAGATGCGGTCAGACCTGGTAGGCCCAAGCGTGTTGTGAGGGTCTGCTGGGAACGGCTGGCAGAGTCCCCTGTCAGAAGTAGCTTCAACTCCCACCTCCGCAGAACTTCAACCACGCCCCGAGGGAGGTGGGGACATTGAGTCGAATGGGCCATGTTCCGTGCCTCTATTGTTGAGGCGGCTGACCGAGCTGTGGCCGCAAGGTGGTCGGTGCCTGTCGTGGCGGCAATCCCGAACCCGTTGGTGGACACCGGTGAGGGATGCCGTCAAGCTGAAGAAGGAGTCCTATAGGACTTTTTGTCCTGTGGGTCTCTGGAGGCAGCTGATAGGTACCGCAGGCCAAGCTGAACGGCCGGTTGTTGCTGAGGCAAAACTCGGGCATGGGAGGAGTTTGGAGAGGCCATGGAGAGCGACTTTGGACGGCTTCGAGGAGATTCTGGTCCACCGTCCGGCGTCTCAGGAGGGGGAAGCAGTGCAGTGTCAACACCGTATATGGTGGGGATGGTGCGCTGCTGACCTCGACTCGACGCTAGGGTCGGTGGGAGGAGTACTTCAAGACCTCCTCAATCCCACTAACATGCCTTCCATGAGGAAGCAGAGCCTGGGGACTCTGAGGTGGGCTCTCCCATCTCTGGGACTGAAGTCACCGAGGTGGTCAAAAACTCCTTGGTGGCAGGGCCCGGGGTGGATGAGATCGCCCGAGTTCCTTAAGGCTCTGGATGTTGTAGGACTGTCTTGGTTGACACGCCTCTGCAACATCGCATGGACATCGGGACAGTGCCTCTGGATTGGCAGACCGGGGTGGTGGTCCCCTCTTTAAAAGGGGACGGAGGGTGTGTTCCAACTATAGAGGGATCACACTCCTCAGCCTCCCTGGAAAAGTCTATTCGGGGTTCTGGAGAGGAGGGTCCGCCGGATAGTGAACCTCGGATTCAGGAGGAACAGTGTGGTTTTAGTCCTGGTCGCGGAACAGTGGACCAGCTCTTCACCCTTAGAAGAGTCCTGGAGGGTGCATGGGAGTTTGCCCGACCGGTCTACATGTGTTGTGTGGACTTGGAAAAGGCATTACCGTGTCCCTCGGGAATCCTGTGGGGGTGCTCGGGGAGTATGGGGTACGGACCCCTGATAAGAGCTGTTCGGTCTCTGTACAACCGTGTCAGAGCCTGGTCCGCATTGCCGGCAGTAAGTCGAGCCCGTTTCCAGTGAGAGTTGGACTCCGCCAGGGCTGCCCTTTGTCACCGATTCTGTTCATAACTTTTATGGACAGAATTTCTAGGCGCAGCCAGGGTGTTGAAGGGGTCGGTTTGGTGGACTCAGGATTGGGTCACTGCTTTTGCAGATGATGTTGTCCTGTTTGCTTCATCAGGCCGTGATCTTCAGCTCTCTGGATCGGTTCAGCTGAGTGTGAAGCGGCTGGGATGAGAATCAGCACCTCCAAATCCGAGAGCATGGTCCTCAGCCGGAAAAGGGTGGAGTGCCCTCTCAGGGTTGGGGGAGAGATCCTGCCCCAAGTGGAGGAGTTCAACTATCTCGGGGTCTTGTTCACGAGTAAGGGAAGAATGGAGCGTGAGATCGACAGGAGGATCGGTGCGGCATCCGCAGTGATGCGGGCTCTGCATCAGTCTGTCGTGGTGAAAAAGGAGCTGAGCCGTAAGGCAAAGCTCTCAACTTACCAGTCGATCTACGCTCCTACCCTCACCTATGGTCATGAGCTATGGGTAGTGACTGAAAGAACGAGATCGCGAATACAAGCGGCTGAAATGAGTTTCCCTTAAAGATAGGGTGAGAAGCTCAGTCATCCGGGAGGGGCTCAAAGTAGAGCCGCTGCTCCTCCGCATCGACAGGAGTCAGATGAGGTGGCTCGGGCATCTGATCAGGATGCCTCCTGGACGCCTCCCTGGTGGGGAGGACACGCTGGAGGGACTATGTCTCCCGGCTGGCCTGGGAACATCTCAGGATTCTCCCGGAAGAGCTGGAAGAAGTGGCCGGGGAGAGGGAAGTCTGGGCCTCTCTGCTTAAGCTGCTGCCCCCGCGACCCGACCTCGGATAAGCAGAAGAGGATGGATGGATGGATGGATGGGTGGGATGAGACGACGGATATTCGATATTAGCAGAATCTATCAGTCTTGTACGGTCATGCTTTGATAAAACACTATAAATTAGTTTGTTTGATATGACATGTACTTATTTGTGATTTGAACTTTGAATATAATTATTTATTGAGGAGCAGTACTGCAGAAAAGAAAATCAGAGGACACAGTTTATTTATTCGAGTTTGAACAAAAATCTTCTGTTTCAAGTAAGTACATACTTTATTGGTTTTTTTTTTAATCACAGGGGCTGTCGAAATTGTTTGTTAATTAAAGTTTTTATTTCTTCAGATAATAATATGACTGAACCAAAAAGAAATGCATACAGTACAGCTTGGACTATTTGTACTTATTTTGAATTTACATATTTATTTCATAAATGTCAAAATGTAAAAAAAAACTCTGCTCGTAATTTTTTTGCTTTAATTTTCATTAGTGCAGGTTTTGATATTAAATGTTGCACAAGATAATGCCAAATTCCATAGTCCTTTTATCTTTTTCAATCATTAATTACAAGTGATTAATATGAAAAGATTGATATCTAGTGAAATATTTAATATCGAGTACTGTCCAGCAGACCCCCCGTGACCCTGCAGTTAGGATATAACGGGTTGAGTAATGGATGGATGGACTGTACAAATTTATTAATTTGAGTAAGTAAATTAAATGACTAGGGGGTCAACGGTTTTAAAAGTTTTTGGTAAAGGGGTCTGCGGCCGAAAAAAGTTTGGGAACTCTTGATTTAAATGGAAAGATTATTTTGTGGTCACAAGGAAAACCTCGGAATAAAACAGGTGCTTCTTTGGGGCTCAAAGAGGCAGTTTAGACAGTTTGGACATCTAATGGTAGAAGAAGTAGTCGTACTAGTAGTAGTAGCAGTGGTAGTAGTAGAGGTGGTAATAATATTCTCTCATGTACAGAGGAGGTTGTGTGCATGCTTTGATAACGCGTTGCCACACACACCACACAATGAATCACCTCGATTGGCACCTGAGTGCAGTGGTTGACACCTTAGCATCAGTGAGGTTTTCTACGATGGCTGGAGTACCAATCCTTTTACCAACCCCCAAGTTACCACTATAAGATGGAGGACCTGCTTGCAAGGCAGGATGCAGATTAAAATCATACACATAGACATAGAAATTGAATGTTAAGGGCCTTGTTCAAGGGCTCAAAGGAATAAAGTCACTTCTGGCATTTACAGGATTTGAACTGGCAACTTTCTGATTGCCAGCAAAAACAGTAAAAAGTCTTACTTCCAACTGACAACACAACACATCAGCACTCTCCACTGTCATGGTAAACATTATTACAAAGGATCAAAATACCCTTTAGAATAAAATAGAGGAAAATAATAGTAGAAAAATATTGCAGCCCTAAATACCAGAGAGACTAGATGTTTCAAAAACAAAATGATAAAAAAAAACAGTATTCACAAAAATTAAAGGATCTCTCCTGAGCAACACTTCCATAAAGTCTACCAAGTGGGGCTCATCGGAGGACATGCAGAGTAAGACCCAGGACACAAAGTAGACAGGTTATTTTTTTGTGCAACCAGGGGTAAAATCAGAGTATGAGTACATAGAGTAAAAAAAATCACAAGGACATGGGGAGATTGTATCAACTCCTGCAGACACTGACCAGGTTGAAATTCAAACCAAATTACCTGAAGCTTAGAGACAACCACCATGCTGTCTAAGTGTACATCTAAAGGCAAATATTTTATATAGGAAAACCCTACAAAATAACATATATTCAGATAAGGTATTACTGCCAGTTCTGTGTAGAGTTTCCACTGATGTGTCCATTCACCTGATCAAAGAAATGCAGTTTGATTGTCAGCTTAAACAAAATAACAATTTTGACATGAAAAAGCCTCTCAGCTAATCCTGCTTTGTCAAATCAATATTCACCTAAATTTTCCAAAATTTCTTTAACTTGCTTTAAAAGTCCCCAAAGTACTGAAATTCCACATACTGTATGTATGGTTCTCTTCATGAAAAAAAAATCAAACTTTCTAATATATGAGTTATATTTACTCTTAAACATCTTCCATCTCAACCCTAATTGTTCTTGTTGAAGAAATCATTTTAAAGTAGCAGCTGAAATCCATTGCACTAATTCCATTCATAGGTTTGAACAATTCTACATCTCCTCTTGCTCTCTGTTTGCCTAAATAGAAAGGATTTAAATTCATTCTTTTTCATAGCTCAATCAAAAGGCAAAATTAAAACAGCATAAACAAAGTAATGGCAATACCCACAATACACTCTGAAAAACTCACTTAATGAGCCACTAAGGAACTGCCTTTACAGGATAGGGGCGGTTCCTGAGCAGTGATGCAAGGGTGGCCCCACCTCTTGGTGTTCCACCCACAAAATACAAGGAGCATAAGAGAACAACGTCAGACGCCTAGAAACTACATAATAAGTAAATAGAACAAAATGAACAGAAAATACATAAACTACTAAAATAAACACATATTTTATTATATATAAATGAAAGACATGTGTGTTTGTGTAAGAAGCAGAATGCTCTGCTCCCGCTCAACCACAGCCACTAGATAGATCGTGGCCAGGTCAGTGACCAAGTAATCTTATTATCTGCATTTACAATTTACGTGCTCCTAACCTTGCATCACCCATCGAGATCTTTTCTGTTTACTTTGGCGGAGAGACGCACCATAGCTGTGAGCCTGCTATTGCCCCGTACAGATGCGGAGATCGCACTTCGGGACGCTCTTTGGCGTGCTGTCTAGTTGGGGGAGGTCCCAAGAGAGTTTACAAACTTCACATTTTCTTGAATGAGTGCCGCATTAATAGGAATGGTTCTTGAACGAGCATCACTGAACTACATAAAAACTGCATTTTTGACGTCTTCAAATGCAGTAGTTCACATATGTTTGCAACCCAAGATTTTTCTTCTTTTTCTGCTCTTCAAGAAAGTTGACAGTATTAATGGTGAAATTCCAAATTCGCTGGCAATGTCTTTTTTCTTTTTGCCGTAATCGAAAGCTGTAAAAAATTAAAGTTTTTTTTTCTAATATGAACTGTTATCGTTTTTTCATGTCTGTCGTTTCTATAGGAGGGTGACAATCAGTCAAATTCCAATGGATGTTTTTCAAATGTTGACGAGCAATAAGCGAAAGGTATCACTGAAAACCACAGGAAACAAAAAATGTCAGGTCATATGGGGAAGCTGTCGGGACCATAAAAATACTTCGTTGTAATGAAAATTTCATTGTAAAGATATTCGTTGTAATGGAATTTTACCTGTAATAGGATAATATTTGTTAGGTTTTAGTTATAAGACATACAGCATCTCAAGTGTGCAGGTTTTTCAAAAGAAATTGGATCTTAAGGGTTTATACAGTATACGTATTCACTAACTTTTTTAAGCAACCTGGCATTACTGCAGTTGATTTTAACTTTTTAAATCTTTTCTTGCTCTCTTTGAAATCTCCAAATCACTGACTATCTCCTTAATAATCTCTATAGCTACCGGGAGGTTATTGACAACTGTATTTGTGTGAACGTCTGAAAAATGTGAATTTAGAGTGTTTTCTGTTTGATTTCCATGTATACTTACATTTCCTCATATAATTTAGTTGCTAATACACTTCATTTCATTCAAAATTTGAGGAAACCTTAGCATTTCTACAATATTCCCCTCTAATGGTCTTGAACATAATAAACAAGGAACTTTGTTAGCTCCTTTTTAATTTACTGTGGATTTTTCTCTCCGTCTGTCTCTCTTACATTTCCTAAAGGTTCTTAATTTTGGGATGAACTTGTCCTGTATGTAATATAATTTTCAGCATGCTCCACTTAAATGCTTGCCCCAGTTTTCTGCATTTGCTCAAAATATGAGTACTACATTCTAACTCTCACCTGTGCTCCCTAAATTCTATTCTGATCCTTACTGAATTATAAATCTAGATATGCTGATGTTTTAACATAATGTTTTAAAAAAATCAATGATCACATCTATGATTTCCTCTTCCTGAGTGCTGTTGTTTGCAGTTATTTTTTTGGTTAGTACTTGAATGATTAACTGTGGTGGGCTGGCGGGTTTGTTTCCTGCCTTGCACTCTATGTTTGCTGTGATTGGCTCCAGCAGACCCCTGTGACCCTGTCGTTAGGATATAGCGGGTTGGATAATGGATGGATGGATGGATGAATGATTAAAGTCTTCCATATATAAATTTGCATTTTTATATAAATACAACTTTGGAGAGTGGTAGTCTATAACACACTGTCAATCTCAGGCCTCTTATCCTTTATGCATTCTTATAAAATCCACATATTCTCACTAACATGTCCAGCCAGCACCTAACTGACCCATAGGCCTTTCTAATACATTAGTAATGCTTTTGTTCAAATGCAAACCATCCTGGTGGTACATGTGCCATCTGTTCAGAAGGCATCCCAATGTCTTATAAACTTATGACCCTCTATCCTACACTAAAATTTGAACCATACATTAAACCTTCTAATCACTTTAATATTATTTTTTTACTGCATGTCACAAGCAGAACCTCTGAAAAGAGCACCTTGTTGCATCTGATCCTTAAATGAGCACTTAGCTCGTTAAATTTGTATTACAGAAGTGGTTGCCTACCCCTATCTAGGTCATTTCTACCAACATGGACAGTAAAAATTAGATCCAGCCCCACTCTGGCCAGGAGTCTATCTACATACCCATGGGGTTCTTACACCTGTACATGAAGTAGGTAACACCGCATAGAAAGCTCCCTATAACTATAACAAACTGGTGGGGATGCATGGGGAAGAATATGCTTTTGACCCACAACAGACTAGCTCCCTTTCTATTTCTTGATGCTATATTTTGAGACTGTTATGTCCAAAATTCTCAACTGGAAAAAGGGAAAAGGTGACATAATAAATGATCCATGTTAGGAGATTTTCTGAAGTCTGAGTTAATTGTATTCTATTGTTTGTAGTATGTAAATATAACTATAATTACAATAATTTATAGTGAGTTAATCAAGAAATGTTACTTAATAACAATGAATAACTATAAGACGCTCAAGCTTTAGTAAATGTAGTGAAGAATGTGCAATTGTTAATTAATGTTTTCATCTTTTTCAGCTTTGTGTTATTCTTTCTATCAGTGCATTTCATACATATATATTATAGGGTTGTGGAAACCCAATGTCTATCCTGGACAAAATTAATCCAAGTTAGAAGACCAGTCAATCACAGGGCACAGCTACACACATCAACTCTTACTTATAATGGGCCAAGTGAGAGCTGATAGGTTATCTTTTGAATGTATAAGAAATCCAAAATCCTCAAAGAAAATGCAACCAAACTGATACGCCTGGGTCATTGTGTTGTCAAAGACCAGGCAGGCTAGTTTCCAATCTATGACCAGAGTGGACTATTATTAGATGAAAGCACCCCCCATTGTAAACAGGTTGAGACATAGTTCATTGGAAATAGGAATGCTCATCCAAGTATTCACCTCTTGATTAATCTTACCTGGGATCAGAAATGCAATAACATGGATCCTTACCCTGCAAGGATTTTAAATGGTGAACCTCTGGCAGGTTGTACAACCTACCAGCAGAATTCAGAACTAACTATACACTGTTTTGAGGAAAATTGGCTAAGACAAAAAGACAATGAGTAGAAGAAAAGTCTAATCTGGTAGACAACCGCCTTCACCATCATCACACTTTACAATAATCCTGTGCAGGACTGTTAGGTATGGACAATAGCTTGTTAGCTAGTGGAGTTACACAATATTTTCCTGTTAATTAACCAATCAAATGAAATTAAAATAAAAGTTCTGTGGTCTGGAGTTATTTTGCGCTGAATCTTCAGTAGATATGTCTCTTTTATACTCTTATAACCCTCAGGAATTTAGCCATCACAATAAAGTAAACTAAGAGACTTAAGCGATATTTATATACCATACATATGGTAGCAGTTTCTATTTAATTATTTTAAAAATATCTGGAATATTCCTATAAATACGGTACACTTCCTTTTAACATGTTAATTTGACATGTTTTTCCCTGCAAAGTTCTTCTGGTTAACTGCTGGCCAGGAGTAGTAAATTTTGACATGATGATTCTGTATTAGAATAGTGTATAATTATGTCATTTTGTGTTCCAAGGGGTTGATGACATAAGACATCTTTGATAAAGTCTAGTGGATATGCACCCTCACAGACGTCATGAACATGGGCCTCTACTTACAGCACAAGAATATCACACAAACAATTTGAGATTCATGCCTTTTTACTTTAAAGCAAATGTTACAGTCATGTAATGGTCTAATCTAAATCTGAAATGGTTAAGACATAAAGCATGTAATATCAATAACCTTCTAAATCTCAGAATTCTGGGTTTTATGGGGACAGATGTTACAATCAAGTATCAAAACTCACTGGCAAATTGACTTTCAGCCTATTTTAAACACAAAAATATGTGTTTTGGTCTTGAGGCTACCTTTATGTGCTATGGATTAAATAATTCTTCAAGAACAAGAAGAATCCTAGCCATTATTTACATACAGCATATACGGATAAAATTGAAAGTTTAAACGTCAAGTCAAAAAGCAACTACAAAAACCAGGTCTGTGATTTTTGCTGTTTGTTATGATCTATTGTGATAAACGTGATAAAACTGATCCTGAATTCAGAAACGAAATGAAATAAAAAAATGAAAATGACAATATTCAAATAATCAATTGTCTAAAGCATTACTATTATCATTAAATAATAACTATATTTGATTCATAATGTGAAGGTATTTTTACAAAGTGGTTAGTGACTTTACAGCTCCATCAGTCTTGATTTGCAGACCAGCCACTAGTCATATTGAGCTTTCACACGTTTGTGACATTCTTTTATAGGGAGTATTGTTTTCACCCACAACCCAAAGATATTTATGATAGATTACCAGTTAATGACGACATCAATTAGGTCTGTGTATGTATGTATATGAGTATGTCACAGGATGGACTGGCATCCCATTCCATATTGCTTACTTCCTACAATGTGATGTTGACAAGACAGACGTTGGTGCTAGGTGACTCTGCATTGGGTTTCTCCCATACTGAAGATAGCAAAGTTTGCAAATTTGTCAGTAATTTCATGGGTAGATTTTGAAACTTCAAAACATCTTGCGATTTGTTTGTGCTATCTCATCAAAAAATTGAACTGTCTTGAAATATTTCCTTGAGTTGTTTCAGGCAGACAGTCAGACAAAAAAAGCTATAGCAATAGGTGCTTCAAGCATTATATATGAGCGCACCTAAAAATTGACACAAAGGTAAATATATTTGCTTCTAGTATTATTTTTTCTTGATGTTTCTATTCAGTCATAAGTTTACTGTTTCATGTTAAATTATTATAAGTGGGAATAGTCATTATCAAGATAATCGTAATATTCATTAGCGGCTTTGGGCTATGGAGTGTTTCATTTTAAGTTTAGAGACTTCTGTACACAATGTTAAAACCTCCATTTCCAACTTGTTTTGTTTTGAATATGAAGTTCATTAAGATTCTATTAGAGTATCTTATATTTTCACACTTGCATGTTTGTTTATCTTTTGCAAGAAATTTGGAAATATTTTTTTGATTTGACTGCATTTAAAATGAAAAAGCTTTTTTTAATATTAAATATTAAATTCCAGTTTTAGAATTTGTCAATGTTTGCATAGTTTGCAATATCACCTAAATCCACTATGCTATTTTTGACTGAGTTTTCAGAATGTATCAGTTTCTCATAACCTACTTATCTGCTTCTGATCAAAAGAAAAATTAAATTTTACCTGTTCTGTCTGCTATGACGTGTTAAAATATTTAAAATGAACATGTAATCTTAATGGGTGGCACGGTGGCACAGTGGATAGCGCTGCTGCCTCGCAGTTAGGAGACCCTGTGTGGAGTTTGTATGTTCTCCCCGTGTCTGCCTGGGTTTCTTTCGGGCGCTCCGGTTTCCTCCCACAGTCCAAAGACATGCAGGTTAGGTGGATTGGTGATTCTAAATTGGGGTGTTTGTGTGTGTCCTGCAGTGGGTTGGCACCCTGCCTGGGATTGGTTTGTGCCCTGTGTTGGCTGGGATTGGCTCCAGTGACCCTGGTTTTCCACAGTTTTACTGTCAATTGATCCTCAATGGCCATGCTTTCCACGACTATAAATAATAAGCTGGTTAAAGCTTATGACTTCTCAGTACTGTTTCACATTTCCAAACTATCTGGAGCTCACCACATTTTGACAGCCAATTAACATGCTGGCTGACAATGCTAGTGCTTTTACAAATACTTTCTGGGTACCTGTGCCCTTTCTTTTTCCTATTTCCATTCTGTCATGACACAACAAACACAAGACATCAGACAGACCAGCGACTCTCCTGTTTGCAAAGATCAAAATACCTGCTTTTCTTCTTTTCTCCTGGTTACATTATATGCATAGTACTTTAAGCTGTGCTCACATTAGTAGTCAGCTGTCATTCACACAGGAGCCTGTCTCTATTACATAAGATAAAATCAAATGCCAGATCACAAACGGAGTCATTGTAGCTGTCAAACCACATGTCTGGCAGTAACCAAAGCTTGCCATGACTGCACTGAAGGCTATGGCTGAATATCTTCTGAAAAGGTGCGTAGTGTGATGGGAGCTTCACAACTTTTCTACAGCTTCAAGGGTATATTGTAAGTAAGCTACACTTATGTTTTTACTTGATATCACACTGCTAAGGCTAACCTACCAAATACAACTGTGCATTTATCTTTTCTATAGCAATAACTATCTATCACTAGTAGAAGATTGTTATTAGTATTAAAATATATTTAGATTTGCCCCAGTAAATACATATTATACTAATTTTCTCTCATTAATTAATATAAGATTATGATTATATGAGCCTGCTAATTAAATTATTTCAGGTCATTTTTACAATAGCATTTCATCTGTCTTTATTGCTCCCTAAAAACTGCCCTCACATTGACTAATACACTGCAACATATTAATTGTGAATGTGTCATTAATAAATTACAACTAATGCAAGACCATTGTAAAACAGACTTCAGATTATGTGATTCCTGTTAAGTCAAAATTGGTTGTTAGATAACAGGTATCTGCTAAAGTACAGTACATTAACAGCACATATGTACTCAGAAAACAACCACTTACTGTATCTCTTCATCTTAACATGCTTATACAATTTAGGGTTGTGGGTTTAATAAAAGTTGGCATTTGGAGAGTGAAGAATTATTAATGTTTTCAAAGTTTAAGACCGGGGAATGGATTCAAAGGAAATGACAAAATTTGTACTTGAAAACAGGGTTACAGCTTGTTAACGGAAAAAGGAAAGCCAAAAACTGATCATCAGACTGAAAACACAAAAACAAAATCCATCATCAAGTATCATTGCCAGTGGTCATTATTCTAACTAGAATTATTTCTCCTAATTTTTGCCAATGTTCTTTGTTTCTTGTATCCAGTGTTCAAATTATGAGCTGCTGGGTGCCAACATCTTAAATGCTCATAATCGTTGTGTTATGTGATGAGCAATGGGCATGTCAACCTTAAACAACAAGGCCACGGCCACACAGGGCACGACACAAAATAGCATAGGTCATGGCAAAACCAATGCACAATGGCACCATAAATACATACATTTTTTGGATATCAAAATGAAGATTTTTTTACAAAGAGCTGGTGAGTAACTCTGTAGTTTTCACCACAAGGAGGTGCCAGGAGGCGTCATTGTATGAACCTCACTCACTCTCAGTTAGTTTAGGGATAACAACATGCACATCTTTGGGGAAGAAAACCAGAATACCTAGAGGAAATCTTTTCACAGGCAGCTTCTAGACTAGTATTGATCCCAGAAGTCTGAAATTGTGTGGAAGCAGCAACAAACATTAAATCTATAGCCCTAACTCTTAAGAATTATACTTTTAAAATGTCTCCAATCAAAAACTGAACCAGCAACTTTGGGGTTTACAGTCCAATGCTTTAACTAGATGACTTTTAAGATAGTTTCCTTCACCTTTGCTGTTTTTTTAATTCTGCATACTATGTCTTGTGTTAAATGATGGAAACACTAGTACAACTCTCTAGACTCTGTATATTATTATACGTAACAAATTGGACTTGAATTTGGTTGTGGAGGAAAGAAGATTGCAGGATATTGGCATACAGCAGTATTTTAAGAACACTAGCAGTGTATCCCAGCATTGATCTGGTTTTATTTCAAAATGCTCCTGTAAGTTTAACCTTACACTTAAATCAATCAAGTAACATACAGGTGCACATGGCAGAAGCAGATTGAGAAGAGAGGTCTGGCTGCAAAACATTAACTTACAAGGAACTGCAGTTGTTTGAAATAGAAGGAGTAACTAGACAGGAAAAGAGGAACCCATGGTATGGATTCTTGTTTATCACGTCACTTTAAGATCATAGCCAAACATTCTGCCCCTGATTTGATCTTATATAGATTGTGATTCTCCTTCAAACTTTTACTTGCATGGTCTTGCTCCAAAATAAATCTGTGACCTTCTTCACCCCTATGAGGCACCAAGAGCATTGAGGTCATCTGGACAACTACTCCTTGTAGTTCCAAGATCTCGGCTGAAGTCTAGGAGAGACAGAACTTTCTCAGTTGTTGCTCCTAGGTTTTGGAATGACCTGCCTTTCCACATCAGGTCTTCATCCCCTATCGAGGTTTTTAAATCTTGGCTGAAGACGTATTCATTTTCTTCTGCCTTTCACTATGTATAATGGGTTTGTGGGGTATGGTTTTAATTGGTTGTTTTATTAATATGCTTTTGTATGATTGTTTGTATTGTGTTTATTTTAATGCTATTTGTAAGCCACTTTGGCACAACTTCTGTTATTTTAAATATGCGTTTATAAATAAATAATCATATCCAGTGGTTCTCAAACTCAGGATCCACTGTGACTGCAGGTTTTTATTCCAACCAAATTCACAATTACTGATAATAATTGATCTCATTTATTTATATGGTCTTTTTTCCCTTCTCTTATTCCGCCTTTAGAATAGCACAACAGTATGATTATTACATTTACAAGACATTTAGAAATAATTCTACTTTTGCTTTAAACGCTTACCTCTCTTTTATTGTTGTCCTATTTTTTTTTTTTTTTTTTGCAGTTTGCAGCCTTCATTGTATCCTAATAATATTAATTAAAGCAAACAGAACTGATAGCCAGGTAAACAACACTGAATGATGAAAGGTTGCAATATGTTTAGCGGCTTCTATTCTGTCCTTCCATACTTGTACTGCATTTGAGACGCTGACTTGTAGTCTATGACTTAAAAAACAAAGCTGTGCAAGAATAAGGAACAAACAGAAATTGTGTTTTTAAGCTTGTGTACACACCATTACAAAGGAATGAGATGATGCTTAGTACTGCTACTGATTGTCTGACTGAACCGTTATATTGTAAAACATGAAAGACAAGAACTTTGTGAGTAATATCACTATATCAATAGCCTGGAAGAGATTCTGAAGCAGCAATACTTCTGCTGTTCTTAAAAAGCCATCAGACTAATAAGATAGGAGATTGGGAGCTGCTTTTGATTTTCAAATCTTGTGAGGCTGCAGGTAGTCTGAGAAATTGTTTTATACAGAGTTATCCCAAAGGTCTTATACCAGCTGCAGTGTGTCACCATCATAAATAGTCACAGTGTGATGATGTCAAGAATTGCATCATCTGCAGTAATATAACTGGTAATCATCATGGTAACCATAAACAATAAGGCCACGCTTGCAAGAAAAGTACAATAAATGGCTTTGCCCATGAACAAAACCAAATCAAAAATGCTGACACAATAGAATTCATGAATTATTTATAATCAGGACTATATGCTCCCTGACAGCATCCCTGGGTGACAATGCCTGTACAGGCACCCCCAAGTCATGCTGGGAACCGTAGTCCCATGAGGAATCTTTGTCAGGTTCAATGGGTGCTGCAAAGATTCAATATCCCTACTCTTTGGAGTTTCCATTTGGCCTGGAAGTACTTCCAATGGGTTCTACCCTTGTACCACAAGTACTCCTGGGTCCAAGATAAAAGAAGCCACTCGACCTCATCCAGGTAAGTCAAAGTTGGGAGGGAGAAGGCAACATTTGCCTCAAGGAGTGGAAGGAGGGAAAGAAACAGTATATTATCTGTGGTTGTAATAGTGGATCTTTTTCATTTTGAAAGGTACTGTCTGGAGTTCGGGGCCCCTACCCATTTTATATATATATATATATATATATATATATATATATATATATATATATATATATATATATATACATATTAGGGTAAATCAAAAAGTAAAGGGAATTTGAAATTACGCTGTAACCATAAGGGATATAAGCTGTTGCAATGTTGTAATACAGCATGTTCGAGATGGGTAGTCTGAACATACACAGAGCAGGGATCTGCTGATTAGGAAGTTCAAACCAAGGTCAAATGACCATAGACTCTCCGCTCTGGGAATACACCATTGTTGAACAATGTGCCATAGGGAGATTTCTTTGGGCAGAAGGAGTGAAACCTGTTGGCACATGCAGATCAGTAAACTGTTTGTATACCCATCTTTATGGTACTCAGAGTCATTATGTAATATGGCATGTGCAGATAAACACTCTTAAAAATGATGGTTCTTTAATGGCACCCGATGGTTTTTTACTGGATTGTGTGATTCTTTGTAGAACTACTGTATTACCTGGCAAAGCACCATTTTGTTGTGGGAAGGGTCCTTTGCACATGAAGTTGTTTTTTTGTGCTTTGAGAAACATCTTACACTGAACACTGAAATCTTCAGTGTATGGTAGACTACCTAGCAAGACCCTAACAGATTAAGAAAACCTGAACTTAGCCTGTGTTATTGTATGGAGCACAAATCCTTTTAATATCATGACCGATTGGTATTTCACAAATCTGTCACCATCTATTAATTGGTATTTAATGTATAGAGCCTGTTACAGATCTAAATAAATAAAGGTTCCTTCTGGAACATTCATGTGGATGGTTCTTTTGCTGGTGAATGACAACTCTGGCACCTTTATTTTTAAGAGTTAAGAACCGATATTAAAATGTGTAGCAACAGCAGACAACGTAATCTGTCAGTCTTCTCTACTGAAGTCATTTGTCATGTCAATGTGCACTTGTGTGCATGATGTTGATGTTCGACCAGATCGAGCTTCGACAGTTATACTTGTTCTTCCTGTTTTAAACCTTTCTAACCATTCATAAACTTTTCTTTAAACCATACTATTTTAACTTTCATACTGAGCCAACATCCTTCGATGAATTTCAGAAGTTTTCTCTTGCTCTGCCCAAAGAAATATCACTACAGTGCGTTGTTCATCAATGGTGCACTTCCACAGGGAAGCTATCGTGTTCTTTTTACCTTGGCTTCAACTTAGACTAACAGCAGATTGCTGTTCATGTTCAAACTACCATAAGCCACTGTGAACGTGTTGTATTGGGTCAGCTTCTGTCCATTGCGGTTACCACATAATTTTCCAAATTGCCTTTACTTTTTGGTTTACCCTTGTATATTTATATATTTACACAATTTTGGAGATGATTTTAAATTCACCAAAGCTTTTCAAATGAAATGATAAAGATTATCAATGAAAATGTAACTTTCCTGATAAATATCATTGAATAATACGGATAACAAATTTCAATGAAATTAGTCTACTAGGTGCTGAATTGTTTTATATGGACTGAAAGACAGAAAGGCCTGACAACAACAATAGCTGCTTTTGCATTTTATACTAACGTGCCTAAAACAATAACACAATGAATATGACAACATACATTGAATATAACATCTCTCTTTATATATATAAAATCCAACGTCTGTCTGTCTGACTGTATGTATGCTTTTCACGAAAGAACTACGTAATGGATTTAGATTAGGTTTTTTCTAGAATTTGCTTGAACATTCCGATTGATTTTGTGACTTCTCTCCTCACGGTAAGAATTGTAGTTTACTTGCAGGAGTGATATATTCATGCTAATTAGAGACAGAGGCTGTGGGCCGAGGGGAAGGGGAAGCGTGACGTCAGGAGTGGAGAGTCAGTCGATCTCTGCACTTGGGAGCGTACCTTGCCTCCGCTTAGCTAGCAATACCTTTTATTTATTGATTTTTAAAGTTTGTCTCGTTTCACTACTACATGGGCAGAGGCATGAGGGACAGCTAGTACAGTATATATACTGTACATTACATGAATAGTATATAGAACAAATAGTCATGCATTTGTCTGAGCAGCTGCTGAGTAACCCTATAACCTGCAGATCAAACCTTTCTCTGTATCTACTAGTGTGAGTGCTAATAGTTCAGTACTGTTTACCATAATAGAGGTGGAAGAAAGTGATTGTGAAGAATAGCAGAGGTCTTTTCAAAGGCACAGTGTGTTACTTGTATCCTGAACAGAAGGAAACCGTTTGCTGACTTTACCACCCTGTGTATTGATTGCACTGCAGTCCTGAGCAGTGCAGTTGCTGTCCCAGAATTGAATGCTACAAGTGGTGACAGTCTCCATTATTCACCTCTACAAGTGGACGAGTGGAGACAGAAACATCTGGGCTTTTCTCTGATGTCTAAGGAAGTAAAGGCTTTGGCAGGTACTTTCTGTGAATGAAACAGTGCATAGAACAAGCTCTGGGCTGCCCGTAATAGGTTAAAAATAACACTATTGAAAGGTGCAAGAAGAATTAAAATGACAAAATACAGATCTCTCACTGCTAATAGTAAAAGTGAGTGATTTGAAAAATAATGTATATTAGCGAAACATATAGTTGTGAATAGGTATGTACAGAAGTATTTTCAGGAAGACTTGCATTCTTTTACTTTTTTCAATTGATGAGGCAATTGGGAACTACAGTATAATTTATTGACAGTTTTACTGAATAGCCTGCCTGCCTGGAACTCTTCCTGGGTTTAGGTAGATGCCCTTATAGTACAGCTTTAAGGCCTTAAATGCTAGTTTCTTTCCCCTTGCATATAATGTCCTTTTTCCGTATTAAGTGAACCTGGATCATTCAATTTTAGAATCATGTGGAGCTGGAGCCTATACTAGTATCATCTGGTGTAAGGCAATAATCAGCCCTGTACTGAAGAATATAAAAAATGTAAATGAATTATGTTTGCTTTTTAGAAATAATATAGGTAATGTAGAATTAAATTATGCAATAACAAATGACTATGAAATTTAAATTATGCATGTCTTCCAGGGATGGCACCGTACCACAGCATAAAGCATAACCACCACACATTACTGGCATGAAGTTGGAGTGTTTCTGTGTACAGTTAGCATGTTCTCTTTCTAGCCAGGTGACCTTTCTCCAGATAATCGAAATGGGAGATATTCAAGTTAGCATGGGCCTGTGTGTGTGCGAGTGTCCTTTGATGGACAGCTGCCTCTCCATTCTTGGTTCCTGAATTGCACTCACTGATTTCAGAATCTATGACCCTGTTGTGGAAAAGTTTGGTTTATATAAAAAAAGAAGACTGATAGAGAGAAAAACGTGTCCTTCGCCCAATTTAATCATTCTGTGTCTCTGTATGGGTATTCTTTGGCAAGTTCTTTCACTTCCAAGTTTAAAGAAGCACATTCAGAAATTAACAGCATCTTAATTGTGGTAATTAACAAAGAACTGTCAAGGGTGTACATGACAATGAATGTTAAAGAGGAGCACCTACTTCAGAACCATTCCCACCTGTGTGATTTTAGCAGAGCTGCACCTTAAATAACCAAGACTGTTCTCAACAATTATAAGGCGTAATAAATAAGATCAGGAAACTAAAATTTAATCAGTTTCATTTGAAAAATGAGAAAACCCTGCTGAACGTCCTTTAACTTTTTACAACCAATGTAAATGCAGTAACAGAATGTTTTACTAAAAAACAAGTCAAAAAAACACAAGCACTTACATCATCAGGGAGAGATATAACCTCAGTTTCACCTCATGATTTAATTAGCTGACCTTTAATGCTTCTCTTATTTTATATTCAAAAAAGTGCAGCAGTGAGAGATTTACATTTATAAGAAATTGCCAAATGTCTATTTTTGTCAAATTTTTAAAAGTTTAATTCTGATTTGTAATTTTATATTCAATTATTTTTTGTGATGTTTGCTCTCTTCATTGTATTCAAATGTTGTCAATTAATTATGAGCAGGACAGAAACATTGCTACTTTACAGTATGTGCTTATCTGTAAATAATGGCTTCATCAACTAGAATATTATAAAAGAACATTTTTTTAATGCAAAGAGGATGAATTCTTACCCATCTAACACACAATAATTTTCATTCAGCAAATATTTACCCTAACAAGGTTGTCAATTTTGGATTAACAGAAAAAAAGACTGAAACTTGGAAGCAAAAGTTAGGAGTCATACTAAAAGAAGAAATTGGTTGGTAAGAAGACGTGCAGCAAGAGGGGGGCCCAGGACTAGGTTCAGGTGCGACGCTGCTGAAGAAATGAGCGCTCTGTGACAATCTCAGTTACGCATGCGTGTTTAACCAACCGACACCCTCTGTCTGTCAAAATATCACAACGCTTCTGTCTTTTTGGAGCTTCATCTAAACGCAGAAAAAGATGAAAACGGACAGGCTATGTATTTATTAGCGGAAATGAAATAAGAATTTGTGCAAAAATTCCAGGTGTTTGAATACCTTCGGAAACCACAGAGCCACACAGTCTGCTGCTCTCTGAGTCAACCCACCACTGAAAGTGTGCATGATGACAAGTGTTCCCGCTTCGCTCTGAGTTGGAGACCAAAGGTCTAGTTTCTAGAGAGTTAAAAATAGCCAACAAAAGTGAAAAAAAAATCTTATCTTTTGACACACTTACATCCAAAGAAAGACCAATGTAAAAAAAGAGCATCCTGAGCTCGGCACGTACCTAGAATGAACATGTTCAGTTAAGCAAAATGAAAACGAATTAAGAAACAAAGCAAGCATCTAATAAACTGTTCCGATGTTTATCTTGTCGGTTTTAATCTCGTCTATCTGCAGTTCACATCTCTTGCTTAGGTCGAAGTGGATTTTTTTCCTTGTTTTTTTCCTTTTCTTCTTCTTGATTTACTGGCGGTTAGCAATTTCTCGTATTTTTTGCCCCTCCAAACACTTGAATGAAAGGGTGGCAGTGATTACATGGCCCACGGCGGAGAGTGTCTTTAATAATGGACCCGTGCAACCTCTAAAAAATGGTGGAATTGTGGACTTTCCGTTTTTCTAATCAACGTTTGTGGTTAATATCTAATTAAAGATTAAAGGAAGTAAAGTAACTGTTTAACAGATCTCACATGTTTATGCTCTAACACATTTAAATATCGTTTTAAAAAGGTAAAATTAAACTTTCCTTTATAAGAACCTTATCATAATGTAATTATTATTTTTACACGTTTATGCCAGTAGCGTAATATCTATACCGTGTGTCATTCTGTCTACGTTATGTCTGGATTTCTTGCTACTACTCTTGCATTTCCTGGCAGATGGACGAATGCCGCCCATCAGAGGATCCGTTATTGAACCTTCTTAATGGGGTGTCAAACTCTGGTCCTGCAGGGCCAAAGTGGTTGCTGGCTTTCATGCTAATCATCTTCTTAATTAGTGACCAGTTTTTGTTGCTAAATAACTTCTTTTGCCTTAGTTTTTATTAACTTGATTCAGACCCTTTAGTTGTTTCTTTATAATTAATTAGTAGCCAAACATTAATGAGACGCAAACAATCCGCCACTTGACTATCTTGCTTGTGCCCATTACACTGTATCTGAAAATAAAGAAAGGCGGAGGTCTCAGTAAGGTTGATCTCTCAGGTCACCAAACCATTTTGCCGGTGTTTTTAGAAATAACAGAAAATCAACCGTTTTGGAAATGTCTACTGTGGCAGAACGAGAGCAGCAACAAGCCATTTGAATTAAATAACGGGTTTAATTAACAGCAAGAATCGGTTTCTCATTAAGAAACTGATGGAAGTGAAATTGGTTGGAGTCTGAAGCCCCCATTTAGCTGGTCATCTGTTGGCTTGTTTCACGTCTCTTTTCTTTTTGGTTGTCATTTGTCCCTTAAAAACAGGGCTATTAAAATGAAGGGAAAAGAAGTTAATTAGCGGTGAACACTGGTCACTGATTAGGGAAAGGGTTAGAATGAAAACCTGCAGCCATTGTGACCCTCCAGGCCTGGTGTTCGACACACCTGCAGGTGCTATGGGGAGCGGAGCCGATCTCGGCAGCATCAGGCTCAATGCTGGAACCACCTATTCAGAGAACACATTTCATTTATTTAACTCTTTAACTTTAGTAATAAGTTATAGATTGTTAATAAACAGTAGTGAAATGAGATACCTAGTGGTGATGTCCTCCATAAATATCAACTGTATTTAAATGTTAAAGTTGTTTGTTTAAAGGAACTTTTGATTTTCTGACAATACCTGTACAAGGCACTGAAACCTGAATGTAAATAAAATTAAATTTTGTGTTTCTAACAATTTTTATGCACACTTTAAAATCATTTTTTCTTTAATGCCTCCTAACTAACTGGTAAGATAAAAAACCCCACATATGATATACTGTTTGACTCACTTTGATGTCTAATTATGCATGAGATAAGGTTTATTGGTGTTCCCCCCATTGTTAACCCTCATTTTAGGCCATTTCTGGTACATATTTTGTGCAGGGAATTACAGTCAGGTAGTCATTTTCCAACCCGCTCTATCCTAACACAGGGTCACGGGGGTCTGCTGGAGCCAATCCCAGCCAATACAGGGCGCAAGGCAGGAACAAACCCTGGGCAGAGTGCCAGCCAAACGTAGGGCACACACACACACACTATTTTGGATCGCCAATGCACATAACCTGCATGTCTTTGGACTGTGGAAGGAAACTGGAGCACTGGCGGAATCTCACACAGACACGGGGAGAACATGCAAACTCCACGCAGGGAGGACCCAGGAAGTGAACCCTGCTATCCTTACTGCGAGGCAGCAGCACCGCCCAGGGAATTACACCCTCTTCAGCAAAAATGATCAGAAGAACATGAAGCTGTACATCAACCAACCTCAGGGGATTGGCCCCTAATGTGATGTGAGGGGTCAAAATTTCTCCTTTCCATAAAACATTGAAAACATGTGGTATGTGTGCTGTTTTATGCTAATAGTATGTTGCCTATCATGTATATCATATTTTTGATATTTGATTCTTTACTGGTGGTCCTAGCTCTCTAACACCCATCCCCAGAAGGTTCAAAAATGACAAATGTAGTGAAATGAGATACATTAGGGTGACGTCCTCCATAAATATCGACAATATTTAAATGTTAAACACGGGGTATCATTTTAGACTATTTAAAGGTCAGTGATCAGGAATACGGTGTTATTTTTGTTTTTTGATCCTTTACTGAGGATCTAGTCATCTATGGAACTCTAGCAGAGAGTAAAAATTGACAGATTTCTATTACAAATGATAACATTTAGACTTTAAATATGCAAGCTGAAGCATACATTTTAAAATGTCTGGTTTGGGAACTGCAGTGAGTCTGACCATAAGCTCCTACAATGAATATAATGCGCACAGCAGAAAAGATGTTTGGACCCATCTGCCCTCCGTTAAAGGCCACTTTATAAAGGGTTGCATCTGTAAAGCCTGGTATTGTGAAGGACCACTAAACACCCCTCCCACGGTCTCTTTCTCGCACTTCCATTTGTCAGAAAGTATGCCAGTGCTGCCAGGTTTTATAAGTTTCTACTCCTTGAATGTCTGGACTCTAAACTCTGAGCTGCCCCTTGCCCTCAGATGTGCCCCTAGATGCCCCTAGCAGTTTATTTATATGCAGTACATTTGTTACACTTTCTACTACTGTTGGTTTTTATTAGTTGTTGTTATTATTTATTACTATTTCAAATGATCCACCTATTTTTTTTTTTATTTATTTGTCCTGTGATTATGCATATGTTGCACGCGCTCCTGGGGAACGTTATTTTGTGCAACTGTATGTTGCAATGCTGCATGTGTATGGATAGGACAATAAAGCCACTTCACTTAATTAGATTTTTAACGAATATTGCAAATATTTGACAAAACTATCCTTGTTTGTTATGTACTTTAACCTTATGAAGTAACGTGTCACAGTTCTTCACACTCTAGGGCGACACATGCAATCGACGACTGTCTTTAGTAGGGTGTTCTCACGTGTTAGTAATCTCAGAAGATTTATATTTACGGGTTATTAAACTTTGCCACGAAGGCATTGTGAATTTTAATATCCATTCAGGGCTGTGCACCAGTTACCACCGTTACACGTTCATTCGCACCACGCCACTATGTGAAGAAATTTGCTGTGCCGCAAGCGCAAGTGAAAGGGCACCCTAAGCGCTGCCCGGTGATCTTAATTTACTAGAGACTCCTTAGTATTGGAATGACATCGCAATGACTGGCAACTTCTCGCCTTCAGTTAGCCTGTCAACATTTTGGGTGTAATGTGCGAGCTTGCGGTTTTTGTAAATGAATAAAGTTAGAAACAGGGTGCCCTGAGGAACGAACACATTTGCAAATACCTTTCTATTATGTCTTTTAAAAACAAAAACTGTTCGAAGTAATACTGGAGTTTGCGTTGCTGCCTTTGCCCTCCAAAGTCCGGGCTCTGATCCTAGTCAGGTCCTTAACTGTTTGAACTATTGTCCCTTTCTGTATGGATTTCGCTTTTCCTTCTGTAATCGGTTAGGTCTATTCTCGTGTAATCGTGTGCTCAGTGTTTTGTACCGTTTCCGACGGTGCCGACAAATCGGTTACGTAATGGATGGATGAAAGAATATGGTGGTATCGCGCTTATATAATTTTATAGAATTTGTATAACAGAAACAATATCTGGTTCTTGCAATACGTCTGTATTTATTATTTTTAATGCGCGGCAGGTTACCTTTACAATAGAGGCTTTAAAGGCTTACTTTAGCGCATCTCTTAGCCACAAACTGCAGCGTGCCACACGCGCACGCTTTGTTAAGTATTAGTAAGTGACAAGTAGATGCACTTCAAGTAGCAACAAAGAGTCACTTGTGTTTTGTAAGTCTTATTAAGACCAAACCATACATAACAATAACTGAATAATGCACGTCCGGGGTAGCTATACGAAGACACGCTTAAGTTTAACAAAAAAAACAAAAAAAAAGGTAGACGTTAATGAAAAAGTGCAAAACAGAGTCCGTGAACAATCATGCCTACCAAACACTGACAGTTTTAAAAATCACTTTTATTTCTGCCAATTCAGTTATAGCATGTATCAAAACGAACATAACCGCAGAATTATTGCAATTTTGTTTACTCTGAGCTTTTAAAATGCATTAAAGAAAAATTTTCCTTTTCACTTACCAAGAAAATATTTTGAGTTTCTAGTATTTCCTTTTTTAAATTCCATGTTGTTATGAATTATTTAACCATCATCGTGCAACGCTGAGAACACAAGTTACAAGTGATACATGGGTGAAAAAAGAAAACCTCTATATTGGCTGCCTGTATCCTGTAACAAAATCAAGCAGCCAATAAGATTGAACAACGCGCTCTGCCGGATCGCTCAGATCAGGGAGTCACAAATACTAGTTGTACAGTGTTGTATTCGGGGGTCCCGCTTTATTCTGCTCTAACTACGGGGTTGACAGATGAAACTACACATTATTATATATTCTGTATGTCTATTTTTTGTTTACCAACTAAAGAGAGAAGGATATACGGAAGCGTATTAGGGCCACGGTGAGGAAAAAAAAAATACGGACAGAGTGAAGAAAAAAAAAAAAAACTAAATGTCGAGAATAAAGTCGACATGTTGACTTTATTCTCAACATTTCCACTTTATTCTCGCTATTCACGTCGAGATTAAAGTCGACATTTCCAATTTATTTTCGACATTTGCACGTTATTCTCGTAGTTTATTTTGTCAGCAGAATGTCGCAAACTTACGAACTGTTTTTTTTTTTTTTTGCCAATATTGGAACAATTTATGAATTTTTAGACAAAATTAATCGCAGCATTTTGTTTTTTTTAGTTCTACTCAATGTTATCAACACTGGAAGTGTAGAAGTAAGTACAAACAGTAAACAGTTATTGTCATTTTTATTGTTGGGTAGTCTGAGTAGTTCACAGGTGTAATTGTTAGTGCTGCTGCCTTACAACTCCAGGAATCTGAGTCTGAATCCCTCCAGTCCCTGTGTATCTTTCATATTTCATCCCACAAGCCATGTTAATTGACTATAGGCGTGGAGTGTCAATACATTTCTTCATTGAGGGCTTACTGATAACTGACAAAAGAAACATTCATATAAGTAAAAGAATCAAAAGCAGCCATAAAACATAAATTTGAACCCCAGCCAGGGGAGCAACCTTGACTGAGATGTGACAGGATCCTTCAGCAGCCCATTGACATTCATTGAGTCCATTTAATTGTGAGTATTGGATTTCTAGTTCTTGCATATTTTTTGCCTCTGTTCTTGGATTTTGATCTTTAGATTGCACATCAGGACTTTTTTTGCCTATGATTGCCCTTTTAAGCTACACTTTATTGCCTTATTGTCCATTTTTCTCTTTTTGAGCCTTTTTTGTTATTCTTAATGTTTTTTTGAATAAATATATTCATTGATAAAAATTCTTTGCTTGGAATTTTTTTCCTGGAGTGTGGGACATTTATGATATTTTGGGACTTTAAAGACCATTTTGAACTTAAAAAGCCAGCTATCAATTTTGGGTGTGATAAGGCCAAAGCCAGCTGGTAGTTTTTGAAGGCAAACTAGTCAGTGGTGAGCCACTTCTGGGATGGCTAGCGAAGGTCCTGGACTGCTTTTTTGTTATTTTTTGTGGCCTTAAACCCTTTCACTTTGTCCAGGTCTCAAATTCACAAAAAAAATGCACCACTACTGAGTTTTCTTTCTGGCCGACTTACAAAGACAGGAATACAAAGCAACAGTGACATAACAAGTGGACGTGCCACTTGGGGTTCCACCCACAAAGCATATGGAATGGCAGCACAACATTTAAAGTGGCAGTTTCTAATTTAAAAAAATATAATCTAAGAAAAAAGACATACAAACATGAAAAATAATACTTTAAAATTAAAAAAAATTGAGTTAGGGAAAAAAAAAACTCTGGCTGTAACAAAACAGTATGGTGTTCACATAGAATTTCCAACTTTAGAAATTTATATTTACCATTTGTCCAATAGCACATTAATGCTGCATTGCAGTCAACATGACTGCTACCCATAGTCAGCACCCAAGATGGCCACTGCCACTCAGACCTTTAAATATGGTACAGCACAGAGAGCAGAACTTCCATGAACTCAGGCATATCATAGGTGCAAAGGTGGCAGAGGAGGTGATACTTTTGCCACATACTCAACACTAATTGGTTTAGAACACCTGTCAAATTTAAATTGATATATTTTGGTGTGCTCTCTTACTATTCATTTGCATGAGTGTCCCCTGCTATGCACTAGTGTGCTATCAATTGTTTGTTCCTGCGTTACATTCAATCTAACTGGGATAGACTGTATTTCCCCCTGCCGATCTAAAAGAAAAAGCAGGTTGCAGAATTAAAATGATGGCTTATCTCAGAATGTACAAAATATTCCCAGATGAGGACATAAACCATGTGCATCAGGTGAAAAATTATCTTAATTGACAAAAGGCAGGCTTCAATAATTTTAAATAACAAAATGTTATTAGTATACTGTACAACATTATGGCAGAATCCAAAGCTGCTTTAGATATACTGCATTTTTATATATACATTTATATTATTGTTGTGAAAAGTTCTTTCCACTGTATCCAAAGATGCTCAATAGGGGAGCTGTGATCTCTCGTCTGTGCCTGTCATTGAAGAAATTAAACCTTACTGTCCTGGTCCTGCTCAATGATAATTTGCCTTGGGACACGGTGCATTATCATTTTGGAAGTGTCCATCCTAGTATACTGTAAATAAACTGTAATCATGAAGAGATTAACTTGGTCAGCAACAGTGATAAGAAACAAACACCTTGTTGTTTAGACATTCTTCACTGAGTGTCAGAGGTCCCGATATGTGCCTGTTTATACGTACATGTAATATGTACTGTTAATGCCAAACAGGATAGCTCCATAGACTCATGTTACTTACATAAAATTTTAATCCTTCTTCGTGATGTAAAAGGAACCTGGGTTTATCCAATCAAGCAGTTTTGTTTCATTTCTCAACAGTCCAGTTTTAATGTTTCTCTGTCCACTGGATGTGCAGTGTTTTGTTTTCCTATAACACCCTTATCACCAACATGAGAATAAAGTGCACATTTTTTGCATTTATAAGAATTACTTGTGAATGCTTTTAAATTACTTCAACTTTTTTTGGGTCTGGTGCCCCCTGACTTCTCAGTACAAGAACACCTCCTGTGATATCCTGTGTAGTGGGAAGTGTCCCCAGTCTATCTGGACATCTGATAGTTCACGAACCGAACAGGATCAGTGCAGAGATGAGACACAGACAAAAACTGATGGGTAAATGGTACAAGTTTATTTACAAGAGTGCCGTACAACCAAAATGCAGTAGTGTCAGGTGGGCTTTGAGACACAGTCCTTCAACACTGACACTTCTTCAGAAATAGATAAAAACAAAGAAAAAGGAAGAATATGGTGTATTTACAAAAACAGTGCACTCCTACAAAAACTGCACACACACTCCAATAATAAAGGTTGTCTTCTTTTATCCCTGGCTCAAGACGCACCTCCAGCAGGAAAGAAAAATGCACAAAAACAAGTGTGTGTATATACAAAAACAATTGCACTTAACCCAAAATCAAAAACTATCCTAGCACCAAATCAATATACAGTATACCTCCACCAAAAATGATCACTAGGAGATATAGCACTGTATATACAAAAGAATATATACAAAAGCCGCCAAAATCACAAATGCTCCTCCAAATACAGTAGCTCAGTAGTGCTTACTCATACCTCGCCTTTAGGTCCACTGACGACCCCTGTTGGCCGGTGACTCATTAAATATAACCGGCAAGATTGTCCAGCCAATCCGCCAACCCGTCTACCTCACGCACCTATCCTGGTAGACGCTAGCGCGTTCACGCCACGCGCCTTGACACGTCCCGAGCAACTATGCATTTAAAACCGAACCCCTGCGGGTCGCGCGCATATAAACCCTCCGGGACGGCCAACAGCTACTCACCAGTAAGTAACATCATTTCTTTAACATTATGGGATCCCAAACTCAGACTAGAACAAATGCCGGCTTTCTCTTTTAGGCGCGTCGCACTATAAACCGCCTGCACTGGGCAGGCTGCGAGGAAATCGGCGTGTAAAAATGAACACATGCGGAGCCCAAACTGGCCATTATGCCAGCTCCACGTGTGTCCAGACACGGCGCCTCACAGCGCTCACCCGCTAGACAGTCCCGCGTTCCCGCGACAGCACACTTCCTTATAACCATATAAATGCCACTGCTTCAATTTCAAGGCTTCTTCAACTTAAATTTGGTAATGCGCAACACCTCCACATATAATATACCATTTGACTCATCTTAATATCTAGCTATGTAAGACACCAAGCTTTGTGGGGTCCCCCCACCCCCTATTTTTGCCCCCCTAGACCTGAAACGCCATCATTTTATGGTCATTTTGGACCACATTTTGTGCAGGAAACTACACCCTTAGGACTAAGATTAAATCAATAGGTGTCTGCAAAAATGATCAGAAGGACTTAAAGTTGTGCTTGCCGCATTAATCAATCCAGGGGATAATCTCCTAATGGGATATAAGTCAAAGTTATTCGTTTTCAGAAAACTGGGGATTGGTATTACAGGCAGGTGGAGAGTTGTTTTATGCTATTTCAAAGTTGCTGATCATGAATAAATATCTGATTCTTTACTGTGGTCCTAGCCCTCTAAGAGCCACTCCTAGAAGGTTAGAAATGGAAACAATCATGTAAGATACTGTTTTAAGGTCGGTGATTATTAATATGATGTAATTTATGATCCTTTAATAGGCATATGGACCTTTATCAAAGAGTGGAAAATGACATATTTTGATTACAATCAAGAATATTTATATTTTAAACATTTAATTTGAAGCACACATTTTAATATTTGAAATATCTGATGCAACTATTCTTATTTCTGTTGAATTTTTACCATTCGGGATGGATGGGCAATCCCAACCAGGTAAGGGGAAGGTTCCTTGCCAGTATGGGTGGATGGACAGGAATCCCGACCAAGAGAGAAAGATTTTGTACACAGATGGAACGCCCCAGGTGGGTTGATGGACAGCCCGGCCAAGAGAGAAGAAAGTTTCTTGCCCAGAAGGGAAGTCCCTGGCAGATGGACAGGCATCCCGACCAGATGTACTTACAATACCTTTCCTTACCGGGATAAAAGGGAAAGACAGGGAACAACTATCTCTAAGGGCTGTTTATTCCCCTAGGAGGCTAGATGGCAGCACACCTGGATATTGAAGCCCATTCAGACTCCAGCATGGAATGCCAGGAATTGCAGTCCAGTAGCGCTGCATAGCTGGGGTCCACATTTTCTGCAATAAATTAATGGACTCTAAAGACAGATGAAAAAAGAAAACATGTCAAAACTGTGGGAATTCTGGGGTGGCTGGTGTACAGAAATTCTTTAAAAATTCTTTATTGATTATTGTTATGAGTTTGCTTGACTTCACAAACTTAAGATGCAGGGTTACCTGAAAAAAGATGTCTCCAAGACTCCAGTGAGACTTAGGTGAAAGGTAACTTTCACAAATTCTAGAAGCAGTCTTTCGGCGTGTGCCTACACAAGAAAAAAAATTAAGTTTCAATATTCATAAGTCTCAGAAAGGAAAAGTGGAACAGCACAAAGCTCAAGGCCATCATTAACAATGTCAAAGATTCTTTATATTTAAAGAGTTTATTTACAAAAAATTAAAAAAAGGCAAAAAAAACACTATGTAATCCTCTCACTTACACTAATTGCATAATACACGAACATACAATCAGAACTAAGCAGAGAAACGTTTCTTGACACCCACATGCTCTTTTGTGATGGAGAGCAGATGCACCATCTAAATGGCCACAGAGGCGATGATGGTCTCTTCAACAGCAGCAAGACATTCAGTTGAAATTTCATCATTTGGGGTATTTTCATTGTTCTTTAAAAAAATTTTAAAGGTAAATCCAAAATGTACCAGAAGAGAACTTTATTGTCTTTGTTTCAGGGTCATTACTGTCCACCCTGCTGAAGACCAGCACTGCAGCTCTAGTTAGTGAAGGGCACTGTTAACAGAAACGTGTCAAACAGCCTAAAATAAAAGGAAACCCCCAACAGTGATCTTTTTCTAAGTTCATATTTAAGCCCATTTTCTTTCAATCTCAGTGAAAGATGACATTATAAT
Organism: Polypterus senegalus; assembly: GCF_016835505.1. Lineage (NCBI taxonomy): Eukaryota > Metazoa > Chordata > Cladistia > Polypteriformes > Polypteridae > Polypterus > Polypterus senegalus. Next base: position 266,863,296 of record NC_053155.1, read on the forward strand.
TCTATTTAATATTTTTGAAGAAACTTATCATCAAATATGAATTATTGTCAAAATGCCAAAAAAATACTGATATATTTTTCCCTACTGTATATTACATACCTCTAGTGGTAAATATAGGTTATCTTTTGGGAACTTTTCTTAGGATTTTCCCATAATGCAAAACAAAGTAGGCTACCAGAAGGAAAGAACAAGTCCTTGGCAGTAATTAATGCAAATATGAGGAATTTGTATTGTACGTTGTTGTATTGTATTGTAAACAAGCTAACAAATAAATAAACGAGTAGACCTGTTAATTTATTTGACAGTTCAGGAAAAGAAGCTGAGAAAAAAAAACCTAACAGATCAAGGTAAGCCTGCATGATCATATAACTTTAAGAAAGCAAATTGTAAGCATGGAAGACTTGTTTGTGAATAGTCCAAGCATGGATAACTTCACCACCGTCTGAAGCCAACATGTACCACTTTATTGATGCAATTAGGATGTCAGTCCAGTAGGAACCACAGCTATTAATAATAAGAATCTGTCAGTCCGCCACCAGGAAAACATATACTACAGTACAATCCCTCCCTATTCTGATATCCCTGTAAATAGAATCCCCAGAGACAATGGTAAGTGATCAGTGAGAGCAGGTATAATAGGCCAAGAGTAACATCCTCAGGGAAAGCTCAGTATGAGGATATCATGAGATAATAATAGATGACTGTGTTTACATCTTACACGACCTGCAAGAACTGATTTTGTAAAAAGGAAAAGCTCCCTAAGCCTCCCATGTTATTTTAATACCATCCCTATATATCAAATATCCAATGCTAAGAATTTAGACTCAACCATCACATTGTTTATCTGGAATTGGAAAGGGCTGTGTGTTAAAAGCATGACACCACAGAGATCTAAAACAAAAGGAGAAATGGCACTACTTTGCTTTTACTTCTATTATTTAGTTACACTGAGACTTTAAAAAGAGGTAGAGGTCAACAAAGCCATATCTGCTTGATTAGACATGGAAATTAAATCTGATATCAAATCAACTCTTTATGCTTTGCTTCAGTCAACCCTAATTATTGTTAATTTATTAAAACAAGTAGTGATCCATTATTTAGTCTAGTAAGGTGCAGAACATGCTTTGCCACAGAATGCTTTTATCAGCTGCTCTTGTGTGTAATAATCATATACAGCCTTCTTTAACTTATTTGGTATTCAATTTGTGAAGTCATTAGGTATTCAACCTTTACAGATTTAAACAAATACATTTTGTTTATGCATCCTTTGAAACACTCCATTTTGATTATAATTTTCCAGGAACAAACTTGTTTTAATATAAACAAGATATAAAATGTATCAAAAGCAACATATCTAAATAATGTATCCCTATACAAATAATGGCTGTTTTGATGAAGATACAGGTAGTATTTTTAGTTTCTAGCAAGAAGTAAGGTGTTGTACCATGTTAGCCATTATAGATTCAATGAGAAGTGAAGGAAAATGACACCTTTTATTGGGTAACTGAACAGATTAAAATATGCAAGCAGCTCAGACCCCTTCTTCAGGCAAGTGCACAAATTTACACAATCTAAAATCAACTGTGATATCTTACACTACATTGCTTGCCTGAAGGTCCCTTTTGCGTAACTTCTCACCCCATAATGCTGGGAAAATCATGTCTTATATTACCTTAAACTGAAAAAAATAATTTTTCAGGATTTGTTTTGAATTTGGCAAGAATTAATGAATGGATTTCTAAAGTAAGTATACACATATTGGGTTCAAGCTGAACATTTCTGGTTTCTTACTATATATACATGAGTAAGGGAAATCAGACGTGGCTCTCCTGTCAAATGTGGTAGGAGAGAAGGGTTGAGTGTTCACTTTAATTGTTTTTATATGTAACACAATGTCTATATTATTGTATTGAATATATTTTTGACTAAACTATGCTTTACTATTTGTAATTTGTTTTCGAATAGACAGTTCAATGCTTTAGTATCTAGAGCAGACTACCCACCTTAGTAGAGTATCAGAATTGTCTTTAACAGTTTGTTCTGACAATGACACTAGTTCATAATTTGGATCACATAAGTGAGAGGGGTTTGCATGACATGTGGCTTTTTTGACTCTACTCCTAATTAAAGGTATTTTGTGAGGAAACTTGCCAGTTGCATCCCTGCAGGAGGTAGTGATGTATCACATCATATATATGTGTTTTGCAGTGAGAGTAAAGGTAATACCTGAATAAAGGTATCAGTGGGAGTAAATACAACCAATAAGCTCCATGGCCTAGTTGCAGGCATGATAGCATTGTAACACTTTGCCCCATTCTTATTCAAGCAAAATAATGTTTTTTAAAACAGATTCTGAGTAAAATACTTATTGACTTTCTTTGAAAATATTTTTGCTTTTACCCGAACTTCCATCTTTATTAAAATTGCTGCTCTTGCCCAATTTCTATGTTAATGTCTCAGTGTTTTGTGGTTTAAAAGTGTCTGGGAAAGGCACTTCAACCGTTAAGGTGCTATTTATATTGGTGAACAAGTTAATAGTGGAAATGCCTAAACTGTTAGCCTTGATTCACACATACTGTACATCCTGCAAAACCTACCTATTCAACATTCACTCAGCACAGATAAGCTCCAGTACTCAACAAGAATATGTCAACACTGGCCAAGGCTAGCTACCTCAATTTCGATACATTAACACGGGCTAGAAGCCAATTTATTCACAAGGCAACTTTACTGAGATTCACTTATGTGTCGATCTATCTTCGTATTGCTTCCCCTGAATGGGCTACATTTCAGAATACCCAAGTATAACCAGGGATAGCTTACTCCTTTCAGGCTTTGTATCCCGAGGGCTACCTTTGAAACGGCTATGCAGTCTAACTGAAGAAAAGGGCTAATTACTACTCCTGACACTACAATACCTAAATGGAGAAAGTTTGTTTCATTAACAATCATCGGTCAATGCTAAATGTCAATAAACAAGCAGGACAACTTCAGCAAAGCAATACTTAAAACTATTTAAATTGTTAATTATGTTTATTTGAAGGAAAAAACAGGTGTAAATGTTAGATTTGAAAACATTCAACCTGAATATTTGAATGTTCAAATCGAGGACATACTGCAAACTTCGTTTCTGGTGGCTATAGCTTTGGTTGTTGCAGTCTTAAACCAGGCATGATGCTTGGGAGCAAAGGACCAGTCTGTAGGTGGCAAAGTCAGACCGAGTTGTCTTGTCTTTAGCAGTTGTTTCTCTCATGCTCTGCTTATTAGTCTTGGAAGTTATGCTGTCTCTCTGCAAATGCCTTTTTAAAATCCGTTGAATTTATAGGGTCTTGCTGACTGTTTTTGACAATAAAACTCTGCCTTACATAAGATATTGCTCAGTCAAAGTTTGGGACAACTGATAAGTTCTCATGGTCTGGTAGATTGTCGATTAGGTTGCTTTTAGCTAGACATGGAACGTTTTCATCTTAAAGTCCCAAACCTCCATTTTACATATTCTTACAAGCATACACACACTGGTCACTTTATTTTAGCTTAAACAAACAGACCCTTGCCCTCTTCTTATATATTAATTAGCCACATAAAATTGAGTTCTAATAACCAATGACACTATTTAACAATTTATACTTTTACAAAAAATAGGATTGAAAACAAATTGACCCCCACCCCTAAAATAAGCCCAATTTAAAGCGAGAATACAAAACATGGAATAAAAATGTCACATAAAATCATTGCACAAAATCATTGCACTTTTAGGCTTAGGATTTTATATATAGAAAGTAGATGTATGTATATAAATATATGTATTGCATTCATTTTTTTTCGTCTGAAGTTGATATGTAATATCTCCACTTTTCTGTAGGAGACATGAAAGTTGGAATGTCATTGTTCTGTGTATAGATGACAATAACTTGGAACAGTCAAATATCCAGTACGGCAGGTTATATGTCATCCAGTATGCTAGTAAGTTAACTTCGTACAGAAGACTGCTTCATGTAAAACATAGGCCTCAGAGAACAAGTGGACCAGCATGTTCACCTAAAAAGATCATTTGAAAATTATCAGCAGTTAAATTATGCTGTCTGAACTATTGTTAACTAGTTTTTATATAAAGGTATATCAGAAGGTTAGTGGTGGATTATTTCCTTTTCTTTCTTTTTTGCTTTTTCTTGTAATGATTGATTTGACACACATATCATATTGTGTGCAGTGCAGTAATAGGGTACTCTCTCTGATCTGAGTGGTTGTGTGAGGCAAGGCCATCAATGAAAGATGTGGGTGTGATTTGTAATACCAGCAGTAAAATGGAGAATTCAAAATTATCAAAAAAGTTTTAAAAATATTAAACTTTTATTATTATTAAGTTGAATAATGAAGTTGGCACTTTATTATTTTGGTCATTTTCAAGTACTGGCACTTTAAAGAGTTTCCCATATGGAGTCCACCTTTAGAGCTCACTCTACTATGGCACATCTTTACCAGCTTTTACAGTTGGTTATACCAGTAACACAAGTCTCTTGTAAGTAATGAAAATGAGCTTTTAAAATGAAAATGTAATGTGCTTATAAATGGTGTTCAAAGTATATTTAATGACAGAAGTTGTTTTGTCTTGACATATATGATTTTACACTGTATAGGTGTGTCATCACTTGTGAGAAACCAACAAGTTCATGTTTAATAAGTAATTGACTGACTGAAATATAAATTACAACTATTAGCTTTATACAACTTTCATGTCATAGTTATTTGCATTTTGTCATATAGAATCATAGGATTATTTGCAATTTCAGATGTCTGACATATCCAGACTGGATTGTGGTTGTGATATGATGCAACCTGTTGCTTTTCACTAAACTCCCCATGGTAATATCATTTTCCCACAGCAAGAAATGAGCAAAAGCCATAACAAGGTGCAAATGAGGAATTTGGTCTTATCACACAGGCTTATGTATAACGATGAAAGGTTGCAATCTATAGTAAATAAATGTTTTGTTAAAAAAAAAAAATCTGGTATATCATTAACAGGTGTATCTACAGAAAATATTTTATTAACCCAGGTCTGAAAAACGCATCAGCACAAAACAATTTGAGCAACAGAAAAGAAATTCAACTAGGAAGTAAGCATAGCCCTTTTGATTTACTTCTCTCACCAGGTATTCTGACTAGGTTCACATTCTACCTAAAACTCATTGCTCATTGCTCACACCTTGTTACTTTTCAACCATATTTAGATAATGGAAGGTCAATTAGCAGGGTAAACAAAGTGTGTCATTGGTAGTTGTATTTCTCTCATATTTTAACACACATACCTGTATATTTGCAACTAAATTAGCTATAGAAATACTTCCTATGAGCCTGCAATTAGCACTATATAGTCAGTCACGGATTATCATGGGGTAAATATCCCAGTTGTTCATCTTGTTTTCCAACCTGAGTGATGTCAGTCCAGGTTGCAGGGCTACTGTATTCCAGTCATGCAAATGGTGCACTCCAGTGGCAATTGACCAGTTGAATTTCAATTTCTTGAGATAAGATGGTGGTTCCCTAAGAGGAGGAAAGGTGGGCTAGATAAAGAAAGAGGTCAAAGATAGGGAGAGATAGAGGGTGAGACTGAGGGTGGTGCATTAGGGATGCCAGTCCATTTAATTATTTTCTACATTTCCAAAGTTTACCATAGGATCACAATAAGCTGAAGCCTATCCTGGCCAAGCTGCCATGGATGAGATTTTAATAAACTGCAGTGTATACTCACAGTATACCCACTGTGGTCTATGGCCGGCTTGTCATCCCGGCCAATACCCCCAGGCCGCCAGATGGAGCTCTTCCTGCAGCATGGAGGTGCCCTGGATCCCAGCAGGGAATCATGGACAATGGTGTTTTCCTCTACAACCCTGCTGGATACCACAGGGGCCAACAGAGGACGCTGCAGAGAAGCCCAGAGAGTCATATGTGCCCTATAACCAGGAAGTATGTCATAGGCAAAGTGACAACGGAAGTGACGTACTTCAGGGATGAAGAAGAGGATTTTTATCTGACCCAGAAGTGATAAGGAGTCACATGGACTGAAGGATGCGAAATACTTCCGGGTCAGGGACTATGAAAGAGACTGAGAAACACCAGAGCATTGAGCTGAGCTGGGTGGAAGGGTGGCAACGCGTCTGGGAGTGGTGGATTGGTTTATTGTGTATTATTGTGGAATTTATGAGTATTGTGGAGAGGAGGGTGCTTTGTGCACTGTTTATTAATAAAAAATCATTACTTTGGACTTTTATCTGGTGTCTGGCATATAGTCTGAGGGTTCAAGAGGACGATAGCACCCTCTATCTGTCACACCACACAAAATATTACAAGCCCAACTGAAGTATCCAATACTCTTATCAAGTTCATTCTTGGGATCTGGGAGGAAACTGGAGTACTCGAGAAAACTACATTGGCAGCAGCATTGATTTTGTTAATCAGACCCAAACAGGGAGGCAAGGTCTTAAATTGTTTGCTTGATTCATCTCTTTGTAGTTTCACCTTTGATACAAGGTTATCTAAAAAATCATTTCCTTTTGTAGTGGGTAGATTCATGGTTTGGCTACAGAGACTAGGCAACTTATTTTTTACAGTCTTATTTCAGCCAAGATTGATTGCTTCAAAAACTATAAATGTTGTCAGCATCTCCATAAAGACAATATTATGACTGCATGATATCAATTGGGAGAACAGCATGAAAAGAAATGGAGCACTTAGACCCCAGCTCTATGGCACAGTATTGAATGCTGCTAGCTCTTACATACCAGCATTTATTCAATAGTAGGGGTGAAAATTAAAAAAAAGATATATAAAGCTAAAGAGAAGTTATGAGGCCAGAGCCAGGGCCAAGTGTCAAAAAGATCGGAAAATGAATCATTAAGCAAAACTCCACATGAAAGGACAGAAGAGGAACTGAGAACACCACCTAAACACAGAAAAATGAGAACTTCAAGATGCACGACATTATTAACTCACAAATTCAGCACAAAAAGAATAGACTTTCATGATAAATGCTCAGAAGATGTGGAGATTAAAACAAGTGAACTGTCATTATGTTGAAAAAGAAAAATGCTTTTTTCATGTGTGCAGAGTACACTGAAATTCTTACTTGTATGACCTAACAACATACAATATGTCACCACTCTGTAACACCTTTATAAAAAAGAACATACTAAAATACAGAACTTCTAAACTTTTATTTATTGTGAAGGTGGGGAGGGTGTAAAAAGGAGAAGGGTATACTAAAAACTAAAGAATATCCCTTTGCACAATTTGAATCAAGAAGGAAGTAGGAAGCAACAAAAGAAACATTGTTTAAGAACTTGCACAAACCTGAAAATGACTTCTTGTCATTGCAAAGATAACAACTTACAGTATTTTCTAGCAAAAATAATGACACTTTTCCACTAATGCCTGGAACTAATGCAAATCAAATGATGTTACAGTAGTTATTAAATGTAAAGATTTTTAACACACTGAATATCAGTTTCTCCCAGCTGACTGAGCAGAGATATGAGTGTAGCATGGTTTGGAGTGATAATATATTTCATTATCATACCAACCAATCAACCAATCAGTCATTTTTATTTCTTTATACTAGCCACCATGGCAAACAAACATTCAAAAATATGACATAGTAAGTACAAGACAACACAATGTGTTCACCTGCCCAGGAGCGACAAACAATTGAAGAGTTACCAATAAAATATATGTCTTTATTTATTAGGAGTCAATATATATTTCTCAAACAGAAAATCTAATTAAAAATACATCTTCAGCACTAACATTATTCTTGTACTCAGGTTAGTTGTTAAAATATAATGTTAAAAATTCATCTTGTCCTAACTGATTTCTATTTCTAACTATATTTAACGTTTCCTAGTGGCTGCAGCAATCTCCAGCTGAACAGCACCCATTCAGGTGCCTGTGAGTATCCCCAAACCTGTCTGCGACCCTCCCCTTGAGGAGGTAGATGGGGAGAGATAGACAAGTCTTAACTGAAAAGTATGGCTCCACAGACTGTCTCCTGAATGTGCACTTCTTTTCCCACTAGTATAGTTACACCCGTATCCCAAAAACTATTTCAATTGCCAAGTTCTAATATGCTTGCCTTCATCTTATCATCCGACAATGTATCTGACATTCACTCTTCATCTTGCAGTTGATAAACTCATATGATGGCTTCATGTAGCTTTTTTGTGCTCAGGTTGCCTGGCTATATGGGTTACCTGACTACCAATGAACGACATGGCGAGATGAGATCCAACCAAAAATCCAGAAAGAACTGGATTATGAAGTTTTGGCTTTCATGCTTTTTCATTGTTTCATGGAAGGTGAATACAACGCCTTGGGATTGACAAATTGGGTTGGTAATCTCCATGTTTAAAATGGATGGCAAATGCATTTGCTCTATTTACTTAGGGATCACACTCCTCAACCTTTCTGGAAAAGCCTATGCTGGGGCACTGGAATGGGGACCCAGTCTGACAGATGAACTTCAGATTAGGTCAGATAATGTGGATTTTGACCTGGCCGTGAAACAATGATCTATCTCTTTGTTCTCCCACAAATATTAGAGGGGTCATTATTGTTTGCTAATGCATTGTACTTGAGCTTTGTAGAGTTGGAAGAAGTTTAGTTCGTGATTCCTGTGTTATCACGTAGACTGTGCTACATATGTTAAATTCTGTCCTTGCATTTGTAGAGTCAGAGTTGTGTTGGCAAACCTAGCCTAAAGATGAGTCTGCTCAAAGTTGGTTTTAGACTATGTCAATGTTGCATCTTATCTCCTTTCCTGTTCATGGTGAATTTCATAGACAGGACATCAAGAGCAGCCAAGGTTGGAGAGTATCAAGTTTTGGAACTATTTATCATCATACGGCTTTGATATCTGATACATACTGTAGTGGTTCACAGCTGACTGTAATATGGGTGAAATAAGAATTAGCATCTTCAAGTCTGAGGCCATAATCATCTCCCAGGAGAGTGCAATTTGTTACTTAAAGGTAGAGGGGTGATCAACTGCTCAATGTGTACAAGTTCAAGTACTGTATGTCTGAGTCTTAGTTACAAGTGAGGATAGCGGTAATTTTGATAATGACCCATATATCACTTTATGTATATTGCACCAGACTGTGGTAGATAAAGCTTATGGCTTAACAGTCAGGGTATATTCATATCCACTTCTATAGTTACAAGCTCTGAGTAGTAAATTAAATAATTAAATAACAAGTAAAAGCATTTGAAATGAGGTTCCTGTATAGGATTGCCAGCTTCACATGATAATGAGTTTGGCAATAAGGAAGGATCTTGGAATAGAAGAATCGCTTTTTTGGATCAGTAGGAGCCAGATGATGCAATTTGGACATGTGATTAGGATGTCTCCTGGTGCCTGACAAGGTGCACCGGGTAGAGCCCAAAGGTAGAGGACCAAGAGGTAGACTCAGCTAGCTGGATAGATTATATTTATCATCAACCCTGTGAGTATCTGGGAGATCATCAAAAGGAGCTAAAGGAATATAGTGGGGAAAAGATACCCTAGTCATCCCAACTTAGTATGTTCCTATTGCAACCCTCACCTGTATATGTGGAATGAAAATGATGATGACGATGATAGCTAATGGGAACCACATTAGGAGCCAGATTTTGGATTATTCTTTGTCTAATAATCCCTCTGTTTAGAACAGATGCAAAGAGAATCCTCATTATTAGAAGAAGGGTACTGCTAGCAATGTACCTGTGGCACACGGCATGAGCAACACCATATCAGGGATAATTGGGCTTATCCATCCATAACAATAGTCAGATACAGCCAGAACCTGTCCCAGCAAAAGCAGGTCTAAATAAGGTAATAGTTTCACATGGACACTAGTCATAATTCTCTATGCACCTTTTATGAAACTGTATAATCTAGTTCAGGGTCATGGTGGTCTGAGTCTATCTTAGCAGCATAAAGTAAAAGGCACAAGACAAGCCTGTGCAGTGTCAATAGCATTAATTATTTCAGAATATAAGACTCAAAGACTGATTTAATTTAATTTAGAACTGAAGTATATCTCAGCTGCATTAGGTGCAAAGCATGAAACAACCTTGGACACAGTGCCAATCCATTACAAAGGCCACCAACTCACAGACCCATACTTTATCTTACACAGGATCATATTGGAAGTAGAAATTCACCTAAAACTCATGTCATCCTCACAGACATCGGGAGAACATGCAAGCATCATATGGACAACTAACAGGTGCGGGATTCCACCACTGTGCCATCATGCTGCCCAGCCATATGTATGTCCATTTCATTCTGCTTGCATTATTTGCTAGTGCCAAAATTTTGAGTTTTAAAATAATAATTGCAGGATAAATTAGAAACAAGAAGGTTTAAAGATTATGTAAGAAACATTATTTATTTAGTTCAGAAATAATCAGCCACATAAATTTGATAAAATCCCCTAATTAGGCTTGAATATTGATGATGAAACTTGGACCTTACATTCAAATATATGTAGCACATGGTAATAATAAGAAGATGTAAACATTGGACAGTCAAAAAAGAATTTCTGCATCAACTAAAAGTGTACTTACAGAAGTAATGTACAATGGTTGAAATGTAGTGAATCAAAATACAGTAGGTTAATGTTAATGGACTAACAGATGACATGTCACAGTCAGGTCAAGTTGTTGAGCATGCACTGCTACAGTGCGTTGCCGCACCCACTACACTACGAAACAACTTGGGATCCAGGTTTGCAACCCCCCAGGCAGACACACTTCTTAGGCATAATACCAGACTGTTCTGGTCGCTGGTAGGTGAGCAAGTGATCACGGATCCTATTGAGATTGACCCTAGCAAGGGCCTTACCCGGCACCGAGAGCAGTGTTTTCACCCTGTAGTTGCTGCAATTCAGGCGATCGCCCTTCCCTTTCCAGATAGGGACAACAAGTCCCGTTTTCCAGTCGGTTAGGATGATGCCAGTCTCCCAAATGGAAGCAAAGATTGCTTGCAATGCCTGGAGGACAGCCTTACCACCAGCCTGGAGAAGTTCACCATGGATACCACAGATCCCTGCAGCCTTTCCCCCCCTCAGCTGGTTCACCACCTTTGCAATCTCAGTGAGATTGGGTGGTTCACAGCTAATTGGAGGATCAACCCCAAGAACCGTGGACCCAGAGATATCCAAAGTCCTAACTGGAGGATTAGCTTTGAACAACCGTTCAAAGTAGCCAGCCCAGCGGGTCATAACTGCAGTGTCATCCGTAAGGACCGTTCCATCAGCTGCCCTGACTGCGACTCTCTAAGGAACAGGTTGAGATGTGCATAATGCTTCAATTCCTCTGTAAGCATGCTTACATGTCACAGTAGTAGTGTAAAACTGTGAGATAAAAATAGAATTCACCTTGGCATGAAAAACATAAGTTTAGCGGCAAGGTACTTAAGTACACTAATATATGTAATGGTAGAGGACAGTGGTGACATGTTGCATGTAATTGTATATCTTTCTTATGTAAGTGTGCATTACTTTTTATCATTTGTGTTCTATTTAATCATTATTATCTTTACCTAAATTTACTTTGTTTTTCTTTCTAATGTAACTACTTCTTTGACATTTTGTAAAGCACTTTGAGCTATATCCTTTGTATGAAAATGTGTTATAGAAATAAATGTTGTTATTGATTAGCACATGCAAGTAAGAATTTAATTGCATTCTGTACATATGACAATCATGATCTTATTCACCTATAAACAAATAAATACTACATAAGCACAACCATCCATTTCCAATTCTGCTTACTCCAATTCAGGGGTGCAAAGAGTTAGAACTTATGTGGGTAGGATCCAGCTCAAGGAAGAAACCAGCCCAGACATTGTACCTTGCACCACATGAGTTTTTAAACATATGTGGGCATATTAAGATTTGATCTTCCTTTAAAGGTGTTTTAATTGGAAAACAAACCATGAAAATGTGCCTTTGCAATAACTTATTTAATGAAAATGAATAGATACAGTATGTCATTTATGTCCGTGGAAAAAGTAAGTACATCCTTCACTCCAGAGTTGGTATTGCCCCGTTTAGCAGAAACATCCTCAAATAGACATTTCCTATAACTGTCTATCAGTTTCTGACATTGACTGAGAGAAAGTTTTTCCAACTCCTTCATGCAGAATTCTTTTACCTGTGTGATATTTTAGGGGTATCTTGCATTTACAGCCTATTTCAATTTCCCCAACAGCAATTCAGTAGGATCACAGAACTTTCTATTTCTTTCTTTTCATACATTCCTTGGTGGATATACTGGTTTGTTTAGGATTGTTATGGTACTAGGTCCATTTTAAGTTGAACTTTAATATTCTGGCAGATGGTCTCACATTATTATCAAGCACTCTCTAGTGCAATGAAGAATTCATGGTGGACTCTACGATGGTAAGATGTCTATGCTTTGATGTAGCAAAACAACTTCACCACCATGTTTTGCAGTTGCTATTAGTTTTTTCTGGTCAAATGCTGTCTTTGGTTTTCACCAAACACATCTTCTAGAACAGTGGCCAAATAAGTCAGTCTTTCACTTGTCTGTGCAGAGCACATTGTTCTAGAAGTCCTGGTCTTTGCCTATGTGTTCATGGGAAAACTTCAGTCTTGCCCTGATGTTTTTGCTGGACAGCAAAAATTTCCTCTTGGCACTCCTTTCGTGTAGATCTAATTTGCATAGCCCCTTACTAATTGTGGAGCCATGCATTGTGACATCAACAGAGGCCAGGGTTACCTGTAGGTCCTGTGAATAAATTCTGGTGTTCTTAGAGGCTTCTTTCAGTATCTTGCATTCTGCCCTTGGGCTGAATTTACTAGGACAGTCTGGCCTGGACAAGTTGGCAGTTGTATGAAATCTTATCTCCTTGTAGATGACTTCTGGACATATTTTTAAATTCATTCCCACACTCCTAGACAATTATAACCTTTTTTCTGAAGGCTTCAGAGAGTTTCTTTTAATATAGGTATGGTAATAACACACGCTACAACAACAAAGAACAAACCAAACTAAATGTTTGAGGTTTAAATAAGACAGCTTCTTCCAAAATCTTTTCAAAGGGTCATTCTATGTCAAATCAACCAAAGGCCAATGCACTTCAGGCTCAAAAAATTAAAAATGCAGGTTTAAAGGCAGTTAACCCGCCATAAACATTTTAAAGAAATGACAATTAGGCGTCTCAATTAAACCACAAATTGGCATAAGTCCGCTTGTCAAATAAAATCCAAAAAATTACAAGGGGTCATTCCATGTCAAATGAACCAATGGCCCATGAATTGCAGACTCAAAAACGTCTGGAAAAATTACCAGATGTACCATTGTTAGTAAGGAGATACCCTGTACATTTTTTGATGCAAGATACAGCCAGTTTAATAAGGGGAGGTGGGTGTCAATTTTATCCTGCCTAATTTTTTCATCAAATTTTACAAGTCCATAGCTCAAGAACTAAACTACAGAGCAGGCTCATACTTTGCATGCTTGGACATTAATTGGTATAGTATGTGATAAAATTAAAATATTTGGTCCACATGACCCTGCATGGTCAAAGCATCCCCTTGAAACTAAACAAAATTTAATTTGAGTTTTTGGCTTACCTATATTTAGGCCTCAGAAACACATATTTCTAACAGACATAGACTTTTGATCTTTTTCCTTATTCAGATAACTATACAGGCTTTCTGAAAAAGCAATAAACTGAAAAGTAACTGTTTTAGGGATTGATTAGCAGACCTCTCAAATCCAAAATATAATTTTGGATTTCATTTTCAGAGCACCCTAATGGCATGTGGGAATGTACGGAGAATTTTAAAAATATTTTTCATTTTTTCTACATCGTCCCTTATTTCTCTAAACACAAATCTTTTTTATGCAAATCGCTCATCAACAACAACAACATTTATTTGTATAGCACATTTTCATACACATAATGTAGCCCAAAGTGCTTTACATGATAAAGAAAGAGAAAAAAGACAAAGTAAGAATTAAAATCAGAGAACACTAAGTAACATAGAATAAAAGTAAGGTCCGATGGCCAGGGAGGACAGAAAAAACAAAAAAAAACTCCAGACGGCTGGAGAAAAACTAAAATCTGCAGGGGTTCCAGGCCATGAGACCGCCCAGCCCCGTCTAGGCATTCTACCTAACATAAATGATCAGTCCTCCTTGTATTCAGGATTCTTATGGAAGGACTTGATGATGACGGTCACGTGGACTTCTGGAGCCTCATGTATAACGTCGTGCGTAGAACTCGCACTATAACATGGCGTAAGCACAAAGCCGAAATGTGCTTACGCACAGAAAAATCCAAATGCAGGAATCTGTGCGTACTCCAACTTCCACGTTCTTCCGCTACATAAATCCCGATCAGCGTGAAAAGTAACGCTTGTGCACGCGCTTTATGTAACGCCCCAACTCCTCCCAGAATTACGCCTCTTTGAATATGCAAATGATATATAAATCGCCCTTAAGCTCAGCCTTCTGTGAAAAGACAATGGGAAAAGCACGGGGGAAAATATAAGAATTTCAGCGAATACCAAGTGGAGGCGAAGGAAAAAAATACTATTTGTTCAAATAAACCGTGGTATAATCAACAAAAGGAAGTTGATCGAGTGACATAGCGTGTTGGAGAAAATTGAAAGCTCACGTTCACAAAATCGCACAGTGCCGGAAATAAAAAAGAAGTCACATATCAAAGTCGCCGTGAAAAGACGAGTTGTAGCCCACTGTCTGAGTGTCATATGAAAGCTCATTAGGGTATAGAGAAAAAAAAGGCACACAGTGGGGGAAAAAGCACAAAATGTAAACTTCAATCTCGACATTTCCACTTTAATCATGTAGTTTATTTTGTCACGACACTCCCAGTGAAGAATATAGATTATTTAAATGAAGTTAAAGTTTTATCTGTATAATATAGGCCTAATAAACATATTTTGCTGCATTTCATCTTAAAAATGATATCGTCATCATATGTAAATACGTGCTTTATAAAGTGTCTCAGGTTGTGCGATATTATAACTGTAGTGCAAGTTTACAGTGGGGTGATTGTACTTATAAGTACAAACTGTGCTACAAGGAGCAATTGATTGAGTGCGTTTATAGTTCTTGGGATGAAACTGTTTCTGAACCACGAGGTCCGTACAAGAAAGGCTTTGAAACGTTTTGCCGTGGCTGAGACAGCGTGTACTTGAAGCTGTATACCGATAATTCTCTTTCCGATCAGCTGCTGCTGTGATTCACACTCAGATACAGTGATATAAATACTCCGAGTGGTGCAGTGAGAGTAATATGGAAAAAGATGATCTGCTGTGGCAACTCCTAACGGGAGCAGTTGAAAGTAGAAGGTGCTGTGAGAGTAACAACGCTAAAACAGTTATGGTATTTGGAATACTATGGCTGTTCCCTGGACCATTATATTGTTACAAGTTAATTACAATCAGATGCGTTACACTAATAAACAATATGCGGTTAGTTTCAGTGTCAGGAAAATAAGATGTAACCACACAGGAACAGTAGCACTGCTTTGACGCTGGGTGCCGCCAGTCTGCAAAACCGAGCGGAGAAATTGCGTACGAGAAGGTATGAGGTACCATGGAAAAGTGCGTGGCTTTACTTCAAGTGTAGGTTTTATACATCGCGTTTTGAACGTGGAAAAGTTCTTACGCAACATTTCTGTGCGTACGCACCGTTTATACATGAGGCCCCTGGCCTTTAATCCATCAATTTAGGGACATCAGGGTACTTTGATCAGAAAACCGGAAAAAGAACAGAAGAGAGAGTAGGTGTTAGTACAGATTTTGGAGCCACCATGAATAGTAATGATAATTAATTGAATATGCAGAGCATCAGGATTAAATTAAATTAAAGTTATGAGAAAGCCATGTTAAAGTAATGTGTTTTTAGCCGTTTTTTTAAAGTGCTTCATCGTATCAGCCTGGCGAATTCCTATTGGCAGGCTATTCCAGATTTTAGGTGCATAACAGCAGAAGGCCGCCTCACCACTTCTTTTAAGTTTAGCTCTTGGAATCCTAAGCAGACACTCATTTGAAGATCTAAGGTTAAGATTTGGAATATAAGATGTCAGACACTCCGATATATAAGATGGAGTGAGATTATTTAAGGCATTGTAAACCATAATCAGTATTTTAAAGTCAATTCTATATGACAAAGGTAACCAGTGTAGTTACATCAAAACTGGAGAAATGTGCTTGGATTTTCTTTTCCTAGCTAGGATTCTAGCAGCTGCATTTTGCACTTGTTGCAGTTGATTTATGTCTTTTTTGGATAGTCCTGAGCGAAGTGCGTTACAGTAATCTAGTCAACTGAAAACAAAAGCGTGTACTAATTCTAAGCATCTTTCAATGATATAAGAGGTCCATCTTTTGCTATATTTCTTAAGTGAAAAAATACTGTCCTAGTTATCTGATTAATATGCAATTTAAAATTCAGGTCACAGTCAATAGTTACCCCTAAGTTCTTTACCTCCGTCTTGACTTTTAATCCTAATGCATCAAGTTTATTTCTAATAACCTTATTATATCCATTATTGCCAATCACTAAAATTTCAGATTTTTCTTTATTTAGCTTGAGAAAATTACTACTCATCGACATTGTGTTAGTGAAACAACAGAGTCGGGGCCATCGGGTGCTATCGATAAATACAGTTGTGTGTCATCAGCATAGCTGTGGTAGTTCACGTTATGCTCCGAGATAATCTGACCCAACGGAAGCATGTAGATCGAAAAGAGCAGTGGACCTAGGATAGAGCCTTGTGGAACACCATATAGGATATCATGTGTCTTTGAAGTATAATTACCACAACTAACAAAGAATTTTCTACCTGCAAGGTAGGATTCAAACCAATTTAAGACACTGCCAGAGAAGCCCACCCACTGACTAAGGTAATTTCTAAGAATATTGTGATCAATGGTATCAAATGTGGCACTCAGATCTAAGAGGATGAGAACAGATAAAAGGCCTCTGTCTCCATTTACCCGCAAGTCATTTACTCATGTTTATTTTCCATCCTTGTTTAGACTGTTTAACATCGTACCCTTAGTCTATTGTTATTGTTATTATTGCATTAAGACTTACTATGCTTATTCTGGACCACTTTCTAACACCATTCCCCGGGTTTATTATCTTAATATATTAAGATTGCTGAAGATTATATATATTTTAAGTTCATAGTTTGTTAATGATTATATTTTAGGCATATAGTATTTAGACTATATTGGCAATAGATATCTCTATTTTTTAATCCTAAAACGCCGCTGCATGGGGGCTTGTTTTGCTTTGGACATGCTCTGTCTCTTGGTATGTTAGAGGACCGGGACTGCGTGAAGTGGGGTCCAGCCTCACATGGGGAGGCAAAATGGGAGGGTGGGGGGATAAGGGGGGGGGAGAGAAAGAGAGCAGGCTATATCTATATCTAATCTATCCTCTTAATCTTTATAATTATAACTACCAACGTAACAATAGGCTGCATGGCAATAACTCTTGGGAAATAGGAAATTAAGGTTAAAGCTGTCTCACTTCCAGTTAAGACTATAAAATGACATCAAAAATTCAGAATCAATGTCTCCATGATGGGACAGTTAACTTTGTGAGCTGGAATGTTAAAGGCCTGAATCATGAATTAAAGAGGAAGAAAGTACTCTCTCACCTAACAAGTTTAAACGCTAAAATAGTATTTTTACAGGAGACCCACTTACTAAGTAAGGATCAGTTCCAGCTGCAAAAGGACTGGCACTGGTCAAATGTTCCATTCTAGCTTTACAAAGAAAACTAGAGGTGTTGGAATTCTCATACATAGAACAGTCTCATTTGTAGCATCAGATGTAGTATTGGATACTGAAGGGAGATATGTGATGGGCATGGGAACTTATCTAACTGTAAAATGATTTTGATAAATGCTTATGCACCTAATGTTGATGATAAGGAATTTATACAAAATTTATTTGCATCCATTCCCAATGTGAACACTCATAAAATTATAATGGCTGGGGGCTTTAATTGTGTTTTAAATCCACTCTTAGATAGGACTTTTATCACAGGGGGGACGACATCTAACACTGCAAAGATAATTACAAAGTTTATAACTGATCACAACTTATCAGACCCCTGGAGGTTTTAAACCCAAACTCAAGAACATATTCTTTCTACTCACCAGTACATCATTGCTACTCAAGAATTGATTATTTCTTTATAGATAATAATTTCTTGCCTACGATTAAATCTTGCAAATACGATGCTATTGTTATTTCTGACCATGCACCTCTGATCTTGGAGCTAAAGTCACTATGCCCCACACATCACCTCGCAGATGGCGCCTCAACCGCTTCTATTAGCAGACGAGAATTGTACAGAATTTATATCCAAACAAATCAGTTTCTTCCTAGAGACAAATACATCCTCAGAGATTTTTGCAAGAATACTCTGGGAAACTCTTAAGGCCTTCTTAAGAGGACAGATTAATTTATTTCTGTGGTAAAGATATGAGATAGAAACCAAGAAAGTAGCAGAGCTAAAAAGCGAAATTACTAGAATAGATGAAGAACATGCCAGGCTTCCAAGCAAGGCTGTACATAGGAAAAGGCAGGCTCTGCATTCAGAACTAAATCTCTTGACAACTAAAGAAACCGAACAACTAATTTATAAATCCAGACATCATTACTATGAACATGGAGAGAAAGCTAATAAGCTTTTAGCTCAACAAATTCACAAGCAAGAAATCCGCAACGCAATCCTAGTAATCACCAACACAAACGGAGACAAAATCATTGACCACAAAAATATAATGCACACATTCAGAGACTACTATAAATCCTTATATTCTACTGAGTTTAAAGAAGACAACACACGATCTAATGCATTTCTGGATACAGTACATTACAGATACCACAAATAGACACTTTTAGTGTGGAGGAACTCAGTAAACCTCTGGCGTTATCAGAATTACTAGATGCTATAAAGTCACTTCAAGGCATGGAAGCAGCAGGCCCTGATGGCTACCCTGCAGAATTTTATAAGAAATTCTCCGCTCAGCTAGCTCCCCTCCTATTAGCAACATTTACAGAAGCCAGAGACAATCAAACTCTTTCTCAAAATTTTCACCAAGCATTAATCACTGTTTTTCCTAAACAAAATAAGGACTTATTACAATGTGCATCATACAGACCAGTTTCACTTTTGAATAATGACGTTAAGATACTCTCAAAAATCCTAGCTAGAAGGATGGAGAAAGTGTTTCCTTCGGTAATATCACAAGATCAAACAACACTTATCTTCAAATCTTCGACACCTGTTTAATGTAATATACTCACCAACTAAGTCAAACACCCCAGAAATATTATTATCATTGGATGCAGAAAAAGCATTTGACATGATTGAATGGAAATACCTTTTTACTACATTGGAGAAATTTGGGTTTGGCCTGAACATTTGTGCATGGATCAAACTACTGTATACCAATCCAGAAGTTTCAATTTGTATCAACAACATTTGTTCAGACTACTTTAAACTAGAACGTGGTACCAGGGAAGGATGGCTGGGGACCATGTCACCGCTGCTGTTTGCAATCGCCATTGAACCACTGGCAATACACTGTGGAAATGCTGATCAGATAAAGGATATTATCAGAGAAGTACTGGAACAGAAAATTTCTCTATATGCAGATGATATGGTACTGTATATATCAGACCCACAAAATTCTGTGCCTGCAGTCTTAACAGCACTCACAGAATTTCAAAAGATCTCTGGTCTCAGAATTAATCTGAATAAAAGTGTACTCTTTCCAGTGAATTCTCAAGCATATAATATTAGATTAGACACCCTACCTTTTATCATTGCAGAACAGTTTAAATACCTAGGGGTAAACATCACTTTAGTAAACATAAAGCTCTTTATCAACAAAATTTTGCCTTCTGCATGGAAAAAATTAAGCAAGACTTGCATAGATGGTCAACGCTTCATCTCACTCTAGCTGGAACAATTAACACTGTTAAGATGAATATTCTTCCTAAGCTCCTTTTTTATTTCAAAACATTCCAATATACATCAATAAATCATTTTTTAAGCAATTAGATTCAACAATAACCTCATTTATTTGGAACTCAAAACATCCACATATCTAAAGAGCGACCCTACAAACACAAAAGGCAGAAGGTGGCATGGCTCTGCATAACTTCCAGTTTTATTACTGGGCAGCAAACATACAAGCTATAAAAACCTGGACACAAATAGATGAACATGCACAGGCCTGGGGCCTCATGTATAAATGGTGCGTAAGCACAGAAATGTTGCGTAAGAACTTTTCCACATTCAAATCGCGATGTATAAAACCTACACTTGCCGTAAAGCCACGCACTTTTTCACGGTACCTCATACCTTGTCGTACGCAAGTTCTCCGCTCGGTTTTGCAGACTGGCGGCACCCAGCGTCAAAGCAATGCTACTGTTCCTGTGTGGTTACACCTTATTTTCCTGACGCTGCTTTACAAATACACTGAAACTAGCCGCATATTTTTTATTATTGTAACGCATCTGATTGTAATTAACTTGTAACAATATAATGGTCCAGGGAATAGCCATAGTATTCCAAATACCATAACTGCTTTAGCGTTGTTACTCTCACTGCACCTTCTTCTTCTTCTTCTTTCAGTTTCCTCCCGTTAGGAGTTGCCACAGCGGATCATCTTTTTCCATATTACTCTCACTGCACCACTTGGAGTATTTATATCACTGTATCTGAGTGTGAATCACAGCAGCAGCTGATCGTAAAAAGAATTATCGGTATACAGCTCCAAGGACACACTGTCTCAGCCACGGCAAAACGTTTCAATGCCTTTCCTGTATGGACCTCGTGGTTCAGAAACAGTTTCATCCCAAGAACTTTAAATGCACTTAATCAATTGCTTCTTGTAGAACTGTTTGAACTTATAAGTACAATCACCCTACTGTAAACTTGCACTACAGTTATAATATCGCACAACCTGAGCCACTTTATAAAGCGCACATTTACATATGATGACGATATCATTTTTAAGGTGAAATGCAGCAAAATATGTTTATTATATTATACAGATAAAACTAACTTCATTTAAATAATCTATATTCTTCACTGGGAGTGTCGTGAAGGATAGAGCAATTAAACATGTACTATGAAGATATTTCAATGTTCCTTAAACGTTTTGAAGAATCTGTGCTCTAAGCTTACAGATGGCTTAACTTCTATTACAGAGCTGATTGTGTGGTGATTGGGTATTTGGAGAAAGAAAAGCAAGGACTGCAGTGGCGGCTATGCCAATATATATTGAATATAAAACAGAAAGAGAAAATAACAACACAGCTAAAAACGCAGCAACAAATTTCGGCAAAAGTTAAATGCTTGTGTCATGAGCACGAGGTGGCTATGCAGTGTCTGCAACGGACGTGGCCATCCACTGTGCATAAGCTACCTTACTGACATTGGCGGGTGAAGGAGCCACCGATTCTTCCTCTATCCAGTGGCATCACAAGCCTAGAGCCGCCCCTGAGTACTGCTGCAATATATTATTTCATCGAAGGTCACACACAATCACTGCGCCGTGAAACTCATGTTTAATAATGTGCTTTAACTCCTATCATCATAAAAATGATATCACATATACATCTCAGTATTTTAGTTATTCAGAGAGCTGTAATATCATGAATGTAATGGATTCTGTGTTCAGTTGGAGGAAGAGAGCCGGTTTAAAAAGCAAGCAGTGATTCACACACATAGAGCACATAGAAGATCAAATACAAAACAAAGCATTTAACGTGCTACTTTAATTACAATGTGATTTGAGAAACTGGTTAATTAAAAGATTTTAAGGTGAAGCTTATGATGTTCTACTTTAATGACAAAATAAACTATGTGATTAAAGTGGAAATGTCGAGATTGAAGTTGACATTTCGTGCTTTTTCCCCACTGTGTGCCTTTTTCTCTCTGTACCCTAATAAGCTTTCATATGATACTCAGACAGTGGGCTACAACTCGCCTTTTCACGGCGACTTTCATGTGTGACTTCTTTTTTATTTTATTTTTTTTTATTTTTATTTATTAATTTTATTACAATCAATACATAGCAATCAAGTTTTTACAAAAAAAGAATTATGTTAAGAACAGATCGATCCCCACCCCTGAGAGAGAGAGCAAGCCAAACGGTGTAAAATTTAAGGCTTGTAAAAATACCTAAATTAATAAATTCTCTGTGCTTTATAAACTTATTTTAAAATATTACTGATTAGATCCTGCCATGTTTTGAAAAAAGTCTGTACAGATCCTCTAACTGAGTATTTGATTTTTTCCAATTTTAAATAGTATAACACATCAGTTTCCCACTGACTTAAAAGAGGAGAGTTTGGGTTCTTCCAGTTTATCAGAATAAGTCTGCGTGCCAACAGTGTAGTGAATGCAATCACAATTTGTTTGTCTTTCTCCACTTTAAGCCCTCTGGAAGAACCCCAAACACAGCTGTTAATGGGTTAAGAGGGATTGTGAGACCAAGGCTGTCTGAGAGGTAATTAAAAATTTTTGTCCAGAATAATGTTAATTTGGTGCAGGCCCAGAACATGTGACCTAGTGAGGCTGGGGCTTGGTTGCAACGTTCGCAGGTTGGATCATGCCCTGGAAACATTTTGGAGAGTTTTAGTCGAGACAGATGTGCTCGATATATAATGTTGAGTTGTATAATTGTATGCTTTGCATATGGAGCTTGAGTGAATTCTCTGCATTGCTACTTTCCACTCCTTTTCTGATATATTAATTGAGAGGTCATTTTCCCAGTGTCCTCTTGGATCTTTGAAAGGAAGGGATTGTAAAATGATTTTATATATTGTAGAGATGGAGTCTAATTCCTTGAAATTGAGCAATATTTTTCCAGCGTGGATGAGGGTGCAAGATGAGGAAAATCTGGAAGGTTCTGTTTAACAAAGTTCCTGATTTGAAGATAGTGAAAGAAATTTGTAGCTGGAATGTTAAATTTGGAATGTAATTGTTCATAGGATGCAAAGACGTTGTCTATATAAAGATCTCTAAGCAAGTTAATTCCAAATTTTTCCAGATATTAAAACTGCATATGTTTGTGAAGGTTGAAAGAGGTGGTTCTTTGCAGGGTGCCACAGAAAGAAGCTTCTCCGTCTTAAAATGCTTTCTACATTGGTTCCAGATTCTAAGTGAGTGGAGCACAATTGGGTTATTAGTGTATTGCCGATAACTTGTGTTTATTGGAGCGCAGAGCAAGGAATACAAAGAAGTACTGCAGGATTTTACTTCTATTGCGGTCCAAGCCTGTGTATGTTCTTCTATTTGTGTCCAGGTTCTTATCGACTGTATATTTGCCCAGTAATAAAACTGGAAGTTAGGTAGAGCCATGCCGCCTTCTGCCTTTTGTCTTTGTAGGGTCGCTCTTTTGATGCGTGGATGTTTTGAATTCCAAATAAATGAGGTTATTGTTGAATCTAATTGCTTAAAGAACGATTTATTAATGTATATTGGTATGTTTTGAAATAAAAAGGAGCTTAGGAAGAATATTCATCTTAACAGTGTTAATTCTTCCAGCTAGTGTGAGATGAAGGGTTGACCATCTATGCAAGTCTTGTTTAGTTTTTTCCATGCAGACGACTAAATTTTGTTGATAAAGAGCTTTATGTTTACTTGTGATGTTTACCCCTAGGTATTTAAACTGTTCTGCAATGCTAAAAGGTAGGGTGTCTAATCTAATATTATATGCTTGAGAATTCACCGGAAAGAGTACACTTTTATTCAGATTAATTCTGAGACCAGAGAGCTTTTGAAATTCTGTGAGTGCTGCTAAGACTGCAGGCACAGAATTTTCTGGGTCCATATATACAGTACCATGTCATCTGCATATAATGAGATTTTCTGTTCCAGTCCTTCTCTGCTAATCCCCTTTATCTGATCAGTATTTCGACAATGTATTGCCAGTGGTTCAATGGCAATCGCAAACAGCAGCCACGTTCTAGTTTAAAGTAGTCTGAGCAAATGTTATTGATGCAAACTGAAGCTTCTGGGTTAGTATACGGTAATTTAATCCATGCACAAATGTTGGGCCAAACCCAAACTTCTCCAAAATAGTAAAAGGTATTTCCATTCAATCATGTCGAATGCTTTTTCTGCATCCAATGATAATAATATTTCTGGGGTGTTTGATTTAGTTGGTGAGTATATTACATTAAACAGGCGTCGAAGATTTGAAGATAAGTGTCGGCCCCTAATAAATCCAGTTTGGTCTTGTGATATTACGAGGGAGCACTTTCTCCATCCTTCTAGCTATGATTTTAGAGAGTATTTTAACGTCGTTATTCAGAAGTGAAATTGGTCTGTATGATGCACATTGTAATAAGTCCTTATTTTGTTTTGGAAAGACAGTGATTAGATAGATAGATAGATAGATAGATAGATAGATAGATAGATTAATGCTTGGCGAAAGGTTTGTGGAAGAAATTGGTTATCTCTGGCTTCTGTAAATGTTGCTAATAGGAGGGAGCTAGCTGAGCGGAGAATTTCTTGTAAAACTCTGCAGGGTAGCCGTCAGGGCCTGCTGCTTTTCCACCTTGGAGTGACTTTATAGCATCCAGTAATTCTGATAATGACAGAGGTTTATCGAGTTCCTCCACACTAAAAGCGCCAATTTGTGGTATCTGTAATTTATCCAGAAATGCATTAGATTGTATATTGTCTTCTTTAAACTCAGTAGTATATAGGGATTTATAGTAGTCTCTAAAAGTGTACATTATATTTTTGTGTTCGATGATTTTATCTCCGTTCGTGTTAGTAATTACCGAGATTGCGTTGCATATCTTGCTTGTGAATTTGTTGCGCTAAAAGCTTATTAGCTTTCTCCATGTTCATAATAATGATGTCTGGATTTGTAAATTAGTTGTTCGGTTTCTTTAGTTGTCAAGAGGTTTAATTCTGAATGTAGAGCCTGCCTCCTCTTATGTAGAGTCTCGCTTGGTAGTCTGGCATGTTCTTCATCTATTTTAGTAATTTCGCTTTTATCTCTGCTACTTTCTTCGCTCGGATTTATTTCTGTGGGAAAGATATGAGATAATCTGTCCTCTTAAGAAGGCCTTAAGAGTTTCCCAGAGTATTCCTGCAGAGATCTCAGGGATGTATTTGTCTCTAGAAAGAATTCAATTTGTTTGGATATAAATTCAGTACAATTCTCGTCAGCTAATAGAAGCGGATTGAGCGCCATCTGGGGTGAGTGTATGGGGCTTAGTAATTTCAGCTCCAAGATCATCGGAGCATGGTCTGAAATAACAATAGCATCGTATTTACAAGATTTAATCTTAGGCAAGAAGTTATTATCTATAAAGAAGTAATCAATCCTTGAGTAGCAATGATGTACTGGTGAGTAGAAAGAATATGTTCTTGAATTTGGGTTTAAAAACCTCCAGGGATCTGATAAGTTGTGATCAGTTATAAACTTTGTAATTATCTTTGCGGTGTTAGTTGCGTTCCCCTGTGGAGGAAGTCTTATCTAAAAGTGGATTTAGAACACAATTAAAGTCCCCAGCCATTATAAGTTTATGAGTGTTCAGATTGGGAATGGATGCAAATAAATTTTGTATAAATTCCTTATCATCAACATTAGGTGCATAAACATTTATCAAAATCATTTTACAGTTAGATAAGTCTCCCATGACCATCACATATCTCCCTTCAGGATCCAATACTACATCTGATGCTACAAATGGTACTGTTCTATGTATGAGAATTCCCACCCCTCTAGTTTTCTTTGTAAAACTAGAATGGAACATTTGGCCAGTCCAGTCTTTTGCAGCCGGAACTGATCCTTACTTAGTAAGTGGGTTTCCTGTAAAAATACTATTTTAGCATTTAGACCTGTTAGGTGAGAAAGTACTTTCTTTCTCTTTAATTCGTGATTCAGGCCTTTAACATTCCAGCTTACGAAGTTAACTGTCCCATCATGGAGACACTGATTCTGAGTTTTTGGTGTCATTTATAGTCTTAACTGGAAGTGAAATAGTTTAGGTCTTAATTTCCTATTCCCCCAAGAGTTGTTGCCATGCAGCTTATTATTACGTTGATAGTTATAATTATAAAGATTGAGATGATAGATTAGATATAGATCAAGCCTGCTCTCTTTCTCTTCCCCCCTTAATTTTGCCTCCCCAGGTGAGGCTAAAACCCACTTCATGCAGTCCCAGTCCTCTGACATACCCAGAGACAGAGCACGTCCAAAGCACATCAAGCCCCCATGCAGTGGCGCTTTAAGGTTAAAAGATAGAGATATCTGTTACCAATATAGTCTTTAAAAGAGGAAAAAAAAAAAAAAAAAAGAATTTTGCACTTAATATATATATATATATATATATATATATATATATATATATATATATATATATATATAATCTTCATCAATTTTAGTGCATTAAGATGATATCCCCAGATAATAAACCCAGGTGATGGTGTTAAAGATGTGTCCAAAACAAGCATAACAAGTCTTAATGCAGTAATAGCAATAACAGCAAACCAAGGGTATGATATTGAACAGTCTCATTTAGGGTACACATGAAATAATTAGAAAAGAAAAAAAAAAAAAGGAGGAAAACGTAATTAAGCACAATAAAACATAAACATTTAGCGCCCTAGTAATACTAAGTAATAATAAGTAATAAGTAAGTAATAATAAGAATATATGAGAATATATGCTGATAAAAAGACCCGTATTTTAAAACAAATAGATCAGACAGTAGATTATTAATCCTAGCATTATCATTTACCGCCATGACTCACAATTATGTATCAGAATAGTCCCGGGATCAGCTTTCTTAATTCATTTTCTGCTTCTTCCTTGCTAGCGAAGACATAGACTTCTTTTTTATTTCTGGCACTGTGCGATTTTGTGAACATGAGCTTTCAAGTTTCTCCAGCACGCTATGTCACTCGATCAACTTCCTTTTGTTGATTATACCACGGTTTATTTGAACAAATAGTATGTTTTTCCTTTGCCTCCACTTGGTATTCGCTGAATTTCTTATATTTTCCCCCGTGCTTTTCCCATTGTCTTTTCACAGAAGGCTGAGCTTAAGGGCAATTTATATTCAATTGCATATTCAAAGAGGCGTAATTCTGGGAGGAGTTGGGGGTGTTACATAAAGCGCGTGCACGAGCGTTACTTTTCACGCTGAACGGGATTTATGTAGCGGAAGAACATGGAAGTTGGAGTACGCACAGATTCCTGCATCTGGATTTTTCTGTGCGTAAGCACATTTCGGCTTTTGTGCTTACGCCATGTTATAGTGCGAATTCTACGCACGGCGTTATACATGAAGCCCCTGGAACATAATAGAACTAAAATCCTGCAGTACTTCTTTATATTCCCTGCTCTGTGCCCCAATAAATGCATGTTATCTGCAATATACTAATACACTTATACTAATAACCCAATTGTGCTTCACTCACTCAGAATATGGAACCAATATAGAAAGCATTTTAAGATGGAGAAGCTTTTATCAGTGGCACCTCTGCAAGTGAACCACCTCTTTCACCCTTCGGAAACATATGCAGTTTTTAATATCTGGAAAAAATTGGGATTAACTTGCTTAGAGATATTTATATAGACAACGTCTTTGCATCCTATGAACAATTACATTCCAAATGTAACATTCCAGCTACACATTTTTTTCACTATCTTCAAATTAGGAAGTTTGTTAAACAGAACCTGCCCAATTTTCCTCATCTTGCACCCTCGTCCATGCTGGAAAAAATATTGCTTAATTTAAAGGACTCAGACACCATACAATTATTCAACTCAAATTTATATATCGAGCATATCTGTCTCGCCTAAAACTCTCCTAAATGTTTCCAGGGCAAGATTCAATCTGCAAATGCTGCAATCAAGTCCCAGCCTCACTGGGTCACATGTTTTAGGCTTGCACCAAATTAACATCATTCTGGACCAAAAATTTTAATTACCTTTCAGACAGCCTTGGTGTCACAATCCCTCCTAACCCATTAACAGCTGTGTTTGGGGTTCTTCCAGATGGGTTTAAAGTGGAGAAGGACAAAAACTGTGATTGCATTCACTACACTTTTGGGCACGCAGACTTATTTTGCTAAACTGGAAGAATCCTAACTCTCCTGTTTTAAGTCAGTGGGAAGCCGATGTTTTATACTATTTGAAATTGGAAAAAATGAAATACTCAGAGGATCTGTACAGATTTTTTTTCAAAACATGGCAGGATCTAATCAGTAATATTTTAGAATAAGCTCTTAAAGCACAGAGGAAGCAATTATTTCTGTATTTCTTTTTCTTCTCTATTCATCTCTATTGGCTTATCAAACTCATCAATTTAGGTATGTTTACAGGCCTTAAGTTTTACTCCGTTGGCCATGCTCTGTCTCTCAGGGGTGGGGGTCGACTTGTTCTCAATCCTACTTTTTGTAAAAATTGATTGATTTGTATGGAATGATTGCAATAAAATTAATACAATTTCAAAAAGAAAAAAATATATTTTCCATCCTAAGCTAAGGCTAAATGCGCCATGTGTCATTAATGGTAATCACTGAGTTTTCAATCAGTAAGTTATCAAAAATGTCAAACTTTTTTCACATCAAATGACAATGTCCTATCTCTTGTTGCTGAACAGAGAATGCGATTCTCCATGCCCAAAATAGTATATGGTACTCGAGAATACCACTGTTACATCCCTACAGAAGATAGCAAATGCAAAGTCAGACAGGTGTCTGGTGAAGACAGTCAATTGACTGTCCAAATATTATACACTGAAGCAGCAATTGAGATCCTGTCCTCTCACAATCGTACTCTTGATGGATGAGATGTGTCTCTCACATTAGACCAGTGTCCTACTAGAGGCTATGTTGGGTGTATGTATGATGGAAAATGTTGGATTGGTATAATTTGTGACAAGAGTGAAGTGGAATCAGACATCCTGATATGTTTTATGCATCCAAGCTATCCTACACAGTCTTTCCATTGGCCAACTAGAGACGGTATTTGTTCCCATGTCACTGCACTGCTTAGTGCACCTACAATGGTCAGTGGGAGGCAGTACCATTTTCATCTCAAAGACAAAGATGCCCTACATTCTGCACTTCAGTTGAAACAGAAATGAAATGGGACACATCCTTGCTGCTGCAATATCAAGATGTTAATATTGCATTGTGACTAGTGTTGTATTTAGTGATAAATCAAGCAGCTGTTGTTCATGTGTTGTGCTTAATGTGCCTTTGGTGATCTATTTTTTCCATTAATACTATACCCAAGTTAGTGATGAAGAACTTGATGATTATCATTACTGACAAATAGTGACTTTATCCCATGTTTAGAATGGAAAATAAAAATGAAAGATTCACATTAGAAAAGTAAGAATTGTTTTTTGAGAAAGAAGGGGCAGTGTGGGATACAGAAAAATAATTTTAAAAATATCTGTACATTCCCACAAGGCATTAAGCTGGTCATACCCTGATGCAGTTTCTTGTTTGTTTATAACATTTTTAAAAGCACTGTGTAGGTATCTAAACATGGAAAAAAATCTCAGCAGGCTGAATCAATTAGAAGTATGCTTTCTAAAAGTCCAAACATGGAAAAGCCAAAAACAAAAATATTTTTTCCAGTTTTGAAGGTCTGCTCTTATCAAATGCTGTCATCTGGACCAAACATTTCAATTTTGTTACATACTGTACTATACTTACAAAGGGTATGCAAAATTCTACCCCGATAGGTGCTTTAGTTTTTGAGATTTGTCCTTGTGGAATTGATGAAAACATAAAGCTTTGTCCAATCTTGGAAAGTATTGATCTTACATCAAAATAATTTTACAGGGTATCTCCCAGATAACATGGGCACCCCTGCTATTTTTTTCAGAAATTTTTGAGACCAAAGTGCATGGGATTTCAGGAAAATCAGTTGATTTGACATGGAATTACCCCTAATGATGTCCTAGTCATTTACACCTAATCCAGGGCATCTACTTCTAATTTTAAGAATTTAAGGTAGTGATGATTGTAGGGGTGTACTTACTTTTTCCACATGCACAAATGTGCATTTATGTTTATTTATACTGCAATGAACTACAAAATGTAAATGAGGGGTAATGTTTGTTTTATCACTTTTACCTATAGATACATTTTAAATGAACATCAAATCTCAGTATGTCTACATATGTTAAAAATGTAAACACAAATGTATATGGTGCTGCGGTGGGCTGGAACCCTACCTGGGGATTTGTTCCTGCCTTGCGCCCTGTGCTGGCTGGGATTGGCTCCAGCACACCCCCATGACTCTGTGTTAGGATATAGCGGGTTTGATAATGGATGTATATGGTGAACTTGGGATATTTCACATAGACATTAACTCAGCTGGTATTTGAAATTGTTCTTGTGAATGTCATTGTTATTATTTTGATATAGGATATCAATAATGATGTACAAAAAAAAATGTGCAGTATGTTTTAAAACTAAAAAAGTGCCATCATCATGGATCAAGTCTGACATTTAGGCACTGGAATGATAAAACAAGGATAAACCATAAAAAATAATTGCATTTTTTAAAGTCAAAACAGTGCTGCTATAGAGTACATGTACAGTATACATCACACCCCATGACAAATATCATACATATATGGCCATGTTAGCAGCATCATAGGACCCTGGGTAAAGTAGTGCAATAGGGCCCTGTTTTGATAGCAAAACAAAAACATACAAAGGCATCAAAACATTGTGGGCCCCTATGCTCTTGGGGTCCCCGGCCAGTGCCCATATGTTAAGGTGGCCCTGCAAAATAGTTTGCAATATAAAGTTACAATATAAAGTCTCATTTACATTAACACATTTAAGACTTCAAAATTACAAAAAGTACACATCAGTTAGTGATATTTAAATGACATTTGTTTGACGCCTTACTATTATTAATGCAAAATAAACTTTTTTTTTGCAAGTTAGAAAGTTTAGTCATATAGTATCATTCAGGTGCTCCATGGTGAAAGTGATATAATCGTTGGAGCATTTTCTGTTGTTTATTTGCTTCATTAAGGAGACAGATATATTTTTGTTTTTTGAATATTTTATCACATGGGTGAGAGTGACAGAAATTCTCTGTTTGCGTAGTAGGCTCATGCAAGTTTAAATTCTGATGCTGGTTGCTGATGATCTGTTTTGCTAACAGTGACTGCTAACAAACAAGCAAACGAGAAAAATACTGTATTCTAAATCTACAAGTTTAAGTGACCTCTGTAAAGTTAAATCTGATACAGTAAACTAATCTGTGATTGAAACTGAATAGAATGTTTGCTGCTGTTTTAATGATATGCAACAAGAAAGAAAAGGGACTGCTTAGGGCATAACAAATTATAGTAGTCGTTGATCTGTCTATTTATTTTTTTAAACCCAGGAGGCAGGTAGAACCTATCCCGGGCAAGGAATGGGTGCAAGAAGCCTGACCATCACAGGATGAATACACAGCTCAGTTTGGAATCGCCAATTCACCTAACCAGCATGTGTTTTGACTGCAGAAGAAAACCAGAGCAAACTCACTCGGGTTTGGTTTACAAGTCTTTACCCTTTGGGTGCAATTTCCTGCATATAATATGGTTATAAAATGGCCTAAAATATGAAGGGTGATTTGGGTGTAGAGGACTAACAATAGAAGTGAACCCTAAAAAGCTCGACTTCCTATATAACTAGACATCAAGACAAGTCGAATGATAAAAGATATGTGGGTTTTTTCTTGTAACGTTGAATCCGGGGCATCGAAAAAACACACAAACAAACATAAATAGCTAAGTAAGTAGATAAATAAATAAAATAAGTGATTTCAGATTGTTTCATAAGCAATTCTTATGAACACATCGATTTCTACGACATAGCCTTCATCAAGTGCCCCTTAGTAAATAATTCCTAAACTACCGTCCTCCCGTTTGCCATTTGTGTATGTTTGCACAGCTCAGTACAGCGACGGGGCGAACAGGAGTCGGTACCAGGAGAGTTGAGCTCAAGGCAGAAACCAAATCCGGCGGGCCACCACGGTACTACCGGACAATTTCTAAGACATACCTCAGTAAATGTTATTTTAAAGACGGAAAGAAATTCTTAACCTAAATATGTAAGTGCTTGATTAGAAAGAAAAAATACGTAAACGAAAGAGACAGGAAAGGGGTTTATGAGATAGATAAATAAAACAAAGCGATGTCCTCAAAATTTAGCAGAGAAAATTCGTGCTTATTTTGCTGGTGGTGCCCTGCGATTGATTGATCCATCGTCGTGAATGATAGGTTCTCTCTCGAGGAGTCCCGGTGAAGTAGCAGACGCGTTGTTGTTTTGGTTGGATCGGTTTCTACCCACAATGCAATGCAGTGCTCATGCTCCGCGAAGTGGCTCCAAAGGAAGGGAAAAGCAAAACAAAACAAAAAGACAACAGCGCCGTGGCCTTTGAGGAAGACAAGAAAAGAAAAAAACTTTACTAACCGAACAACTTTTTGAGGTGCTATAACGTGTTTTAACATTTTTGAAACAAAGAAAAAAAGCAATGCGCGTCCGATATTTTTTTGCTCTCTAGCAACCGGTGCCTTTAAACATTTGAAATACCTTCTTACTGTTTGACTTCTCTCTATGTTTGAGACTCTTCCGGCGGTAAAGGAGGTGGTGGTGGTGGCGGTGGCAGCGGCGGCGAAGGCAGTGGTGCCATGAATAGCGGACACCCAGCCTCAGCAGTGCAGCTGTCGGGAGTCGGGATTCCCGGTGTCAAGGTGAAGTATTGCCGATACTACGCCAAGGATAAGACTTGCTTCTATGGAGACGAGTGCCAGTTCTTGCACGAGGACCCGTCCATGGCAGGCCTGGTTCTCCACAGCGGCGGCAGTCCCGTACCGCTCTCACTGTCCACGGGTGCTCCTGTTTCAGGATACACCCTTGGTGGAGCGGGGCCAAGCCCCGGAGCAGCAGGGGCTGGAGGAGGAGGCGGTAGCGGAGGACACGGTGCAGGTGGAAGTGTCGGTGCAGGAAGCAGTATTGGTGTCGTGGGGCCGAAAAAGAACGAAAACATGGGGTCGGCAGGACCAGGGTTGGAGGCGTCGCTACTCACTAGTAAGTTTTTTTTTGTTTCTATTACAGTAATAGTTGATTATCTGATTTTATAACCAGAGGTTTTTATATCATGTTTGGCTGAAAATGTTATCGGGCCTTTAGGCGAGTTTAGGGTAAAAAATCAAGATCGAGGCTTTATTTCGGGCCTACTTAAAAATCTTTCAGTCGTTAGTCAACAAACACGTAAAAACTTGGCTAATGCATTTTTTTATCCGTGTTAAGTATTATTTCGGAACAAGTTGTTCCCACTATTAACGTCTGCTTTTGATTACAAGATTTTATTTTCAGTGACATCGTTAATGTATCCCTGTCTCTCTCTCTCTCTCTCTCTCTCTTTCATCATTTAGTCACTCACTACACCTATAATGTATTATATATAAAATAAGACTTTTGTGGCCATGCTCTTTCGTTTGTCTGATAACTGAAACATATACAGAGCATCGTTCGAGCATTGATGTAACTTTGATTGAGAGGCAGTATCACTAGTGGCTAGTTGTTTTTACGATTTGTCAGTGCGTATTTTTTCACTTTCCATTTAATTCCACCGTGATTTGATTGTGTGATCCACTTTGGTTCTGTATTGCCTTTTTTTGAAATTGTCACTTTCTGAAATTAGCGCTGTTACGGAAGTACTGTGATTGGCTGAACTGACAGGAAGAGTGCGACTAAAATTTTTCCTATCTGACTTGTCTTTTGCGTTTGAAATTATCCTGCTCTTCTAGTTTTAAGCATGTAACTCAGTTTAATTAATTGATGCATTTCATTTATGAACGGAAAGTGTAACAAACATGCACTCAAATAAAGCTGCATTTTAGTAACATATTTCCAAGTCTGTGGTTGTGTATGTAGAAAGGTTTACGTTTAAAAATTTGATTCAACCAGACAGTACCACTGAGGTTTGCATTTCTGTTTTTCCTTGGGATAACACCTGTACAATACACTAAAAGTAAATGTAAGAATTGAAAATAAAACATTTTAAATATAATCTGCATCCTCTTTAGTCAGACACATTTTGCCGGACACTTTCTCATTTCATTGTGATTTTTCACTCACTCGGAACACTTAAGTCTTCAGCTTGCACTGTTCTCTGTTTAATTGTGGCACATACCATACAAGACTGAAACATTTCTTTCAAAATCTGGGACATTACCGGCTGATTTTAATATACAGTGATTCCTCCTCGATCGCAGGGGTTGCGTTCCAGAATCCCTCACGAAAGGTGAAAATCCGCGAAGTAAAAACCATATGTTCATATGGTTATTTTTATATATTTAAAGCCCTTATAAACTCTCCCACACTCGTATAAACATTTCCTGCACAGTTGTACAGCATAAACCCTTTATATTTTCTTAGATATTGGGTAAGATTCGTTGAAATTATGTATGTAAACACACTGTTTATATACAGTAAAACCTAAATATTATTTTAAAGATATAACATGCACAACAAAGGAGAGCGTTACAGCCCTTCTAAAGGAGCCACTTCAGGCGACTGTGTAGTGCCGCCGTTGTTCTTCTTCCGGCAGTCTTCAATCCAAATCCCTAAAGCAGATTCCATCTGGGCTACTGTCTTATTACATCTACTTACAACTCGTTTTGCGCCCTGGTTAAAGGACACTCCGGCCGTAGATCTTATATTCTTTTCCTCCTTTTTAAACAAAGTGAATCGTGGACTCCTTGATGCTGTAATGGTGTCCTACAGCAGTGTAGCTGTTCACTCCCTTCAACATTTCAAAAACTTTTACCTTTTCGGCAATCATTAGCATCTTCCGTTGGTGCTTCGGCGCAGCCCCTGAAGCAGTAGCAGGAGCCGATCGTTTTGGAGCCATAATGAAGGGCTTGATTATGCACAAAGATAAACACAAAAGAGCACAAAAGTTAACTCTTTACACAGCAAAACATGTTGATGCAGAATGAGCAAGACGAGACTTCCTGGTTAACGCAGTGCAATTGAATTCGGTGCTCCGTCGCTGAGCCAATCAGCACACAGGAACTTAACTCTGCGCTCTGATTGGGTAGCTTCTCAGCCATCCGCCAATAGCGTCCCTTATATGAAATCAACTGGGCAAACCAACTGAGGAAGCATGCACCAGAAATAAAAAGACCCACTGTCCGCAGAATTTCTGCGAACCAGTGAAAAATCTGCGTTATATATTTAGATATGCTTACATATAAAATTTGCGATAGAGTGAAGCCGCGAAAGTTGAAGCGCGATTGATTGATTGAAAACAATGATTAGGTTGCATTAGATAAGACTTTTTAAAATTTAATGTTCATGTTTTTGCAGTTAGTGTTTTTTAACATCATAATTTAATGTTGACAGTCAATTTACCAGCTTGCATCTGAACAATACAAGGACATATGAACTATATAAAAGTTAAACTTGAAAGATCTTCTTCTATAATATGCTACCATGGCTGTCAGTTTGTCTATCCAGGATTTTAAATTAAATGTAGATCACAAATCGTTTGACCTATTGACCTGAAATTTGGTACATATACAGTGGTGTGAAAAACTATTTGCCCCCTTCCTGATTTCTTATTCTTTTGCCTGTTTGTCACACAAAATGTTTCTGATCAACAAACACATTTAACCATTAGTCAAATATAACACAAGTAAACACAAAATGCAGTTTTTAAATGATGGTTTTATTATTTAGGAGAAAAAATCCAAACCTACATGGCCCTGTGTGAAAAAGTAATTGCCCCCCGAACCTAATAACTGGTTGGGCCACCCTTAGCAGCAATAACTGCAATCAAGCGTTTGCTATAACTTGCAATGAGTCTTTTACAGCGCTCTGGAGGAATTTTGGCCCACTCATCTTTGCAGAATTGCTGTAATTCAGCTTTATTTGAGGGTTTTCTAGCATGAACCGCCTTTTTAAGGTCATGCCATAGCATCTCAATTGGATTCAGGTCAGGACTTTGACTAGGCCACTCCAAAGTCTTCATTTTGTTTTTCTTCAGCCATTCAGAGGTGGATTTGCTGGTGTGTTTTGGGTCATTGTCCTGTTGCAACACCCAAGATCGCTTCAGCTTGAGTTGACGAACAGATGGCCAGACATTCTCCTTCAGGATTTTTTGGTAGACAGTAGAATTCATGGTTCCATCTAGCACAGCAAGCCTTCCAGGTCCTGAAGCAGCAAAACAACCCCAGACCATCACACTACCACCACCATATTTTACTGTTGGTATGATGTTCTTTTTCTGAACTGCTGTGTTCCTTTTAGGCCAGATGTAATGGGACATTTGCCTTCCAAAAAGTTCAACTTTTGTCTCATCAGTCCACAAGGTATTTTCCCAAAAGTCTTGACAATCATTGAGATGTTTCTTAGCAAAATTGAGACGAGCCCTAATGTTCTTTTGCTTAACAGTGGTTTGCGTCTTGGAAATCTGCCATGCAGGTCGTTTTTGCCCAGTCTCTTTCTTATGGTGGAGTCGTGAACACTGACCTTAATTGAGGCAAGTGAGGCCTGCAGTTCTTTAGACGTTGTCCTGGGGTCTTTTGTGACCTCTCGGATGAGTCGTCTCTGCGTTCTTGGGGTAATTTTGGTCGACCGGCCACTCCTGGGAAGGTTCACCACTGTTCCGTGTTTTGCCATTTGTGGATAATGGCTCTCACTGTGGTTCACTGGAGTCCCAAAGCTTTAGAAATGGCTTTATAACCTTTACCAGACTGATAGATCTCAATTACTTCTGTTCTCATTTGTTCCTGAATTTCTTTGGATCTTGGCATGATGTCTAGCTTTTGAGGTGCTTTTGGTCTACTTCTCTGTGTCAGGCAGCTCCTATTTAAGTGATTTCTTGATTGAAACAGGTGTGGCAGTAATCAGGCCTGGGGGTGGCTACGGAAATTGAACTCAGGTGTGATACACCACAGTTAGGTTATTTTTTAACAAGGGGGCAATTACTTTTTCACACAGGGCCGTGTAGGTTTGGATTTTTTCTCCTAAAAATAAAACCATCATTTAAAAACTGCATTTTGTGTTTACTTGTGTTATATTTGACTAATGGTTAAATGTGTTTGATGATCAGAAACATTTTGTGTGACAAACAGGCAAAAGAATAAGAAATCAGGAAGGGGGCAAATAGTTTTTCACACCACTGTATACTACGTGATGTCTACTATTCTCTTCCGGGTTGATGATTGACCTCCAAGGTTATTCCTCTATTTATTTTATTTTAGAAACAACTCTTGGCAGCAGCCCTACCACCTTCTCCGCCACTTCCCCTACCTCTTCATATCGTAAATCATTCTTGAGGCAGATTGAAGACTTAAGTGAAAAATTAAGAAAACGTACTGAGTAACTGCATCATAAACACTAACTTAATCAGTTTTAACGCAGAATAATGCAGATGAAAGAATAGAAAAAGCGGGCCAGTAGGGTGGAGAAAAGAAGAGCTGCTCGGGAAGCAGCAAGCGCATTAACCTCTGAGCAAACAAATGTGAAACGTACAGAGAAAGAGTATGAAAACTATGAATGCAAAATTAGGTTAATCAGTGTAACTTTCTTAGGCTTGAGATGTGCGTAGTAGTGTTGGATCAATACTAACATTTTGACCTGGGTAACAATACCAGCTTTGATAAAGTAGAACCACTAGCATAACAGTTCCAAAGCAAATAATGGATAAGTTTGGATTTTTAAAAACGGTAAGATGCAAAATTAACTGGCAATTCACGATCAACAGAGCAAACACAGGTGTAAGTAACACTGAATGCTAAAGGGCGGCAACTGCTTCAGTGTTATTCACTTGTGTATTTATTAGCAAATAATGGCTTAAATAACCTGAACATTTAACAGAGAGCAAAATATTAAAACATCAAGATTAAAGTAATGAATTACTTTTTTATCTTATACAAGTGTAATCTAGCTTTTGTGGGTTCACATAACACAACATAGATGTAGTTCATTAATAAAATAAAGATGCAGAGGAGATTGATCTGGAGAATATTCTGACTTTTTTTTTAAAGTTAGTCCAAAGAGAGCAACACCAGCTAATCTTCTGGTTTTGATTTTTTTTTTGGAGTATCTCCTTAACTGTGGCAACACCCAGTGGACAAGATACTTTCAGCACCTATTGTCATAAAGGTAAACCCACTCCAGTAAAGTACAATACCAGCAGGTGTTTTATACATGTAACACATTTAGGGCAGTGTTGGCTGTAAGAGGAAGGTGCCTGGAAAGCTTCAAACTTTACTGTTTACAGTAATCGGCAGAATTGAAGAAAAGAGACAAGAAAACAATTCTGGCAGTGTGAAAACTTTTGACAGCTACACTTTGGGAGTAATTTTTTTTTTTTTAATTTTAAAGAGGTGTAAGAGGAATGTTGCACTAAAAAGCCTGGTGTGACTTTTAAAAAGAGTTTTTGGGTTGTTGTTGCTTCTAATTTTCTTGTCATTTTGTTTAAAATTTTGCCTCCATTGCTGCCCATCACTTCCTTCACTTTACTGTGCCCCAAGCCTCCACTTCCAGAAAGTTGCTAGTGTGCTGCTGAGGTGTTCGTGCAACCTGTTTATTTATCCTTCTTTTTCTTTGCTATCTTCATCAGATCATCATCAGCCGTTCTTATATTTGCTCATATTTGGACTTGCGTCCATATTGCAAAAAGTGTGCAGAAACCCTTGCAGCACACACTGTGTCCTGAGCAAAGGTTTTGTCACTGAATTGCTGAGGGTTTTGTACGGAAGCATATTAGGACCACGGTGAAGGAAAAAAAAAAATGTCGAGATGTTGACTTTATTCTCGGCATTTCCACTTTAATCTTGACGCTTATGACGAGAATAAAGTCGACATGTTGCTACATAACTTATGACGGGGTTTGAGAAAATCTAGTAAATTAAACATTTTATGATGTTTAGTTTACGATATTCTACTTTAATGACAAACTACAAGAATAAAGTCAACATGTCGAATTTAATCTCGAGATAAACGACGAGAATAAAGTGTAAATGTCGACTTTATTCTCGACATAAGCATCGAGATTAAAGTGGAAATGTCGAGAATGCGTACCTGCCGTAGTGCAAGTGTGAACTGAATATCCAACAGGCTTTCCCTTTCCTACTCAAAAGTCTTATTCATAGGTACGTAAAAATTTTTTCAAATGTTTTGCCAACATGAGCAAAAGAAGTGTTCAGAAAACAACACTTCTCAGTTATTTCAGAAAAGAGACGTCACAAACAAATGAAGGTGCGGCATCAACTCGTCATGTTGCAATTTCAGACAGACATTGCAGAGGCTGGTCCATCAGGGGAAGTCACTTCAGCACACACTCTGACAATTGATAAATCTAAACACCGCTTATCCGGCATAAACAAACAATGGTTTAAAGATTTTGATTGGCTAATGGTCAAAGAAAATGTTATATTGTGCTCATTGTGCATGAAATACTCAAAGAAACACCCCCCAAGGAGGGATTACTTTGGGTAAACGTGTAATACACAAGAATTCGAAAAGAAAGCTTGCTGGACCATGAAAAAAGTAAAACGCACATTGAGTCTTCTGCTGACCTTTTAGGAAAATGTGTACTAGAGCAAAGTGTAATCGGTCAAATTGAAAGATCTGTATCTGTGTTAAATAACTTCTAGAGAGATGCCTTTGTGAGAGCTTTAAGATCCATACATTGTTTGGCAAAAATGAGTTGCCACATACAACGTTGTTTGAAAAGCCGTTGGAACACTGTAAAGAAATAGGTTGTTCCTTTTTACAACATCTCAATATTGGTAAAAATGCACATTACACCTCTGAAAGAATAATGCAAGAGCTGCTGGATGTCTTAGCATCAGAAATAAAATCTAACATACTAAAAAATATACACACAGAAAATTTTTTTCAGTATTCTATGTGATACAACCACAGATATCTCAGATGTAAAACAATTATTTATTTACATTAAATATGTTTTCCAGGTCACTAAAGAGGTCAGAATTAGTTTTGTATCAACCCGCAATATGATTGATGGCAAAGCGGAGACTATAACCAACACACTGAGTGAGACTATGGACACTCTAGGCTTGAAAACTGCTAATCTGGTTGGACTAGGGTTAGATGGAATGGCTGTTATGATTGGGAAACAGAAAGGTGTGGCAAAACTGCTTGGAGATAAAACATCGATTCTGGACTCTTGGTCAACTGCCACTGTGTAAACCGCCGATTGGCACTTGCAAGTGCCCAAGCAGCAGCTGCTGTACCTTATTTAACAAAACTGAACATCTTAAGGCAGCTATTCTATTTCTTCCAAAATTCTTCAGTTAGGATGGCTCGTTTAACGGAAATTCAAAATATTCTGAACATTCCCCAGATTAAGCTGAAAATGGCCAGTGACATTAGATGGCTGTCTGATGACTTTGCAGTACAGTCACTACGACAGTGTATGATGAGTGATCTTCTTGGAAGGCCCAGATCCTGGGGACTTTGATTATGGGAAAGCTGCAGACAACTGGGCCTCTAGGAAGAAAAGAAGAATAAATATTTAACTGAAGACACCGTCTGCATATGCAAGTTGGCTTTGAAGAATTTTTTTTAACTTCATTAGGTTTCCTTACTTTTTTTTCCATTGTTTTCACTTTTCTTCCCGACAGCGACAATACTTGTGCCTCTTGGTTTATTTAATAACAATTGTTATTTAAAATTTTTGTTAGGGTTGCAGGATCCTGAATTGGATACTTCTTAAATTTAAAATAAAAATATTCTGGCCTAAGTGTCAAACCTTAAAAAAGGAAGTCATATTGAGCTTTGGAAAATAATTAATGATAATTAACTAATAAAAATAGTGCACATTTAAATTTTCCCCACCACCAAATTTCCCCGTCCCATCCCACCCGGCTACTTTTTCTTGCCACCTGGCTGGAAAAAATTTCTGGGGAGAACACTCTATCATATATCCTCCCTATGACATTTGCCACTTGATTAACGTACAGAGCAGCCAGTCTGAGATCTCTTTTCTTCTAACACACTGGTCATCCTGCACGCACGATCAAACGCAAAACTCTGGCTATCAAAGTGATCTAGTTAGCCTTCCAATTTATATTGATTAAAGAAGGGATTTAAAAAAAAAAAAAAAAAAATTGTTTATGGGGTGGATGTGGAATTGGAAGAGGAATTTTTTCTCTCATAATGTCACAATCGAAGTGCGTTTGTCTGATCTTTCAATCTATCATTGCTATTCCAAAGAAGGAAAATGTGGAAAGACACATTCGAACTGTTCATAAAAACTACGAAACTGACTTCCTTCCGAAAAGCGATCTGAGAAAGAGAAAGGAGAGGGAACTAAAATCGCAGTTAATTGGACAGCCGTCATTTTTCACTCGGCTAAATTCAAAAGCAAAGGTAGACACACCGAAGCTTCGTTCTGGGTGAGTTACTCGATCATTAAACTTAAGAAGTCCTTCCAAGATGGAGAGATGATAAAAGAGGTCTTCTTTGAGGCAGATGGCTAGAGAGAAATTAGAGAGAGATTTCAAGACCCCTGGCCGGAAAAAAGGAGTTTCTCCTTGTCATTAAACTTGCGGAATACAAGCAACTCGATAACAATCAATGTCCGCTAGACTTGCCATTTTTTTTCCTATCTGACCAACATGTTGAATGAGCTTAATTTACAGCTGCAAGGAAAAGAGAAAACCATGGTCAATACGATTAGCTCAGTTATCCATCCATCCATCCATTTTCCAACCCGTTGAATCTGAACACAGGGTCACGGGGGGTCTGCTGGAGCCAATCCCAGCCAACACAGGGCAGGAACCAATCCTGGGCAGGGTGCCAACCCACCGCAGGACGCACACAAACACACCCAGCACATACTAGGGCCAATTTAGAATCGTCAATCCACCTAACCTGCATGCCTTTGGACTGTGGGAGGAAACTGGAGCGCCCGGAGGAAACCCACGCAGACACGGGGAGAACATGCAAACTCCACGCAGGGTGGACCCGGGAAGTGAACCCAGGTCTCCTAACTGCGAGGCAGCAGCGCTACAACTGCGAGGCAGCAGCGCTACCACTGCGCCACCTGCTGCCCCGATTAGCTCAGTTAATGCTTTCAAATGAAAAATGCAAAATCTGTCCTCAAAAATGCATCGCCTTGATTTGGGGAACATCCAAAACCTCGCGTCAGAGCTGGAGACGCAATAGAAGGCGTGTGCGCAACTTGACAGCATACGCTGCACAGAGCAGATTGAAAATTGTCTTTTAGACTTTGACAGACGGTTTCAAGACTCAGCTTTACTTGAGCCAATCGCTACATATAAGTGCTGTCCATTTAGGGAAGATGTTGAGGGTGATTCACCCTCATCAGAAATTGCAACACTGTTTCACCTAAAACTCCTCTACGGTGGAGGATGAGATTTTGACAGTACAGGATGATATTCAGCTGAAGTATGGGAACTTACTCACAGAGGAAAAGTACCCAAACATGAGGAAATGTGCTACTTCCTTGACTGCATTATTCGGCTCTACTTATTTATGCGAGTCAGCGTCGGAGTCGAAGACTCTTTACGTTTTGCGACGGCTTGTGGTTCGTTTATTTAACAGCCTGGAGATCGGGGTAATTACATTCATGGCATTCACAGTCTGAATCAGGTTCGATCGCCGAGAGGGGTGCAGTGAGTGTGTACACCTGATGAGCCCAAATAAGGGCGTAACACGTGTTGCGTGCTCTTTGCGTTATTTGACTGTAAACTATGCAACATTCTATGATCTGCTTCTCGCAACTGAAGAGGGCACCGTGGTGGATGTTTGCCAACTTGCCGACCAACCACAAGTGTTATCTGGTAGGTAACCACCCGTACAATCAAATTGTGGTTCAGACTACGAATGCCATGAAAGAAATTACCCTGATCTCCAGGCTGTCAAATGAACAAACCACACGCTGTGGCGCAATGTAAAGAGGGTCGATTCCCAAGAGGGGTGCAGTGAGTGTGTACGCCTGATGAGCCCAAATAAGGGCGAAACGTGTTGTGTACTCTTTGCATTATATGACAGCAAATGTATTGTTGCTACATCTGATTGGTGAAACTTAGTCTTGTGATTATTCTTGCAACGTCAGATTGGTGAAACAGTCATGCAGTAGATCCACTGGCGGATTCTCTCTGGCAAAGATA
Source organism: Polypterus senegalus (assembly GCF_016835505.1). Taxonomy (NCBI): domain Eukaryota; kingdom Metazoa; phylum Chordata; class Cladistia; order Polypteriformes; family Polypteridae; genus Polypterus; species Polypterus senegalus. Next base: position 266,906,546 of record NC_053155.1, read on the forward strand.
TAGTGTACTGTATCTAATGGGGAAAAAAAGTTAACAATTCGAGTGTTGCCCAATGTAGCGGGGTAAGAGTAGTGTTTCTTCTTTACAAATGTACTCAAATAAATGTAAAGAGTATGGTGCAGTAAAACTACTCTTAGAAGTTCAATTTTTTAAAAAAAGTTACTCAAGTAAATGTAATGGAGTAAATGTAACTTGTTACTACCCACCTCTGGTACTGTGACATGGACAGCATGAAAAATTTTGCATTTTTTGGCTGGGTTCTGGAGCTGTTCAGTGTGTCCTGGTTCCATAACTAGATGGTACTGCAGATTAAATAGCTTTGTGGTGCAAAATGACTTAGTCATTTTGCATGCAGCCAATTTTATATTGCCTTGAAGCTAATAGCCATAGCTCAGTCTGGTCTGTCTTTAGAAAATTAGATTAGAAATATCTAGACGAGAAGAGGCCATTCAGCCCAACAAAGCTTGCCAATCCTTTCCACTAAATTCTTCAAAAAAAAAACCACCAAGTCTTGTTTTGAAAGTTCCTAAAGTCTTACTGTCTACCACGCTACTTGGTAACGTGTCTACGGTTCCTAATGTTTGTGCAAAATTTACCCTTTTTAAGTTTCCAACTGTGTCCCTGTGTTCTTGATGAACTCATTTTAACACTAGAATCCCTGAAGCCTACGAAAAGTTGTAATGCTGTGCCATCTTAAATTCCTTTGCACCTCTTCATCAGCTTTTTTGTTTTGCAAATGTGTCAGCCAGCATAAGCAGCCTGCTAATCCATTCCCCACCGACACAGCTGAAGTTCTTCCAGCTCAAGTCTATTTATCTGGGTTTGTCTGTTCTGTTCACTTAACAGAACAAACTGGTCTGAATGAAAACCTGCTGCCTCGGGGGGACTAAATTGAACCCCAATCTAGATAGTGTGAACATTAATACTGGCTTAATTTTTCAATTTTCTTGAACTTTGTAATTAAACCAGTACATACAATATATACTGTACTTTTGAAGGCTTATAGGTACTAGTGAAATGCACATTAATTAAACTTTGTGCAGTGCATAGATCTCATTGTGGACTAATTAGCTCTTTCTTCATAGTGCCTGTTTGCTAATGGCATTACGTCTTCAAGCTCACCCTTTCATTTGCCTTATTAGCAAATTATTTCCATTTCTGACTTCAGCTGCAGGTTGCAGATAAGTAGAATCATCTCATCCTTTGGTCAAAGACACAGCACTTTTAATAAAAGCAGTATAAAAAACAATTTCAGTCACATTTTCTGTTATAACATTACCAAATTTTACATAATGCTGGAATGGTACCATTTTGGAAATTTGTAGTGCTCAGCACTGTTACTTAGAAAGCATGTGAATTAACAGTTCATTTAGCGGTATTGCATACAACGAGAGCAATTTTAGAATGACGGCAGCTTAGTTTTTTGGAGAGTGCATCTGCATATACTGCTACATTTGCTCCCACTAGGCCAGTCATACAGTGTATTCACACCATCATTTCCATATTTAATACTGTACTACATTCTACTACATTCATGATGGGTAACACGGTACAACACCCTAGTACTACAGACATATTTAATACTGAAAAATATCGAGAAAGTCCACTCCTTACAACCTTTGTCTGAAATTTTTGTTAATAAGAAAATTACTGTCTTCCATTTCAAATCAGAAATGACTGGTTTTAAGAATGACTTCTTCAAATAACTAACATTTCATGTATCATATGAGAGATTTTGAAGTTTTACTGTATGAGTGATTGATTATTGCAATACATCTCATGGCTGTTTTATCTCATGACTCTATTGTAAAGTTTTTAAGTTTAGCCAAGCTTTAATTTTATCCATGATAGTTTAAATAACTGCTATATTATAGCCTGGTACAAAATAAATTGTTGTTTGAAATAAATTACTTTTTTTTAATGTACTGTGAAACCTTCGACCCGAAGTAATTTCCCCCATAGGATTGTATGTAAATACAATTAATCCGTTCCAGACCGTACAAGCTGTATATAAATATGTTTTTGTAAAGATTTTTAAGCGCAAAAATAGTTACTTAAACCATAGAATGCACAGTGTAATAGTAAACTAAATGTAAAAACATCGAATAACACTGAGAAAACCTTGAACAGAGGAAACTAACATTGCAAGAGTTCACGTTATAGCCTTACAAACCGAGTTTTAAGCACAGGAAAAAAAAGGATCATTTCAAAAATCTGGAATTTATACAAAAACTAACCATAAACAACCAAGAAAACTAAGCTTGCATGAGTCGAGTTCTGGCATGAAGGAAGTGAGGAGGAACTGGGTGGAGAGGAGATTACAGTTTTGAGGTAAAGTCTGTGACAATGTGGGTTCGCTGCATGCTCCCATCTTGCTTCTGGGAGGCCTTAAACCCATCACCGTCGGTAATGTTCCCGATGAGCACTGCAGTGAGGCACTACAATGGAGCAATCGGATGGTGCAAAAAGTTCCAAGTGCTTTTATTAAAATCAACAAAACAACAATCAGAAACAAAGTCCAAATTAAATAAAGTGCAGTGCTTTCAGAATCCTTCAATAAATAAACACATATCCCATAAAACCAGAAGTGAAGTGGAGGTTAAAATCCAATACAAAAAAATCTTCATTAACTACAGCAAGATTAAAACAATGCTTGAAGCAGTCTATTTAAAAACAAGCCCGGTGCATTCTTTAACTGCCTTCTTGGCCTTACTTCTCTCTCTCTCGCTCTCGCTCTCTCTCTCGCTCGCTGCACAGGGATCGACTGAACACGTGCGGAAACCATCGGCGTGTACAAACTGGAAGGGAAACTGGCTTGTTCGTCACCCGAGTGTGTGGTCGTGAACAGATGCAAAAGTTTGGCAAACTTTTTGGTCCTAACCCGATTTGTACGTGGTCCGAGATGTTTGTGACCCAAGGTTCCACTGTAACTGGTAACTATTTATACAGCCAAATCGTAACTAATTGGAAAAAAGTGCATAATTTTATTTTTTTTTTTTATATAGATTACTAGCAAAATACCCAGGCTTCGCAGCAGAGAAGTAGTGTGTTAAAGAAGTAATGAAAAAGAAAAAGAAACATTTAAAAAATAACGTAACATGATTGTCGATGTAATTGTTTTGTTATTATCATGTTATTATATAATATAATTTTATATATATATATATATATATATATATATATACACACACACTTTGCAGCGGCAAAGTACTGCCTTAAAATTTTTATTAAGAAGAAAATTAAACCTTTTTAAACTGAGGGAAAAAATATACCAATAATTATTTGTTAAGGATCTCTTTGTATACCACATTGTGAGTTCGGCCCTCCGGTTGTAATATGACCAAGCTGAGCTTACTCTTAAGCATGCAACGTACAGTAGGCCATGTGAACAGTAATCTTGTTTCAAATCTCACAGCTTGGACTGCTGCTGTCATAATTGGTTTGAGTTTCATGGTTTGTTTCAATTACGACAGTATTTGTAGGACTTGTGTTGACGAGACATTCGGCATCTGTCAAGCGTTGTAAGTATACAACCGGTTTCATTGATAACTTCACATCCATCTTTTGAGAGTTTAAACATTCATAAACATCAGTGTCCACTACTGAAATCGTCACCTGTGAATCTAAGATGTTTAAGAGGCATAGGCGGTTGTTGAAAGATGTAAAATAGCCATTTCGGTATACTTGAAAGCGACAACTGAACAATTCAGCAGCAGCCATGAACTCCCATGCAGATCCATAGGTGAAGGGCTTACGCATTTCACTCTTATAGTGCTCCTGTGTAGTATAATTATCTCCTGTACCGTCATCAGTCCATACCTTGAACCTGTCCCAGTCATTCAATACATAATACACAATGTTCCTCTGGATATCAAGAGTGAGCCTGATATGGCCTACAGTATGTAACAAAGAGAATGGAAAAGGTAGGATCCATCTCCGGGCTTGGAAACCACTCGGTAAGTCACAGTTCTTTGATCGATGGTGATCACCTCGATAGACATGTTAATGGGGGTACGGTTGGAATGATAAAGGAAATGGGTACCTGAACAATGTAAAGTAAGTCTAAAATACCTATACAATTACTATAATCGTAATAAACGAACAATAAAACAGCGGAGAAGCCAGGGATTAAATAAAAAGGCTGTAGTTATCAGCAGGGAGACGTGAATCCCGTGGCGAAGCAAGGAAGGGAATGTAGAAACTGGAGCGACGGACGGCCTTATATAGGCAGGCAGCCAACAATGTGGGAGGCGTTGGGATGGGGGACCCAACGCCGCCTCACACAGTGACCGAGCTGCAGGCTATGGACGTATATATGTACGTAAGTAGGATTCAGTTAGCATTGGGAACCCGCGTACCAAATTTCTTGAAGCTGGGCCCATAAGTAACAAAGATCGTTGGAAGGTTTAATATGGCAGCCGACGGTGGCATCATAACACCGAAATAAGTACGTACATTGGTCTCGGTTAGTGCAAGGAAGCCGCCTACCAAATTTCGTGAAGATGGGGCCATAAATAAGAAAGTTCAACATGGCGGACGTTGTCGACCGTTATGACCGTTACGTGTAGAATTTCTAAATGAAACCTGCTTAACTTTTGTAAGTAAGCTGTAAGGAATGAGCCTGCCAAATTTCAGCCTTCTACCTACACGAAAAGTTGGAGAATTAGTGACATTGGAAACTTCAATATGGCGGCCGACAGTGGCATCAAATAAGTACGTACATCGGTTTTGGTTAGCCAAAAAGAAGATGGGACTATAACTAAGAAAGTTCAACATGGCAAACGTTGTCAACCGTTATGCGTAGAATTTCGAAATGAAACCTGCTTAGCTTTTGTAAGGAACCTGTAAGGAATGAGCCTGCCAAATTTCAGCCTTCTACCTACACGAAAAGTTGGAGAATTAGTGACATTAGAAAGTTCAATATGGCAGCCGACAGTGGCATCATACCACCGAAATAAGTACGTGCATCGGTTTTGGTTAGTGCAGGGAAGCCACCTACCAAATTTAGTGAAGATGGGGCCATAAATAAGAGAGTTCAACATGGCGGACATTGTCGACCATTATCGACCATTACGTGTAGAATTTCGAAATGAAACTTGCTTAACTTTTGTAAGTAAGCTTTAAGGAATAAGCCTGCCAAAGTTCAGCCTTCTACCTACACGGGAAGTTGGAGAATTAGTGATGAGTGAGTGAGTCAGTGAGGGCTTTGCCTTTTATTAGTATAGACTAGCAAAATACCCGCGCTTCGCAGTGAAATACAATTCCTGATATCATACATCTCTACTCTCTGGGCACCATGTCATATGCTTACTCCTGGTTCAAAAATATGCTGTGCAACTCTTTCTGGCATTCTCTATGCTTCTCCATCAACACCCTCAGAGCAAACATTGCATCTGTTCTCTTTCCTGGCACTAAACCATACTGCTGCTCACTAATTATCACCTCCCTTCTTAGCCTAGCTTCTATTACTCTTTCCCATGACTTCATGCTGTGGCTTATCAATTTTATCCTCCTGCAGTTACTACAGCTCTGCACATCCCCCTTATTCTGAAAAATCGGTACCAGTGCAGTTCTTCTCCAATTCTCAGACATCCTCTCAATTTCCAAGAGTCCATTAAACAATGTGGTTAAAAGCTCCACTGCCATCACTCCTAAACATCTCCATGCTTCCACAGGTATGTCATCTGGACCAACAGTCTTTTCATTCTTCATCCTCTTCCTTACTTCCTCTTTGTTAATCTGTTGCACTTCCTAATTCACTATCACCACATCATCCAACCTTCTTTCTCTCGCTTTCTCTCATTCTCTTCATTCATCAACCTCTCAAAGCCCTCTTTCCATCTGCTCAGCACACCCTCCTCGCTTTTGAGTAAGTTTTCATTTTTTTCTGTACCACTTTAACCTGCTGCACATCTTTACCAGCTCTGTCTAGCCAATTGATATAGGCCTTTTTCTCCCACCTTAGTGTCCAACCTCTTATACAACTCATCATACGCCTTTCTTTAGCCTTTGCTATCCTCTCTTCACCTTATGCCTTATCTCCTTGTACTCTTGTCTACTTTCTGCATCTCTCTGTCTATCCCAATTCTTTGCTAATCTCTTGCTCTGTATAATCTCCTGTACTTCCTCATTCCACCACCAGGTTTCCTTTTCCCCCCTCCTCTGTCCAGATGTCATGTCAAGCACCGTTCTTGCTGTCACCATTAGTACAGGCAGTCCCCAGGTTACGTACAAGATTGGGACTGTAGGTTTGTACTAAAGTTGAATTTGTATGTAATTCGGAACAGGTACATTATTTTAATAAATGCTGTTTTTGACCGACTGTAACCAAGTGCTCTGAAAACGAATGACGGAGTTGCACCTCTCTCTGACCTTTTTATCATTTCTACTTTATTTTCAATGGTGATGGTTTTTCTCTTCTTTACTGTATCACCAGCACTTACATCAGATTTGTGTTTCAGAGACATTCTTAAAGGGTGAAGACAAAAGGTTAAGATGAGCTCTTCTGCACAGCACTGTACACGCTATCACAGCAGGAAGTCGCCTCTTGTCAACACGTCTGATGTACTGACAAGATACAACTTCCTGCTATGTGCGTAACAGTACAAGCAGGCTTGCTATTGAGAATGAATGGGGGCGGCGAGGGGCAGTCACTACAGTATGCTTCCTGCAGCGTCCGCACACCAAGAATGAACATGGTGCGGTCAAAGGCGGGTAGTGAGTCGCCCACCACCGGCCCCATTCAACAGGCAGCCACCTGAGGCACACTATAATGGTATCCCCCGCCGCCCCGTTCAGCCACAACCGTGTCACTGCTTGCAGCATTACCAGCTGCCCACTGAGAATGAATGGGGCAGCCTTGTGTGGTGGGTGGGCAATGAAATGCTCTGCTCCATCAAGCCTACGTCCAGTCAGGAGCAGTATCTGCGGCACCGTAGTGGAAGGGCAGTGAACCGCCCCAGCAAGCCTTGAGGCATAAACTATATAATGTATGAAGCCTGAAGTCCAAATATCAAACAAATACTTTCACAGAAATATAACTGCCGAAACAAAAAGCCGCCTTAACATGCGATATTGACATCTGTTTATTATGACTGCCTCCGTGGCGCAATAGAATCAGCTGCCGACTGGGAATCAAAAGGTTGCGAGTTCGATCCTGCAACACTCTGTTTTGAGAAGTAAACTGCTCATAGTCTTACTATTTTAGAATAAAAACGTACATTTGATTTCAGTCTGTAACAGCTGGCGTAATTTATGATACTTGTAAAGGTTAGCTTTGTTTTTTTTTTTTTTTAGTCAGTTTTATTATCACGGCCGTGTTCACGAGCCCAAACACAACCCAGGCTTCATACATTATATAGTTTATGCCCACATTTTGTCATCTACTACTAGAATATAAAAAACGTTTGTGTTTTAACAATGTGTTTACACAGATTACTGTAGAAACAGAACAGACATGAAATGCGTGTGTTCCAAACAACGATCTATTATTTCCACTCTAAAACTCCACTTCACTCCAAGAAAATCAATCAAGGCATGAGCTGGGAGAAGTTTGTGCACGTTCTAAGTCGGTGGGGGGATGGAATAGCCGGCTACTTGCAGCTTTTCTTTTATCAGCACATTTAGATTAACAAAAGACGCTGGCGGAGAGGTGAGAACGGTTTTAAGAAACGATTTAAGGTGGGATGGATTTACGATTTTTTTCATAGGCTCTGGTAATTCTAGTGTTAAGGAATTGTGTATCAGAAGCTTTCAAAAGACACAAGTAGATTGAGTTAGCCAAGTTTGCTTTTTTGACACTGAAAGTGCTATTTAAAATTATGATTTTAAAGCCATAAAAGGAAAATCAGAAAAATGGCAGTTATTTTCCGTTATATATATAATGAGAAAGGAAGCCAGCTTTTGTTTGTGGCAATAAATGCTTAATGGTTTTAATGTAAAACAGCAGCAAATCAGGGCTTGCTGGTTCAAGAGTGAAATATAACTAGATCGGGGCAAAATGTATTTTTAGGATGCTGCAGAAAAGTTTAAAATCTGTTGTTATTATACCTGTTAGCCAAAAAGCAGAGCATTGCAGTAGGAAAATCTCTATCTTGGATAGGTAGGCACTGTTTGGATTTGGTGATTTGTACCTTTTAAGAGACCTGGGCATGGTTGAATTTTCATTTGGTTTAACACTTGACCTAAATATTAGTTTATTATTTTAAAGCACGGTTTTAAAAGCAGAATTTTTTTCTTGTGGTCCCATTTTATAAGTGAAAACAGAGTTAAGTAACATAAGTTAAATATAGAAAGTTGGTATAGGTATATATATATATATATATATATATATATATATATATATATATATATATATATATATATATATATATATATATATACACACACACAGTATAGGCCAAAAGTTTGGACACACCTCCTCATTCAATGTTTTTTCTTTATTTTCATGACCATTTACATTGGTAGATTCTCACTGAAGGCATCAAAACTATGAATGAACACATGTGGAGTTATGTACTTAATAAAAAAGGTGAAATAACTGAAAACATGTTTTATATTCTAGTTTCTTCAAAATAGCCACCCTTTGCTCTGATTACTGCTTTGCACACTCTTGGCATTCTCTCGATGAGCTTCAACAGGTAGTCACCTGAAATGGTTTTCACTTCACAGGTGTGCTTTATCAGGGTTATTTAGTGGAATTTCCTTCTTTATCAATGGGATTGGGACCAGCAGTTGTGTTGTGCAGAAGTCAGGTTAGTTGGATAATCATTTATTTTTCAACAGGACAATGACCCCAAACACACCTCCAGGCTGTGTAAGGGCTATTTGACCAAGTAGTTTTGATGCCTTCAGTGAGAATCTACCAATTTAAATGGTCATGAAAATAAAGAAAACACATTGAATGAGGAGTTGTGTCCAAACTTTTGGCCTGTACTGCATGTATGTATGTGTGTGTGTATGTATGTATATATATATATATATTTTTATTATATATATATATATATATATATATATTTTTTATTTTTTACTTATATATATATATATATATATATATATATATATATTTTTATATATATATATATATATATATATATATATTTTATATATATATAATATATATATATATATATATATTTTTTTTTTTAACAGCTTCCTTTTAAAGAGTTGACTTTTTATGTATAGACATTGGCTTATTAGAATAATGTCTTTCATTTAAACAGTTTTCATCTCTTGTCTTATATAGTGTCACATCTGTGTTTTTCCAATAAGCATTGAAGTCAGGTTTTCATTCCTTTATCATCCCTTGTTTTGATTACTTTAATTGCCCCTTTAACTGTATACCTTCACAGAAAGACCTGAAATTAAAAATGCTACTGATAGAATGACAACTCTTGTAATATCTCATCAGCTATAGTAGTGTTTAGTTTCAGCCAAAGTGTTACCATTTTAGCAGTTGATTTCTAAACCTATTGTGCTGGTATTAAGTCTGAAAAATACCATGCTTTGGTGCGATTCTTTTTTTATGCTTAATTGGTTAAACAGTCTCCACAGTCTTTTTATTTTATGGTTTCTCTCATTTCAGAATGTTTTGTAATCATACTTGCTTTGTAAAGTGTCTTTATGTAAACATTTTTAGCCAATTGTATCTTATTAACTTATCAAAAATATTCGATTGATGAGTTATTCTTAAACCTTGCTTAATACTATTTATGCATAAATTCTTTAGGTTGTTAATAGAATTGCTGGCTGTGTATTTTGCATTGTCCTACAGAACATAAGTTTATCTTTTGTCTCATTTTAGTTCCAGGATTGGATGGAAGCTCTTTAGCAGAAGTTAATCCTACAAACTCATACTTCAGTAGTACTTTTATTGGGCTGAATGGAAGTCCTGCTGAACATAAATATTCCATGATTCAGGTATGTTTTATTTTAATGTGCATTTTATGATTCTGAAATAGTTTGTATAAGAAAAAAAATAGTACTTGTTTGATCTTCAAAGGGACGTTCACTTGCTTTAGCAGCACCATATAATATATATAACAGGAAGACGGAACAGTTACAAAAGTGCAAGAACCAGAACTATACAAACAATAGTCATTATAATAAGAAAATATAAAGAATTACTATTAATATGATGGAATCAGGTTTTAGAGTCACGACAGGAGTAAGATAAAGATGTATTCTGTCACCATGTTCAACTTGCTGTTGGACTATGTACTGAAGGGGGTTGATGAAATAGATCATAATTGCTGACTAGATAACGGTAGAGCACTGGTAAGAGAGTAACTCGCCATTAGTAAAGCAGTTAAGAGTAATTGGATCAAAGTTGGAGGAGCTGGGATTAAAGATGAACACAGGCAAAACAAAATGGGTGATGATTGGTGAACAAGAAGAAACAAACAGATTGGAATATAAAGGTCAAGAGCTGGGAGGAGGAGAGAGATTCATATATTTGGGAAGCGAGGCAAAAGGTGGCAATTTGATGGATGTGATGATGAGATTAGATTTTGCAGGAGCAGTATTTAAGTTAGGAAGAGGACGTTGGAGGTCCAGAAATATCAAACTGTGGACAAACATCAGAGTCTATAATGCACTAGTAGTGCTGATAGCCTTGTGTGGAGCTGAAATTTGGGCATTTAGCTAACAAATTAAGAGAAGACTGGAGACATGTTTGACCGAAGATGCTTGAGACTGATTATGGGAATAAGATGGATAAAAATGATTAGTAATGAGGATTTGAGTGAAGACTTGTCAAATGAAGCTGCCAATTAATATGCCAGTATTTGTATAACCAACTAGGATGAAAATGGGCTGGATGGGAGAGACATTATGCAGTTTTTTTTTTGTTTTTTTTTGAGCAAATCACTTTTCAGAAATATATTTTCCTTTTTTTTGCAATTGGTAATATAAACTTAAGTGGTTTACTCTAGGACAGAATAATAAAGTTTATATTGAACATTTCTTTAACGATGAATGTTTAAATCTATATTGCATCTAATAAGTTAAAAATTAATGGCATCTTAGAATGACATAAGAACTGTATGTTTGTAAATTTATAATTTACAGCACTCATACATAATCAAACTGTCTTTGTCACTATTGAACAAATTGTACATTTACCTCAGTTTCTAAAAAAATTTTATCAGAAATGCTGTTCTCTGTAAAATACTGTGGAACCTCAGTTTGCGAGCATAATTCGTTCCGGAAACGTGCTCGCAGTCCAAAGCACTCGTATATCAAATTGAATTTCCCCATAAGAAATAATGGAAACTCAGATGATTCGTTCCACAACCCAAAACTATTCATATAAAAATGATTAATACAGAATATAAAGTAAAGATACATAAAACAAATTAACCTGCACTTTACCTATAAAAAGAATCATGGCTGGTGTGAGTGAGTTTCTAAACTCTTGTGGGATTCTACCCAATGGGACGACACACGGAAGAGTGTCCCAAATCAAGCACAGTCTCCCAGCGCTGTAGCAGTTCGCCGTATAAGCTTATCCAGAAAGATCGCGGACATGGTATAAGCGCATGCTGTCAATGGGTGATACAAGGAACATTATAAAGATCCCGCTACAATAAATAACCGCGCTGTTTCTATTTCAAGCTGAATAAAGCTGGTGGTTTTAAAGTACTGAAACTCAGCTTCGTGTTTTGGGGCGCAAGACGGGACTCGCACTTCACAGCACACACACACACACAGTCACAATGCTGTAGTAAACAGTATACGCTCGTACGGATGTTGACTATATGAGTGAGGCACTCAGACGGAGAATAGGAGACGATTGGAGAGAGAGAGAGAAGGTGAGAGAGAAGTACCATCAGCTCAGTTGTGATCACATGACGCTCAGCAGACAAAGTGTATCCATACTACTCGTATTGCAAGACATTGCTCGTTTATCAAGTCAAAAATTATTAAAAAATTTATCTTGTCTTGCAAAACACTCGTAAACCAAGTTACTAATAAACCGAGGTTCCACTGTATGTATGTACTGTATATCCACTGGCAAACAAACCACACTAATTATTAACCTGGGTTGATATGACAATGTGATCATCTTGAGTCTTTAACAATAATATAGACATTGTTTGCACAATACAGATGGAATCCCATTATAATGGAACTCGTGGACCCATTAAAAATATTTTGTTATAATGAATACAGGGAAAATACATATACTACTGTGACTGAAGTCAGCTGCCATTTGTCATCTCTAACGGCAGTGGCACAAGGGCAGGTCTGTAGCTGCTCCAATGCATCTATCCATCCATCCATTATCCAACCCGCTATATCCTAACTACAGGGTCACGGGGGTCTGCTGGAGCCAATCCCAGCCAACACAGGGCGCAAGGCAGGAAATAAGCCCTGGCCAGCCCACCGCAGTCCGCTGCATCTAGTAAACAGTAAACCGGAAAAAATGGTGCACGGGATAATCAAACTATTCCAAATACCATAGCTGTTTTAGCATTGTTACTGTCAGTGCACCGCTCATAGTATTTTAACCCACTTTGAGTGTGGAATCACAGCTATACTGCAGCTGATCGGAAAGCTCCACAGCAGATTGTGTCACAAGCAGGGGGAATTATTGGGATACGGTTTCTACCACACGCTGCCTCAGCCTTGGGCACAGTCTGTTTGAACTTTTCCCATTCGGCAAATGCTTCCTGTAGGGACCTCACGGTTCAGAAACAGTTTCATCCTAAGAGCTGTAAATGCACTTAATCAGTCCGTCAAGTGCATCCAGTAGAACTGTTTGTACTTACAGTTGTAATATTGTGCAACCTGAGCCACTTGTGCTTTCATATTGTATATTTTTCATTGTTTTTTTATCGTCATTATTATTATTATTATTATTGTTGTTGCTGTTATTATTTTACCATTTTATAGGAAAATAGGTTTTTGGAGGATTTGTATATTGAAACTCATTTTACCAAGAAAGGAAGGAATTCAATTCCAAAGAAGAGAAGCACATATTTACAGTTGATGACTACTGGTTTCTAAGTCGATTTAGATTTCCAGGCATTGTCGTCTTGGAGCTCTTAATATCATTTTTAAGGTGAAATGCAGTAAAATAAATATACAGTAATCCCTCACTATATCGCGCTTCGACTTTCGCTGTTTCACTCCATCGCGGATTTTAAATGTAAGCATATCTAAATATATATCACAGATTTTTCGCTGGTTCGCGGATTTCTGCAGACAGTGGGTCTTTTAATTTATGCTACACGCTTCCTCAGTTTGTTTGCCCTGTTGATTTCATACAAGGGACGCTATTGGCGGATGGCTTAGAAGCTACCCAATCAGAGCATGTATTACATATTAACTAAAACTTCTCAATGCTATAAGATATGCATCCCGCGCGGAGCTTGATTGTTTGCTTGTCTCTGCCTCTCTCTCACCCTCTCTGACATTCTCTGCGCCTGACGGAGGGGCTGTTTGCACAGAGGCTGTTTGCTTAAAAGATACTGACGCTCCTCTAAAAAAATGCCGCTTTATTGCGGTGCTCGGCATATTTAAAAGCACACGTATTGATTTTTTGATTGTTGCTTTAATCTCGCTCTCTCTCTCTGACGTTCTCTGCGCCTGACGGAGGAGATGTGAGCAGAGGGGCTGTTTGCACAGAGGCTGTTTGCTTAGAAGATACTGACGCTCCTCTAAAAAATGCCGGCAAACTTAAAAGCACACGTATTGATTTTTTGATTGTTTGCTTTTCTTTGCTCTCTCTCTCTCTTTCTCGCTCTGAAATTCTCTGCTCCTGAAGAGAAGATCTATTTGCATTGACAGTTTAAACTTTTGACTAAAGGGTGTTATTTCATGTCTAGAAGGCTCTAATAATGTTAACAGTGTGGGAGAGTTTATAAGGGCTTAAAATATATCAAAATAACTACTTTGCGTTTCTACTTTGCGGATTTTCGTCTATCGCGGGGGGTTCTGGAACGCAAACCCCGCGATCGAGGAGGGATTACTGTATATATCTCTTATATATATATTGCTCTTCTGGTTCGTCCTGCTTCCTCATCAAATCCAGTCCCGCCCACACAATGCCGACACGCCATTTCTCGATTCCTATTCGTCCTCTTCCAAACCCTTCCCCACGCTGCCTGCGGCGCCTCTTCAAAACTGGTCCCACCCACACGCAGCCGACACCGCATTTCTCGATTCCTATTCGTCCTCTTCCAGACCCTTCCCCATGCTGCCTGCGGCCTCCCATACACCCGCACGCCGCTTTTCTCCATTCCTATTCCTCCTTCGGACTACTGCGTTTCCTGATCATCTCTCATGACCCCATTAGTGTCACGTCACCATCCTATATCTAGCCTGACCATGTGACCTTTCACTTCGACCATGTGTGCGCCTGGGAGTCATTTCCGTAGCCTGCTACAGGAAGGTACTCTCTCGACCATTGGCATTGGTTTCTCGCCTTCCTATTTTCATTATACTGCAACAGTTGTTTCCTAAGCTTTTGTTATAAAATGAACGACACCATCTTCTCTGTTGATGGGTTTTTGTACAACGTCATCTCTATTCCGGTGTCTGGCAACTGCCTGTTCCTACCAGTGGGTTATTTCTTGACACAAACGATTGACAAAGGCAATGCACTCTCACTCTGACAAAGGGCAGTAGATTTCGTTGCATCACATTAGGACAGATTTGGAGACATTCTTCCTGTTGTTCTTTCCAACGCAAATCGAGTTATCACAACAAGTCAGGAGTACTATCAATACATGGCAACATCTGGAGTTTATGAAGCACCAACGACACACTTGGTTACAGTCGGTCAGCAATAGCATTTATTAAAATAATGTACCTGTTCCGACTTACATACAAATTCAACTTAAGTACAAACCTACAGTCCCTATCTCATACGTAACCTGGGGAGTGCCTGTACATGGATTTCATTAATGAAAGGCAGGTATGCTGGATATCACACTACCGTCACAGCCTGCATGGTGGTGTTTCTCTGTTGATAGGCCACAGTATAATACTTCATACTACATGCTAGTTTGAAACTGTAGCTCACTTTTCCGGCTTTACCTAGTTATTAATTCTCTGTAAATTTAAAGTTAAGCAAAACTGTTGAGTTTAGATGATATATGATCAGTGATCTCAATTTATTATGAGGTTTGAATCAGTTGTAGGGTTACAATACCAAGCTGTCTTCACCAAAAACCGACTTGTATAACCTAAAATGCAACAGAGAAACAGTGATGGTAGTGTAATGTTGAAAGGTTATACTTCCAACTGCAAATTGAAATAAGTTCAAAGATAATGTGGTCCTACCCAGGATGACTTGGAACCATGGCACAAATAGTGAAGGAAATGCTTAAAGAAACAGTTAAATTTAATGGATGGGAATCATCTTAACACTGTATCAGTATGTCTCTGTCAGTTGATCATACTGTAGGAAGTGTTGCCCCTCAACAACCCCATGGTGGTGGCTGAAAGTCATATGTTTGAAACTTGACTTGGC